>NC_041390.1:243662605-243725345 GCF_002162155.2 Triticum dicoccoides | reverse complement strand
AACCAGGGTTTTACATATTTGCAGGAAAACCCTTGTACTTCATGCATATAATGACTAATTAACCGTGCATCGGATTTAAACAACCTTAAGATGAAAGTTGCTTAGAATTTTGTGTAGTTTCATAATATGTCTTTTCCATCCATGTTTAAAATGTTTAAACTGCTGTTTGCATTAATTTTGCTCATATGCCATGTTAAAATGATTTATTTAATAACTTTATAACCGTAGCTCGGTTTTAAAGAAATTATATATGTAAATGGGGTAGAAAAATGCCTAGTTTAACTTGGTCTACTTGTTTTGCATGTTTAACAACTCTAAAACTGTGTTTAGGGCAGAATAGTACCAAACCTAATATATGCACATGAGGAGTTTCCGGACTTGTTGTTTTGTTGTTCCGGCCTCATTTAACCTTGCCTAGATTAGATAGTTTTATTATGCTTCACCCTCTTGCCATGCTAACAACATTTAATATTGTTGGGTACATAAACGAGAGAGAACTAAATAATTGATGTGGTGTTCCGTCAATGTGCAACCCGTTGCATATTGAGCTCCACTTAATTTGTAAGTTTGTTTGTGCACTTTGCCATGCCATGCTTCATTAAACAGGACATGCATCATACTCGATTGTGCATCGTGCCATGTTCGTGTGTTGGTTGTTTACTATGATTGTTTGCTTCTTTCCGATGTTGCTTCTTCGGGTTGGTTCCGATAACATTGCGTTTGTGAGGACCCGTTCGACTACGTCCGCGTGTCTTCTTCGTGGACTCGATCTTCTTCCTTGCGGGATCTCAGGCAAGATGACCATACCCTCGAAATCACTTCTATCTTTGCTTGCTAGTTGCTCGCTCTTTTGCTATGCCTATGCTGCAATACCTACCATTTGCTTATCATGCCTCCCATATTGTTAAGCCAAGCCTCTAACCCACCTTGTCCTAGCAAACCGTTGTTTGGCTATGTTACCGCTTTGCTCAGCCCCTCTTATAGCATTGTTAGTTGCAGGTGAAGATTGGGGCTTGATCCATGTTGGAAAATGGATATTTTTGTTGGGATATCATAATATCTCTTATTTAATGAATGCACCTATATACTTGGTAAAGGGTGGAAGGCTCGGCCTTATGCCTGGTGTTTTGTTCCAGTCTTGCCGCCCTAGTTTCCGTCATATCGGTGTTATGTTCCCGGATTTTGCGTTCCTTACGCGGTTGGGTTATAATGGGAACCCCTTGACAATTCACCTTGAATAAAACTCCTCCAGCAAGGCCCAACATTGGTTTTACCATTTGCCACCTAGCCTTTTCTTTCCCTTGAGTCGGCCGGCTCAAGGGTCATCTTATTTTAACCCCCTCGGGCCAGTGCTTCTCTAAGTGTTGGTCCAACTGAGCGATGTCCGAGGCTACCAGGGGCAACTCTGGGCTGGCTTACCTGACGTCTTGCTCATCCGGTGTGCCCTGAGAACGAGATATGTGCAGCTCCTATCGGGATTTGTCGGCACATCTGGGTGGCTTTGCTGGTCTTGTTTTACCATTGTCGAAATGTCTTGTAACCGGGATTCCGAGTCTGATCGGGTCTTCCCGCTAGAAGGTCTATTCCTTCGTTGACCGTGAGAGCTTGTCATGGGTTAAGTTGGGACACCCCTGTAGGGATTTGAACTTTCGAAAGCCGTGCCCGCGGTTATGGGCAGATGGGAATTTGTTAATGTCCGGTTGTAGAAAACCTGAAGTTGACCTTAATTAAAATACATCAACCGCGTGTGTTACCGTGATGGTCTCTTTCCGGCGGTGTCCGGGAAGTGAACATGGTGTTGGAGTTATGCTTGACGTAGGTTGTTCTAGGATCACTTCTTGATCATAGTTTCTCGACCGTGCTTTGCCTTCTCTTCTCGCTCTCATTTGCGTATGTTAGCCACCATATATGCTAGTCGCTTGCTGCAGCTCCACCTCATACCTTTTACCTTACCCATAAGCTTAAATAGTCTTGATCGCGAGGGTGCGAGATTGCTGAGTCCCTGTGGCTCACAGATACTTCCAAAACCAGCTTGCAGGTGCCGATGAGACCGTGCAGTTGACACAACCAAGCTCACGAGGAGCTCGATGAAGATCTTGTCCTTTGTGGTGTTTCGTTCTAGTTGATCAGTAGTGGAACCCAGTTGGGGTCGATCGGGGACCTTGTCGCATTTGGGGTTCTTCTTTTATTTTGGTTCCGTAGTCGGACCTTGATTGTATTTGGATGATGTAATGCTTTATTCATGTAATTGTGTGAAGTGGCGATTGTAAGCCAACTATGTAACTTCTTCCCCTATTTTATTACATGGGTTGTGTGAATATTACCTCACTTGCGACATTGCTTTCAATGCGGTTATGCCTCTAAGTCGTGCTTCGACACGTGGGAGATATAGCCGCATCGAGGGCGTTACACCTTGGCACTATGTTTTGCCAATACAACAAAATGGCCAGGAGAGGTGTGGCCATCACCAGTAATGATGACCTCATCCTCCTTGTCACCAACAGCCTTTTCTGGAGTTGATGGAATGTCAGTAGCCTTCACTAGACTAGAAGGTCCATCATCAGTCCGGACTGGACTTGCCGGTTTATCATCTTGCACAGCGGTATCAACTTCTGCTTGTTCATCAACATTATGATCTTGAGGGGGCGGTTCATCAAATGTGGCCTCAGTATTTGGACCTTCCGGTTCAGTAGTCAGCTCCGGTTCAATCACCACATGGTCTTTAGACGGGTTATTCACCCAAGCCTTCTTACAGGGTCTGGCTTTGGCTCTAAAAAGAACAGATGCAAAGGTTAGCATAGCATATAAAGTGTGAAACATCAAAAGATTGAGTTGAAATACTTACCTAACAACGGTCTTAAGAGGAGGGAGTTGTGTGGCCATTGATTCGCCGGATGATGAAGGAGGTGTCCCCTGATAATTCAAATCGGACGGATTAAGAGGTTGTCGGAAATAGCCGGCCTTTGGATAAGAAGTGTCAGAAGTGGGTGAGACCTCAGGTCGGTGCTTTCGAACCGGGGTGTTCGGTAAACCGGTCGAAGTGACTGTTTGGCCGCTGTGCCGGGTTGTGCGGCGAGCCTCGTGCTGCTGCTTCTTCAAAAGAAATTTTGGATCCAAGTGAGCAATAGGGTGAGAAAATCTTACTTTCCGGACTGCTTGACGGATTTTTTGTGTTGGCAGAGGGTCTGAACCAGAGGAAAGGATAATTACCTCTGCATCGTCAGCTTGTCTGCCCTCAGCGTCCTCTTGATAAATTGCATTGTCAATGAGGTGCATGAAAAGTGAACCAAGTGAATCAAGTTCTACCTCTACTTCCGGTTCATCAGGGTCAACATCAAGCTCTAAACCAATGGGTTCAGTTGCCTTCCTCTTCGTGGTTTTCTTGACAACTTTCGTTTTAGGTCGAGAAGGCTTCACTGCTTTCTCCCGAGGTTTGTTTTTCCAGAACGGTTCATCACCCTGTTTAAACAATGGGAAGAGGGTATTAAAAGTTGCACAGTTCAAAGATATCAGGTGTAAAGCGGAAGCAAAACAAATCTTACAGCGGGCGGTTTGTTTTGTAGGTAAAAGGGACTTAACCCGGTCTTGCTACAGACAGCTTCCGGTTCATTCAGCATTTTCTTGACAGACTGGGTAACTTCCTCATCGGTTAGCTGAATGTCAATATGATGTTGGGACTCTTTTACGTCACTGATACGTCCATTTTGCATCATGATTTTATATCAATATTTATTGCATTATGGGCTGTTATTACACATTATGTCACAATACTTATGCCTATTATCTCTTATTTTACAAGGTTTACATAAAGGGGGAGAATGCCGGCAGCTGGGATTCTGGGCTGGAAAAGGAGCAAATATTAGAGACCTATTCTACACAACTCCAAAAGTCCTGAAACTTCACGGATGATGTTTTCCAAATATATAAAAAAATACCGAGCACAAGAACCTCACCAGGGGGGCCACACACTTCCCACGAGGGTGGGGGCGCGCCCTACCCCCCTGGGCACGCCCCCTACCTCGTGGGCCCCCTGGTGGCCCTCCGGTGGCCATCTTATGCTATATGGAGTCTTTTGATGGGGAAAAATTAAGAGGCCATCTTCTCGGACGAAACTCCGCCGCCACGAGGCGAAACCAATCTAGGGCTCTGGCGGAGCTGATCTGCCAGGGAAACTTCCCTCCTGGAGGGGGAAATCATCGCCATCATTATCACCAATGCTCCTCTCATTGGGAGAGGGCAATCTCCATCAACATCTTCATCAGCACCATCTCATCTCAAAACCCTAGTTCATCTCTTGTATCCAATTCTTGTCTCCAAGTCCGGGATTGGTGCTAGTAGGTTGCTAGTAGTGTTAATTACTCCTTGTAGTTGATGCGAGTTGGTTTAATTGGTGGAAGATCATATGTTCAGATCCTATATGCATATTAATACCCCTCTGATTATGAACATGTTTATGCTTTGTGAGTAGTTACTTTTGTTCCTGAGGACATGGGAGAAGTCTTGCTATTAGTAGTCATGTGAATTTGGTATTCATTCGATATTTTGATGAGATGTATGTTGTCTCTCCTCTAGTGGTGTTATGTGAACGTCGACTACATGACACTTCACCATTATTTGGGCCTAGAGGAAGGCATTGGGGAGTAATAAGTAGATGATGGGTTGCTAGAGTGACAGAAGCTTAAACCCTAGTTTATGCGTTGCTTCGTAAGGGGCTGATTTGGATCCATATGTTTCATGCTATGGTTAGGTTTACCTTAATACTTTTGTTGTATTTGCGGATGCTTGCAATAGAGGTTAATCATAAGTGGGATGCTTGTCCAAGTAAGGGCAGCACCCAAGCACCGGTCCACCCACATACCAAATTATCAAGGTACCGAACGCGAATCATATGAATGTGATGAAAACTAGCTTGACGATATTCCCATGTGTCCTCGGAAGCGCTTTACATCATATAAGAGTTTATCCAGGCTTGTCCTTTGCTACAAAAGGATTGGGCCACCATTCTGCACTTTATATACTTTTGTTACTTATTGCTCGTTACAAATTATCCTATCACAAAACTATCCTTTACCACTTATTTCAGTACTTGCAGAAAATACCTTGCTGGAAACCACTTATCATTTCCTTCTGCTCCTCGTCGGGTTCGACACTCTTACTTATCTAAAGGACTCGATAGATCCCCTATACTTGTGGGTCATCAAGACTGTTTTCTGGCATCGTTGCCAGGGAGTGAAGCACCTTTGGTTGGTGGAATTTGGTAAGGAAAAAATTATATAGTGTGCTGAAATTTACTGTCACTTGTTACTATGGAAAGTAATCCTCTAAGGGGCTTGTTCAGGGTATCTTCACCCCGACCAGTAGAGAAAAGAGTTGCTCCTCAACCTACTGAACCTACTGAAAATGAATATGAAAATGAAAATGCTTGCTTTGAAGTTCCTGCGGGTATGATAGAAAAACTGCCAGCTAATCCTTTTTTAGGAGATGGAACAAAACATCCTGATGAACATCTGATATATGTGGATGAAGTTTGTGGATTATTTAAGCTTGCAGGTGTACCCAGAGATGTTGTTAAGAAGAAGGTTTTCCCCTTATCTTTGAGGGGAGATGCATCGACATGGTATAGGCTATGTGATGATATGAGGTCTTGGAATTACAAACAATTGAAATTGGAATTTCATCAGAAATTTTATCCCATGCATCTTGTTCATCGTGATCGCAGTTATATATATAATTTTTGGCCTCGCGAAGGAGAAAGCATCGCTCAAGCTTGGGGGAGGCTTAAGTCAATGTCATATTCATGCCCCAATCATGAGCTCTCAAGGGAAATGATTATTCAATTTTTTTATGCTCGGCTTTCTGGTAACAATCGCACCATGCTTGATACTTCTTGTGCTAGCTCTTTTATGATGAAGACTATTGAATTCAAATGGAATTTATTGGAAAGAATTAAATGCAACACTGAAGATTGGGACCTCGACAATGGTAAGGAGTCAGGTATGACACCTAGTTTTGGTTGTGTTAAATCTTTTATGGATACCGATATTTTTCGTAAATTTAGCACTAAATATGGACTTAACTCTGAGATAGTAGCTTCTTTCTGTGAATCTTTTGCTACTTATGTTGATCTCCCCAAGGAGAAGTGATTTAAATATCATCCTCCCATAGAAGTAAAAGTAGCTGCACCTATTAAATTTGAAGAAAAGACTATTACTTATAATGATCCTATTGTTCCTACTTCTTATGTTGAGAAACCTCCTTTCCCTGTTAGGATAAAGGATCATGCTAAAGCTTCAACTGTGGTTTGTAAAAGCAATATCAAAACATATACACCTCCTGAGCAAGTTAAAGTTGAACCTGATATTATTATTGTTAAAGATCTCTTGTCTGATAATATTGATGGGCATGTTATTTATTTCTGTAATGAAAACTGCTAGAATTGCTAAACCCCGTGATAAAGATAAACCTAGCCCTGTGGTAGGCATGCCTGTTATTTCTGTTAAAATAGGAGATCATTGTTATCATGGCTTATGTGATGTGGGTGCTAGTGTTAGTGCAATACCTTATTCCTTATACAAAGAAGTTATGCATGATATTGCTCCTGCTGAGATGGAAGATATTGATGTCACAATTAAACTTTCCAATAGAGATACTATTTCACCAATGGGAATTGTTAGAGATGTTGAAGTCTTGTGTGGGAAAACTAAATATCCAGCTGATTTTCTTGTTCTTGGTTCCCCACAAGATAGCTTTTGTCGCATTATATTTGGTAGACCCTTCTTAAACACTACTAACACCACCATAGATTGCAAAAGAGATGTTGTTACTGTCGGTTTAGATGATATGACTCATGAATTTAATTTTTCTAAATTTGGTAGACAACACCGTGAAGAAGAATTACCTAGTAAGGATGAAATTATTGGTCTTGCTTCTATTGCCGTACCTCCTAGTGATCCTTTAGAACAATATTTGCTAGACCATGAAAACGATATGTTTATGAATGAAAGAAGGGAATTAGATGAAGTATTCTTTAAACAGGAACCTATTCTGAAAAACAATCTACCTGTTGAAATCCTAGGGGATCCTCCTCCACCCAAGGGTGATCCCGTGTTTGAGCTTAAACCGTTACCTGATACTCTTAAATATGCTTATCTTGATGAGAAAAAGATATATCCTGTTATTATTAGTGCTAACCTTTTAGAGCACGACGAAGAGAGATTGTTGAAAACTCCGAAGAAGCATCATGCTGCTATTGGGTATACTCTTGATGATCTTAAGGGCATTAGTCCCACTCTATGTCAAAATAAAATTAATTTGGAAGAAGATGCTAAACCAGTTTGTGATCATCAACGCCGGCTGAATCCTAAAATGAAAGAAGTGTTAAGAAAGGAGATACTAAAGCTCCTTGAGGCAGGTATAATTTATCCCGTTGCTGATAGTCAGTGGGTAAGCCCTGTCCATTGTGTCCCTAAGAAGGGAGGTATTACTGTTGTTCCTAATGATAAAGATGAATTGATTCCTCAAAGAATTATTACAGGTTATAGGATGGTAATTGATTTCCTCAAATTAAATAAGGCTACTAAAAAGGATCGTTACCCCTTACCTTTTATCGATCAAATGCTAGAAAGATTATCTAAACATACACATTTTTTGCTTTCTAGATGGTTATTCTGGTTTCTCTCAAATACCTGTGTCAGCCAAAGATCAATCAAAGACTACTTTTACATGCCCTTTTGGTACTTTTGCTTATAGACATATGCCTTTTGGTTTATGTAATGCACCTGCTACCTTTCAAAGATGCATGATGGCTATATTCTTTGAATTTTGTGAAAAGATTTGTGAGGTTTTCATGGACGACTTTCCCGTCTATGGATCTTCTTTTGATGATTGCTTGAGCAACCTTGATCGAGTTTTGCAATTTGAAGAACTAATCTTGTCTTGAATTGGGAAAAGTGCCACTTCATGGTTAATGAAGGTATCATCTTGGGGCATAAAGTTTCTGAAAGAGGTATTGAAGTTGATAAAGCCAAAGTTGATGCTATTGAAAAGATGCCATGTCCCAAGGACATCAAAGGTACAAGAAGTTTCCTTGGCCATGCCGTTTTTTATAGGAGGTTCATTAAGGACTTCTCAAAAATCTCTCAGCCCCTGACTAATTTATTACAAAAAGATATACCATTTGTTTTTGATGATGATTGTGTAGAAGCATTTGAAATACTTCAGAAAGCATTCATCTCTGCACCTATTGTTCAGCCACCTGATTGGAATTTACCCTTTGAAATTATGTGTGATGCCAGTGATTATGCTGTACGTGCTGTTCTAGGACAAAGAGTTGATAAGAAACTAAATGTTATTCAATAGGTTAGTAAAACTCTAGAGAATGCTCAAAGAAACTATGCTACTACCGAAAAGGAATTCTTAGCAGTTGTATTTGCTTGCGATAAGTTTAGACCTTATATTGTTGATTCTAAAGTAACTATTCACACTGATCAAGCTGCTATTAAATATCTTACGGAAAAGAAAGATGCTAAACCTAGACTTATTAGATGGGTTCTCTTGCTACAAGAATTTGATTTGGATATTGTTGATAGAAAAGGAGCTGAGAACCCCGTTGTAGACAACTTGTCTAGGTTAGAAAATGTGCTTGATGACCCACTACCTATTGATGATAGCTTTCCCGATGAGCAATTAAATGTCATAAATGCTTCTCATACTGCTCCGTGGTATGCTGATTATGCTAATTACATTGTTGCTAAGTTCATACCACCTAGTTTCACATACCAGCAAAAGAAAAAGTTCTTCTATGATTTGAGGCATTACTTTTGGGATGACCCACATCTTTATAAAGGAGTAGATGGTGCTACTAGACGTTGTGTACCTGAGCATGAACAGGAACAGATCCTACGCAAGTGTCACTTTGAAGCTTATGGAGGACACCATGCTGGAGATAGAACTGCACATAAGGTACTGCAATCTGGTTTTTATTGGCCTACTCTCTTCAAGGATGCCCGTAAGTTTGTCTTATCTTGTGATGAATGTCAAAGAATTGGTAATATTAGTAGACGTCAAGAAATGCCTATGAACTATTCACTTGTTATTGAACCATTTGATGTTTGGGGCTTTGACTATATGGGACCCTTTCCTTCCTCTAATGGATATACACATATTTTAGTTGCCGTTGATTACGTTACTAAGTGGGTAGAAGCTATTCCAACTAGTAGTGCTGATCATAACACTTCTATTAAAATGCTTAAAGAAGTTATTTTTCCAAGATTTGGAGTCCCTAGATATTTAATGACGGATGGTGGTTCACATTTTATTCATGGTGCTTTCCGTAAAATGCTTGCTAAATATGATGTTAATCATAGAATTGCATCTCCTTATCACCCTCAGTCTAGCGGTCAAGTAGAATTGAGTAATAGAGAACTCAAATTAATTTTGCAAAAGACTGTTAATAGGTCTAGAAAGAATTGGTCCAAGAAACTTGATGATGCATTATGGGCCTATAGAGCTGCATATAAAAATCCTATGGGCATGTCTCCGTATAAAATGGTCTATGGAAAAGCATGCCACTTACCTCTCGAACTAGAACACAAGGCTTATTGGGCTATTAAAGAACTTAATTATGATTTTAAACTTGCCGGTGAGAAGAGGTTATTTGATATTAGTTCACTTGATGAATGGAGAACCCAAGCCTACGAAAATTCCAAGTTGTTTAAATAAAAGGTTAAAAGATGGCATGACAAAAGGATACAAAAGCGTGAGTTTAATGTAGGCGATTATGTATTGCTATACAACTCTCGTTTAAGATTTTTTGCAGGAAAACTTATCTCTAAATGGGAAGGTCCTTACATTATCGAGGAGGTCTACCGCTTCGGTGCCATAAAAATCAACAACTTCGAAGGCACAAATCCGAAGGTGGTGAACGGTCAAAGAATTAAACATTATATCTCAGGTAATCCCATAAATGTCGAAACAATATTATTGAAACCGTAACCCCGGAGGAATACATAAGGGACACTTTCCAGAACGTTTCAGACTCCGAAAAGGAATAGGTATGTGGTACGGTAAGTAAACCGACTCCAAAATAGTTTTTAAGGCAATATTTCTCCGTTTTGGAATATTTAGAAAAATAGAAAAATAAGAAGCAGTCCGGGAAGGACACGAGGGCTCCACAAGGGTGGAGGGCGCGCCCTACCCTACTGGGCGCGCTCCCTACCTCGTGGGCGCCTCGTGTGCTCTCATGACTCCGTTTTCGTATACAACACGTATTTTGGTCGGTAAAAATTCATTATATAATCTCCCGGGGGTTTTGACTCCCGTATCATGCAAAAATATCCTGTCTTTGTTTCGAGCTGTTTTCTGTCAGGGTTGTCAAGGCCAGGCACTATGTCATCTCCCTCTTCCTCCAACCATGAGGGTAACAATGCTTGGCTAATGAAGATAGAGCTGAAGAGAGAAGAACCCATGGAGATCAACAAGGATGAAGGAATCAAGAAGACCATGGAGGACCAAGTTCCGGCAACAGAAGACACCCTTCATCTGGATCACAATCTTCTTACCCCAACAAAAATCGAAGCTTTTGAGATGATTGAGTTAGCTCGTATACAAAATAAGTATCTCACACGTGAAAATATTTTGTTGAAGGAGCATATCATCGCACTCAAGGGCATTATCCGCAAGTTAGAAGACCTCCTATGCTCGATGTGCGACTATCCATCATCAACAACTCCACCTTCTTCACCAACAAAGGAGACATAATCGCATTGGTATGGGCACTCCACTTGGCAATTGCCAAGCTTGGGGGAGTGCCCCGGTATCGTATCACCATCACTTTTATCTTTACCATTTTTCTTAGTTCGATCCTTTTGGTAATATCTTGATATAGTAGAATAAAAGTTCTTAGTATGATCTAGTTGTGAGCTTTGCTTTATTATCCTTCTATGTAATCGAGTCCGTGAGCTATATAATAAAGATTAGTGTTGAGTCAAGGGCTTGATTACTTTGCCATGATCCGAATTGAATAAAAGAAAAGAGAAAGAAATAAAAAGAAACAAACAGATCATGTGAGTCTTATGGAGAGTAATGAGCTCACATAGAAATAGTATGATGAATAAAAGTTATTGAGGGCTAACTAACACAGTTTTGGTCATCATTGCAATTAATAGGAAGTAATAAAGAAAGAGAGGTCTTCACATATAAATATACTATCTTGGACATCTTTTATGATTGTGAGCACTCATTAAAATATGACATGCTAAAGAGTTGACATTGGACAAGGGAGACAACGTAATGGGTTATGTTTCCTTACATCTGAGATGAATTATATTGTCTTGGATCTTCCAACATGATGAGCTTGCCTTTCCCCCTCATGCTAGCCAAATTCATTGCACCAAGTAGAGATACTACTTGTGCTTCTAAATACCCTTAAACCAGTTTTGCCTTGAGAGTCCACCATATCTACCTATGGATTGAGTAAGATCCATCAAGTAAGTTGTCATCGGTGCAAGCAATAAAAATTGCTCTCTAAATATGTATGATTGATTGGTGTGGAGGAAATAAGCTTTATACGATCGTGTGATATGGAAGTTATAAAAGCGACAGACTGCATAATAAAGGTCCATATCACAAGTGGAAATATAAAGTGACGTTCTTTTGCATTAGGATTTTGTGCATCCAACCATAAAAGCGCATGACAACCTCTGCTTCCCTCTGCGAAGGGCCTATCTTTTACTTTTATCTCCTACATTGCATAAGAGTCATGGTGATCTTCACCCTTCCTTTTTACATTTTATCCTTTGGCAAGCACAGTATGTCGGAAAGATCTTGGTATATATGGCTAATTGTATGTGAGTTTTCATGAAGTATTATTGTTGACATTACCCTTGAGGTAAAACATTGGGAGGCAAAACTATAAGCCCCTATCTTTCTCTATGTCCGATTAAAACTCCATACCCATAAGTATTGCGTGAGTGTCAGCAATTTTGAAAGATTATATGATAGTTGAGTATGTGGACTTGCTGAAAAGTTCTTATACATTGACTCTTTCCTATGTTATGATAAATTGCAATTGCTTCAATGACTAAGATTGTAGTTTGTTAGTTTTCAATGAAGTTTACGATTCATACTTGATATTGTGATTGAATTATTACTCTAGCATAAGAGATTATATGACAAGAATTATATAAGTTGCTATTCTAAGAATGATCATGATGCCCTCATGTCCGTATTTTATTTTTATCGACACCTCTATCTCTAAACATGTGGACATATTTTTTGATTTCGGCTTTTCGCTTGAGGACAAGCAAGGTCTAAGCTTCGGGGAGTTGATACGTCCATTTTGCATCATGCTTTTATATCAATATTTATTGCATTATGGGCTGTTATTACACATTATGTCACAATACTTATGCCTACTCTCTCTTATTTTACAAGGTTTACATAAAGGGGAGAATGCCGGCAACTAGGATTCTGGGTTGGAAAAGGAGCAAATATTAGAGACCTATTCTGCACAGCTCCAAAAGTCCTGAAACTTCACGGATGATGTTTTCCAAATATATAAAAAATATTGAGAACAAGAACCTCACCAAGGGGGCCACACACTTCCCACGAGGGCAGGGGGGGCGCCCTACCCCCTGGGCGCGCCCTCCTACCTCGTGGGCCCCCCTGGTGGCCCTCCGGTGGCCATCTTCTACTATATGGAGGCTTTTGATGGGAAAAAAAATTAAGAAGCCATCTTCTCGGACGAAACTCCGCCGCCACGAGGCGGAACCTTGGTGGAACCAATCTAGGGCTCTGGCGGAGCTGATCTGCCGGGGAAACTTCCCTCCCGGAGGGGGAAATCATTGCCATCATCATCACCAACGCTCCTCTCATTGGGAGAGGGCAATCTCCATCAACATCTTCATCAGCACCATCTCATCTCAAAACCCTAGTTCATCTCTTGTATCCAATTCTTGTCTCCAAGTCCGGGATTGGTGCTAGTAGGTTGCTAGTAGTGTTAATTACTCCTTGTAGTTGATGCTAGTTGGTTTAATTGGTGGAAGATCATATGTTCGGATCCTATATGCATATTAATACCCCTCTGATTATGAACATGTTTATGCTTTGTGAGTTGTTACTTTTGTTCCCGAGGACATGGGAGAAGTCTTGCTATTAGTAGTCATGTGAATTTGGTATTCATTCGATATTTTGATGAGATGTATGTTGTCTCTCCTCTAGTGGTGTTATGTGAATGTCGACTACATGACACTTCACCATTATTTGTGCCTAGAGGAAGGCATTGGGGAGTAATAAGTAGATGATGGGTTGCTAGAGTGACAGAAGCTTAAACCCTAGTTTATGCGTTGCTTCGTAAGGGGCTGTTTTGGATCCATATGTTTCATGCTATGGTTAGGTTTACCTTAATACTTATGTTGTATTTGCGGATGCTTGCAATAGAGGTTAATCATAAGTGGGATGCTTGTCCAAGTAAGGGCACCACCCAAGCACCGGTCCACCCACATACCAAATTAACAAGGTACTGAACGCGAATCATATGAACGTGATGAAAACTAGCTTGACGATATTACCATGTGTCCTCGGGAGCGCTTTACATCATATAAGAGTTTTCCAGGCTTGTCCTTTGCTACAAATGGATTGGGCCACCTTGCTGCACTTTATTTACTTTTGTTACTTATTGCTCGTTACAAATTATCCTATCACAAAACTATCCGTTACCACTTATTTCAGTACTTGCAGAAAATACCTTGTTGGAAACCGCTTATCATTTCTTTCTGGTCCTCGTTGGGTTCGACACTCTTATTTATCGAAAGGACTACGATAGATCCCCTATACTTGTGGGTCATCAGTTACCAGTGTACTCGCACATTTAACCGGAGCAGCGACTTAACGACAAGATACTCCAGGATATCCAGCAACGGACGAAGTCCACACCTGTTAAACCGTTGGCCATGAAAGCTCTAAGCTTGGCGAGTTGTGGTGCGTACGAGGACCGCTCTTTGGCACTTAGTCGTTGCGGAAGCGGATGAGTATTGGCGAGCCGATGAGCACGGTAACCCGACAGACGGTTCTCATCTTCAGGAGAGGTGTCCTTGCAATAGAACCAAGTTTGATTCCACTCCTTTGGGTGACTGTGAAGTTTGGCGTGAGGAAAACTAACATCCTTCCTTTTCTAAATGGAGACGCCACCAAGTTCAGTATTGGGCCCGTCTATGAATTCAGTGCGACGGTTTAAGTGGAAGAAATACCAGAATAGCTCGACAGTTGGTTCTTCTTGTAGATACGCTTCAGAAAAAACCTGAAAGTTGCAGATATTGGATACAGAGTTGGGTCCAATATCTTGAGGGTGGATCTGAAAGCTGGCAAGTACATCTCGGAAAAACTTGGATCCAGGCGGTTTAAAACCACGGCCTATATGATCAGCAAACACCACTACTTCACCCTCTCTAGGGGTAGGAGGATTTTTCGGCCCAAGAACTCGCCACTGGATTTCATTTTTCTTCGGTAAGGTACCAATTTTGACCATTCTGTTCAGTTGCTCCTCAATAATGCAGGAAGGGACCCAGTTACAGGAATAGAACTGTTTGGCCATTGGAAGTGAAGAGCTGGAAAGAAAATTATGCCGGTTTATGATTCATTAATGACAAAGCGTACGGTACAACAGGTTGAGGAAAAAGGAATTCAAGCATGTAGTATTGATAAACCGGAGGAGGTTATAAACCGCCTACAACAGAGTGTTTTTAAGTGGTAAAGTGATGAACAGTTTACAAGGGGACTAATGGTATATGACATGTTATTTTATACGGAGATAAACCGCCTGTGAAGGTAAGGAAGGTACAAATCTGAAGTAAAAAATGGCTAAGTGAAGAAAAACAGGTTTCACAGAATCACATTTGCGTTTTAGATCTATCGCAAGTCAAGAAAAGGAAAAAGATTCCGTCCTAAAAACAATATGGTCCTGAAGCAGTAAAGATCTAGATCAAGTTCTTATGTGTATAAGGTTTCGTTTAATGGCTGAGATAAGGACTACCATAGTTATTACATGAAACGCATCAAGTCTTAGGTCTGCTATATATGGACTGATGAAGAACATGAAGGGAGCGCCATGAACTCGTATGAACCCTAAGTGGATCTACAGAGAAAGGGGGGAAGGCTTACAATAGCTATCGAAATAGCGGAGGTGTGCTGCGTCTCTCTGGAGCGATCAGGTCGATGCAGCGGCCAATGATGAGGTAGAGACGAAGCTCGACGACGGCGGCGGCGCTCAGGTGCAGAGGCGTCGCAAGGAGGAAGAAGAGAGGAGAGGGCAATGGAAGGAAAAGGAAGGGGTCCTCTGCCCTATTTATAAGGACAAAGAGATAAGCGACATGCGCGGGAATCGAGGAGCCCAAAAAAATGGATAGATAACGAGAGTGTTGCCTCGATTGTTGGATGCTCATTAATAAAAGGGGTATCTTCGGTTATAAATAGATAGGTGATGTCACGACAGTTTACTACAAATCCGAAGGATGATGTTAGGGAGGTTTACAAGATCTATGCGAAGGCGCAAGGGGAGGAATTTTTCTAAGTGTTGAAGATCGACATGAACAAGTTCAAATCAATCCGGGGCCTAATGTTGGGGATATTATTATTGGACATAAACCGGCCAGGAGTTGCCGGGTTAACTCTATGAAGATTAGAAGCCCAGGAAGACAAAGGATGTTGGCGCTTTATGAAGACCCAAGGCCCAAAGGAGGGTTAAGGCCTGTAGACATAAACCGACGTTATCATGTAACTTGTATTGTAAGATAGGAGGAATAGAGACCGAGTTGGACACGTTGATGATCCGGCCTCAGGACTCTGTAAACCGATGGGCGTCGGCCTATGTATATAAAGGGGCGACCCGGCGGCGGTTTAGGGACAACACACAACAACTCGAGAATCATGCAAAGCGGATTCGCTCCCTAGTCATCGAAACCCTAGCAATTCCATCACAACTGGAGTAGGCTTTTACCTTCATCGTAAGGGGCCGAACCAGTATAAAACTCTCGCGTCCCTTGTCCGCTTTAACCCCTTTAAGCTAACCCGGAGCGATGGCTCCACGACTAAGTCCTTTCACAAGGACATCTTCCGTGACAAAACCACGACAGAAGGCTTCTTCCAAGTCCTCCCAGCTGCCGATGGAGTTTTCAAGCAGGCTATTCAGCCAGTGTCGGGCTGGCCCCTTGAGTTTTAGGGGGAGGTATTTGATGGCATGAAGATCATCGCCGCGGGCCATGTGAATATGGAGAATAAAGTCTTCAATCCATACCGCAGGATCTGTGGTTCCATCATATGATTCAATATTCATGGGTTTGAACCCTTCTGGGAATTCATGTTCCGTTACTTCATCAGTGAAGTAGAGGGGGTGTGCGGCACTTCTATATCAGGCCAGGTCGCGACGTAGTTCAGATCGAGTCCGTCTACGGTTTTCGGCTCGGACATAATTGTGCTTGCCATGTTCGGCTTGATAGCCATCGTCACACGTCGAGGCACGCCCCCGTGATCCGTAGATCGATCTGGCCAGGCCTGCTTTATTCTTCAGGCCCTGCCGGAGATCATATGTGTATCCTTGAGCAGTTTTGTCTCTGCCTTGACGGCGAGGTAGTGCGGGCTGGTGTTCGGCTTGGGTTGCCGCTTTGTCCCGACCATGTAGTGGTCAGTCAGCCGCATTGTGCGTTGATGGCACGGGCTCCAATGCATCGTCATCGAATTGAGGTAGTTATTTGCGCTTCGGGTAACTTTTGAGTGGTCGTTTGAGGCCGTATTCCTTGGCTTCTCGAACGTTAGTCCATCTATCATTGAGCATATCTTGATCAGCTTGAAGCTGTTGCTGTTTCTTTTTCAGGCTCCTTGTAGTGGTTATTAGCCGACGCTTGAAGCGCTCCTGCTCGAGAGGTTCCTCACAAACGATAAAATCCTCGTTCCCGAGGCTCACCTCATCCTCGGAGAGTGGAAGATAATTGCTGTCCTCCGAGTCTTTGTGCATGGCCTATTCATCAGGGCTGACTCGCCCATCTTCCCGTTCGGCCTGTTCGGAAGCTGGCTCAATGGGGTCTTCATTGTCTCCGGCATCGTCTAGAGTATTGTTTTCTCCTGTGCCGGTATTGCTGTCTTTTTCACGGCGTGACTTAGAGCGGCGCCGCTGTCATCGGCACTTTGGCTGTATCGCAGGGGTTTTATCTTCCACTGGGTCTTCTTTGTCCTTGTCGTTAACTTCTTTGGGTATATCCACCATGTATACGTCATAGGAGGAAGTGGCCGTCCAGCGCCCGGTAAATGGCGGGTTTTGGGCTTGCTCCTCTTCGGCATCGTCGTCCATACCGTCCATGTCTCCGGAGTTGTAGTCGAGCATGTCGGTTAGATCTTCGACAATGGCTATTATGTGGGAGGTGGGTGGGAAGCGAAATTTCCCGTCATCAGCCCCCAGTTCAAACCGGATATAATTCGGCTGTGAGTCCCCTGCTAAAGAGAGGGTTTTTAATGAGTTTAGCACATCGCCCAAAGGTGAGTGCTAGAAGATGTCCGCGAAACTGAATTCAATGATCGGCGCTGGGTAAGGCTCGGCAGACGCGGATGCGCGCAGTTCGGAGCCAGTGACCGGAGATGAATCCGGGGGTCCGGTGATGTAGATCCCGCTCGAGGTTGGGTCTGTGTGCGGCTCCAATGCTGCTGAGACTGCGGCTTCCGTGGCGGGGTCAAGCCTCCCGTCTTCGGATGGCACAAGCTGCTCCGGGTCTAGGGCCAGAGCGCTTACAGGCACAATCTCCTACGTATAGTCAGATGATAGATCTAGGTCATGTTCATCGCGATGGCAGGGAGCGGCTACCATGGGCTCAAATCCTTCGAAGATCAAGTCCCCGCGGATATCAGTGACGTAGTTCAAGCTTCCAAACCTGACCTGACGGCCAGGGGCGTAGCTGTCGATCTGCTCTACATGGCCAAGCAAGTTGGCCCGCAGTGCCAAGCCGCCGAATACGAAGATCTGGCCAGGGAGAAAGACATCTGATACGTCTCCAACGTATCTGTCGGCGTTCTGGGAACGGGGGTCCCCAGACTTGCCTGCCTGCGGCCTGCGGCATGGCTCAAAGGGGGCCCCAGCACGGCCCATCTTCATCAACACAGACCCAAGACCCTCGCGAGGGGCCAAGCCTCGCGGGGCAGATGACACAGAGCTTCCTCAGGCACGGCCTCATCAGGCTGTCTCGCGAGGAGGCGGAGAGATCAAGGCGGGGTACCTCACGAGGTGCCCATGACGCAAGCCATGACGACCAAGGGCGCCAGGCGGGTGCCAGCCCGCGCAGTGTCCTCCTTTCCTCTTTGGTGCAAAGGGGGCAAGCGCAGCCGTGGAGTACCGAGGCATCAGGCAAAGGTTGCCATTTCGGTGCAACGAGACCAAGACCAGGCAGACTGCAAGACGGAGGTCATCATGGAGCCCAAGACGGCGTCACCACCAGAGCTTTGTGCAGGCGAAGACTACTTTTGTCAGGGTAGCGAGTACTAGCTGTCCCCCTTCAAATTAGCCCGCCATTGTTGGCTCCCTTCCCGCTCAATATTTGGGAAGAGGACCAGGGCCTCTATAAATAGGACCAGCCACCCACAGAAGAGAGGGGTTCGGAGGGGTTAAGAAGAGAGAGAGAGAGAGAGAGAGAGAGAGAGAGAGAAGGGTGGCTGAACTCCTCCCAGCAGTTCATCGCCCCAGCCAAAAACAGACCCTCGCGAGGCTGTTCTTCCTTGTATCATTCATCATCATCAGCCCAAGAGGCAATCCACCACACCACACACTAGAGTAGGGTATTACACCACAACGGTGGCCCGAACCAGTATAAACCCTGTGTCTCTTGTGTTGTTCTTTCCATGGCTTAGATCTTAGCGAGGCGGAGGGGTGCAGGTAGGTAGGGAGCAAAATCTCCATGTGCACCCCAGTGTTCGAACCTCAAGGGTCTGCCGGAACCCGAAATCTGACATTTGGCGCGCCAGGTAGGGGTGCACCGGAGTTTTCTCTTTCGCCACCGCCATGGCCTGCCTCGAGATGAGTAGCGCGTTGCCCGCTCCGGCCGCTCGCGCCAGCACGGGGGCCAGGGGGCTCCGAGCCCTGGCCCCAGCCCTGCAACGGGTACGGTGGCTGGACGAGTTCAAGCCAACGACGCCACCGCGCTACGGTAGCGCGACAGATCCGTTGACCTTCTTGCTGGCGAGCGAGGAGGCCCTCCTCGAAGCTGGAGGTGACGATAGGGTCATGGCCAACTGGCTCCCCATGGCCCCCACCGGCGCTCCGCGCACATGGCTACTCCAGCCGCCAGCAGCCTCCGTGGCCTCTTGGGAAGAGCCCTACGGCCTCTTCCCCGCCCATCGCGCTACACCAACACCCCCGGTCATCGCGGCCCTCCTGGGCGGCTCGCAGGCGCCGCCTACAAGTCACCACGTCAAGCCGTTCATCCGCCGGGTCAGTGTCGCTTCCACGCGGCAGGGGGCTCTCCCGGACCGGGCGGCGCCCAAGGCCGGCCTGACCTTCAGCTCGGAGGACCACCCTCCCAACTCAGCCTGCTCGGGTGCGCTCCCCATGCTGTGCACCCCCACCATCTGCCAGGTGGCCGTCACCAGAACTCTCATCGATGGCGGTGCGGGCCTCAGCATGCTCTCAGTCGAGGCCTTCGACCTCCTCCGCATACCCCTGGAACGGCTGCAACCCAGCCAGCCCTTCTCAGGCGTTGGGGGCGGATCATCCAGCTCCTTGGGGCAGATCCGGCTCCCAGTAACCTTTGGCACCTACAACAACTTTCGTACGGAGCTGGTCGACTTCGACATCGCCCCCATCGGCCTCCCCTACAACGCCATCCTCGGCTACCCAGTGCTGGCCCAATCCATGGCCGCGACGCACCCGGCATACAACCTCATGAAGATGCCCGGGAGAAGCGGTGCCCTCACCGTGCATGGGGACACCGGAGACGCGCTGCGGGTGCTCAAGCTCGCCTTCAAGACGGCAGCGTCGGTGCGGCCCGCCGACTTGGAGACCCCCGAGCCCAAGGGGGCTGCACCCGCCAAGAAGAAATAGTTGTTCACCCAGGACAAGGCAGAAACCAAGCGGATACCCGTCGATGAGGACGGGTCCACCAATGCCACTTTCACCGTAGGCGCCAACCTCGAACCCGAGCAGGAGGAGGCCCTGGTGGGGTTCCTGCGCGCAAACAAGAAGGTATTTGCTTGGGAGCCTGACCAGTTGGCAGGGATCCCTAGGAGAGTAATCAAGCATCACCTCAATGTGTGCCCCAACGTGCGCCCTGTGAAGCAGAAGGCCAGGCGGCAGTCCACAGAAAAGCAGGCCTTGGTCATCCAAGAGACCCGCAAATTAGAAGTCGCTGGGGTCATTCGCGAGGTCCGATACCCGGATTGGTTGGCCAACCCTGTCGTTGTGCCAAATAAGGGAGGGAAGGAGCGCATGTGTGTCGACTTCAACAACCTCAACAAAGCATGCCCGCAAGATCCGTTCCCGCTTCCCCGCATCGACCAGATCGTCGATTCCACCGCGGAATGCAACCTGCTATGCTTCTTGGATGCCTTTTCTGGGTATCACCAGATCAAGATGGCGGTGGAAGACGCGAAAAGACAGCCTTCCTAATCCCATGTGGGGTGTACTGCTACACGTGCATGCCATTCGGGCTGCGTAACGTAGGGGCGACCTTTCAGCGGCTGATGCACATCACCTTGGGCCCGCAGCTCAGGAAGAATGTTGAAGCTTACGTCGATGACATCGTGGTAAAGTCTCGGGAGGCCAGGACCCTGATACAAGACCTGGAGGAAACCTTCGCGAGCCTCAATGCAGTGAACCTACGACTCAACCCAGAGAAGTGTGTGTTCAGAGTCCCCTCGGGCAAGCTCTTGGATTTCCTCGTGTTCCACCAAGGCATCGAGGCTAACCCGAAAAAGGTCAAGGCGGTGGAAGACATGAGCCCGCCAAAGACCCTCAGAGAAATGCAGAAGCTCACCGGGCGCGTGACCGCGCTAGGGCGCTTCATCTCCAAGTTGGGGGAACGAGCGCTACCCTTCTTCCAGCTAACGAAGAAAAAGGGGCCCTTTGAGTGGACTGAAGAGGCCGACAAGGCGTTCCAGGATCTCAAGAGATACCTGACCAGCCCACCGGTCATGGTGGCTCCGCGCCCTCAAGAGCCCCTGGTGCTTTACCTCGCCGCCACTCCGTACTCCGCCAGCGCAACCCTGGTGGCGGTTAGAGAGGAGCATCGAATCAAAACCGCAGCAGCAGCCCGGGACAAGGCAAAGCATGAACAAGGAAGACCCACAAAAACCGCCACCGCGGCTGAGGAGGATCAGCCGCCGCAGAAGAGTGCACTGGAGGCGGAAGAGGCTCCTCCCCCAGATGGCCAGCCTCAGGAGGCCTCGTCGCCTCAAGAGGCGCCATGGTCTCCGAAGGGAGCCGCCAGCACTGATGCGCTCAACCTCGTAGAGCACCCAGTGTACTTCGTCAGCACGGTGTTGCGGGATGCGAGGGCACGGTACCCCATGCCTCAGAAACTCCTCCTCGTGCTACTGGTGGCCTCGCGCAAGATGCGGCACTATTTTCCGGGTCACCCCATCAAGGTCGTCTCGTCATACCCCCTGGAGAGAGTGCTCAGGAGCCCTAACTCGGTTGGAAGGGTTGCTGAGTGGAACATAGAACTGCAAGCGTTTCAGCTCGAATTCAGCACGACCAGAGTCATCAAGGGAGCAGCGTTGGCGGATTTTGTGGCAGAATGGACGGAGGTGCCAGGCCTCAAGGCCGGCGAGGATCGGTCCCTATCCCCGGGAAGCGAGGCGCCAGAAGGCTGGGTCATGTACTTCGATGGGGCGTTCTCCAGGCATGGCGCTGGGGCTGGGGCGGTGCTTATATCGCCCACTCAGGACAAGCTCTATTACGTTGTGCAGCTCTGTTTCCAGCAAGGTGAAAAGGTCTCCAACAACATAGTGGAGTATGAAGGTTTAATAGCGGGCTTGAAGGCCGCAGCTGCCCTGGGGGTGAAACGCCTCACCATCAGGGGCGGTGCGCAGCTCCTTGTCAATTTCTCCAACAAGGTGTACGAGCCGAAGGACGATCACATGGAAGCCTACCTTGTGGAGGTCCGCAGGATGGAGAAGCAGTTATGGGGGTTGGAGTTGCAGCATGTGCCCCGTGGCACCAATCAGGAGGCGACGACATCGCCAAATGGGCGTCCAGACGGTTACCTCAGGAGCCTGGCGTTTTCGAGGAGCGGCTCTTCAAGCCCTCAGCCCTACCATCATTATCAAACACGGCTTAGCCCCGGGAGGAACTCCCCCAGCCACCTGCCTCAGGAGCTCCGGCCTGTGGCCCAGCCTCAGGAGCACGCCTGCTCCTGACGATGGAACCACAGGAGGGATGTTGGATCACGGAGCTCCGGAGTTACTTAACGCAAGGGACCCTGCCGGAGAAGGAGGAGGAAGCAGAGCGAGTGGCACGCCAGGCCACGGCATATTGTATCAAGGATGGAGAGCTCTACCGGAAGCGACCAAACGATGTATCCCTGCACTGCATCTCCAGGGAGCAAGGGAAGGAACTGCTGGAAGATATACACGGCGGAGACTGTGGACATCATTCATCATCACGGACCCTCGTCGGCAAGGCATTCCGCAGTGGGTTTTATTGGCCCACCGCGCTCAATGACGCCGTCGAACTAGTGAAAGCTTGTGAGGCCTGCTAGTTCCACGCCAAGCAAATCCATCAGCCAGCAGGAGGCCTGCAGACTATACCCCTTTCGTGGCCATTCGCAGTCTGGGGGCTGGACATCTTGGGCCCGTTTCCTCGGGCGCCAGGGGGCTACCGCTACCTCTACGTCGCCGTGGACAAGTTCACCAAGTGGGCTGAAGTAGAGGCTGTCCGCACCATTCCCGCGGGTTCCGCGGTCAAGTTCATCAAGGGCATCGTGAGCCGGTTCGGGGTGCCGAACCGCATCATCACGGACAACGGTTCGCAGTTCACCAGTAACCTTTTCAGAACATACTGTGCTAACCTTGGAACGCAGATATGCTACGCTTCGGTGGCGCACCCCCAAAGCAACGGCCATGCCGAGCGAGCCAACGCGGAGGTCCTGAGGGGCCTCAAGACCAGGACGTTCAAGAAGAAGCTGGAGGCCTGCGGCAGGGGTTGGTACGACGAGCTTCATTCCGTGTTGTGGTCCATCCACACAACCGCGACCAAGCCGACTGGAGAGACCCCGTTCTTCCTGGTCTACGGAGCCGAAGCGGTCCTCCCTCACGAGGTCAGACGTCGCTCCGCACGGGTCCTGGCGTTCGATGAGGCGCAGCAGGACGCCATGCGGGGGATGGACCTCGTGCTGGGGGAGGAACATCGCCGAGAAGCCACGCTACAAGCGGCGAGGTACCAACAAGCACTGCGGCGATATCACTGCCGCAACATCCGCCCCAGAAATCTCGAGGTAGGAGACCTCGTGCTCAGGCGGGTTCTCTCCAGGGAGGGGTTGCACAAGCTCTCTCCCATGTGGGAGGGCCCGTTCAAAGTTGTTCATGTTTCCAGGCCCGGCTCCGTGCGCTTGGAGACTCAGGAGGGGGTGCCAGTCCAGAACGCATGGAACATCCAGCACCTCTGGAGGTTCTACCCCTAAAAAGGCCCAGAGCCTGTGAAGAAGGGGAATGCCTGTGAAGCCATCGCGTTTTGGAAAAGGCCCAGAGCCTGTGAAGAAGGCGAATGCATGTGAAGCCATCGCGTTTTGGAAAAGGCCCAGAGCCTGTGAAGAAGGCGAATGCCTGTGAAGGGTGGCTGAACTCCTCCCAGCAGTTCATCGCCCTAGCCAAAAACAGACCCTCACGAGGCTGTTCTTCCTTGTATCATTCATCATCATCAGCCCAAGAGGCAATCCACCACACCCCACACTGGAGTAGGGTATTACACCACAACGGTGGCCCGAACTAGTATAAACCCTGTGTCTCTTGTGTTGTTCTTTCCATGGCTTAGATCTTAGTGAGGCGGAGGGGTGCAGGTAGGTGGGAAGCGAAATCTCCACGCGCACCCCAGTGTTCGAACCTCAAGGGTCTGCCGGAACCCGAAATCCGATAGTATCTATAATTTTGGATTGTTCCATGCTATTATATTTGTTGGGTTTCGTAGTAATTTCAAAAATTTTCCTACGCACACGCAAGATCCTGTGATGCATAGCAACGAGGGGGAGAGTGTTGTCTACGTACCCAATGCATACCGACTGCGGAAGCGATGACACGACGTAGAGGAAGTAGTCGTACGTCTTCACGATCCAACCGATCAAGCACCGAAACTACGGCACCTCCGAGTTCGAGTACACGTTCAGCTCAGTGACGATCCCCGGACTCCGATCCAGCAAAGTGTCGGGGAAGAGTTCCGTCAGCACGACGGCGTGGTGACGATCTTGATGAACTACAGCAGCAGGGCTTCGCCTAAACTCCGCTATAGTATTATCGAGGAATATGGTGGCAGGGGGCATCGCACACGGCTAAGGAATAGATCACGTGGATCAACTTGTGTGTTTCTGGGGTGCCTCTGCCTCAGTATATAAAGGAGCCAAGGGGAGGGGGGGCGCCGGCCAGGGAGAGGGCGCAGGAGGAGTCCTACTCCTTCCGGGAGTAGTACTCCCCCCCAATCCTATTCCAACTAGGATTCCCAAGGGGGAAAGAGGGAGAGGGGTGGCCGGCCACCTCTCCTAGTCCTAATAGGACTAGGGGAGGGGGGAGGTGCGCAGCCCCCTTGGGCTGCCCCTTTCTCCTTTCCACTAAGGCCCATGAAGGCCCATATGGCTCCCGGGGGGTTCCGGTAACCTCCCGGTAACCCGGTAAAATCCCGATTTCACCCGGAACACTTCCGATGTCCAAACATAGGCTTCCAATATATCAATCTTTACGTCTCGACCATTTCGAGACTCCTCGTCATGTCCGTGATCACATCCGGGACTCCGAACAACCTTCGGTACATCAAAATGCATAAACTCATAATGTAACTGTCATCGTAACCTTAAGCGTGCGGACCCTATGGGTTCGAGAACAATGTAGATATGACCGAGACATGTCTCCGGTCAATAACCAATAGCGGGACTTGGATGCCCATATTGGCTCCTACATATTCTACGAAGATCTTTATCGGTCAGACCGCGTAACAACATACGTTGTTCCCTTTGTCATCGGTATGTTACTTGCCCGAGATTCGATCGTCGGTATCCAATACCTAGTTCAATCTCGTTACCGGCAAGTCTCTTTACTCGTTCCGTAATACATCATCTCACAACTAATCATATTAGTTGTAATGCTTGCAAGGCTTATGTGATGTGTATTACCGAGAGGGCCCAGAGATACCTCTCCGACAATCGGAGTGACAAATCCTAATCTCGAAATACGCCAACCCAACATCTACCTTTGGAGACACCTATAATGCTCCTTTATAATCACCCAGTTACGTTGTGACGTTTGGTAGCACCCAAAGTGTTCCTCCGGTAAACGGGAGTTGCATAATCTCATAGTCATAGGAACATGTATAAGTCATGAAGAAAGCTATAGCAACATAGTAAACGATCGGGTGCTCAGCTAATGGAATGGGCCATGTCAATCAGATCATTCAACTAATGATGTGACCTCGTTAATCAAATAACAACTCTTTGTCCATGGTTAGGAAACATAACCATCTTTGATTAACGAGCTAGTCAAGTAGAGGCATACTAGTGACACTCTGTTTGTCTATGTATTCACACATGTATTATGTTTCCAGTTAATACAATCCTAGCATGAATAATAAACATTTATCATGATTATAAGGAAATAAATAATAACTTTATTATTGCCTCTAGGGCATATTTCCTTCAGTCTCCCACTTGCACTAGAGTCAATAGTCTAGATTACACTGTAATGATTCTAACACCCATTGAGCCTTGGTGCTGATCATGTTTTGCTCGTGGAAGAGGCTTAGTCAACGGGTCTGCAACATTCAGATCCGTATGTATCTTGCAAATCTCTATGTCTCCCACCTGGACTAGATCCCGGATGGAGTTGAAGCGTCTCTTGATGTGTTTGGTCCTTTTGTGAAATCTGGATTCCTTTGCCAAGGCAATTGCACCAGTATTGTCACAAAAGATTTTCATTGGACCCGATGCATTAGGTATGACACCTAGATCGGATATGAACTCCTTCATCCAGACTCCTTCGTTCGCTGCTTCCGAAGCAGCTATGTACTCCTCTTCACATGTAGATCCCGCTATGACGCTTTGTTTAGAACTGCACCAACTGACAGCTCCACCGTTTAATGTAAACATGTATCCGGTTTGCGATTTAGAATCCTCCGGATCAGTGTCAAAGCTTGCATCAATGTAACCTTTTACGGTGAGCTCTTTGTCACCTCCATATACGAGAAACATATCCTTAGTCCTTTTCAGGTATTTCAGGATGTTCTTGACCGCTGTCCAGTGATCCACTCCTGGATTACTTTGGTACCTCCCTGCTAAACTTATAGCAAGGCACACATCAGGTCTGGTACACAACATTGCATACATGATAGATCCTATGGCTGATGCATAGGGAACATCTTTCATATTCTCTCTACCTTCTGCAGTGGTCGGGCATTGAGTCTTACTCAACTTTGCTTGATCCATTTTGAACTTCTTCAAAATTTTGTCAAGGTATGTGCTTTGTGAAAGTCCAATTAAGCGTCTTGATCTATCTCTATAGATCTTAATGCCTAATATGTAAGCAGCTTCACCGAGGTCTTTCATTGAAAAACTTTTATTCAAGTATCCCTTTATGCTATCCAGAAATTCTATATCATCTCCAATCAGCAATATGTCATCCACATATAATATCAGAAATGCTACAGAGCTCCCACTCACTTTCTTGTAAATACAGGCTTCTCCGAAAGTCTGTATAAAACCAAATGCTTTGATCACACTATCAAAACGTTTATTCCAACTCCGAGAGGCTTGCACCAGTCCATAAATGGATCGCTAGAGCTTGCACACTTTGTTAGTTCCCTTTGGATCGACAAAACCTTCCGGTTGCATCATATACAACTCTTCTTCCAGAAATCCACTCAGGAATGCAGTTTTGACGTCCATCTGCCAAATTTCATAATCATAAAATGCGGCAATCGCTAACATGATTCAGACGGACTTAAGCATCGCTACGGGTGAGAAGGTCTCATCGTAGTCAATCCCTTGAACTTGCCGAAAACCTTTTGCGACAAGTCGAGCTTTGTAGACAGTAACATTACAATCAGCGTCAGTCTTCTTCTTAAAGATCCATTTATTTTCAATTGCTTGCCGATCATCGGGCAAGTCAACCAAAGTCCATACTTTGTTCTCATACATGGATCCCATCTCAGATTTCATGGCTTCAAGCCACTTTGCGGAATCTGGGCTCACCATCGCTTCTTCATAGTTCGTAGGTTCATCATGATCTAGTAGCATGACTTGCAGAATAGGATTATCGTACCACTCTGGTGCGGATCTTACTCTGGTTGATCTACGAGGTTTAGCAGTATCTTGATCTGAATTTCATGATCATTATCATTGGCTTCCTCACTAACTGGTGTAGGTGTCACTGAAACAGTTTTCTGTGATGTACTACTTTCCAGTAAGGGAGCAGGTACAGTTACCTCATCAAGTTCTACTTTCCTCCCACTCACTTCTTTCGAGAGAAACTCCTTCTCTAGAAAGGATCCATTCTTGGCAACGAATGTCTTGCCTTCGGATCTGTGATAGAAGGTGTACCCAACAGTTTCCTTTGGGTATCCTATGAAGACACATTTCTCCGATTTGGGTTCGAGCTTATCAGGTTGAAGCTTTTTCACATAAGCATCGCAGCCCCAAACTTTAAGAAACGATAACTTTGGTTTCTTGCCAAACCACAGTTCATAAGGCATCGTCTCAACGGATTTTAATGGTGCCCTATTTAACGTGAATGCGGCCGTCTCTAGAGCATAACCCCAAAACGATAGCGGTAAATCAGTAAGAGACATCATAGATTGCACCATATCTAGTAAAGTACGATTACGACGTTCGGACACACCATTACGCTGTGGTGTTCCAGGTGGCGTGAGTTGCGAAACTATTCCACAATTTTTCAAATGTACACCAAACTCGTAACTCAAATATTCTCCTCCACGATCAGATCGTAGAAACTTTATTTTCTTGTTACGATGATTTTCAACTTCACTCTGAAATTCTTTGAACTTTTCAAATGTTTCAGACTTATGTTTCATTAAGTAGATATACCCATATCTGCTTAAATCATCTGTGAAGGTGAGAAAATAACGATATCCGCCACGAGCCTCAATATTCATCGGACCACATACATCGGTATGTATGATTTCCAACAAATTTGTTGCTCTCTCCATAGTACCGGAGAACGGTGTTTTAGTCATCTTGCCCATGAGGCACGGTTCGCAAGTACCAAGTGATTCATAATCAAGTGGTTCCAAAAGTCCATCAGTATGGAGTTTCTTCATGCGCTTTACACCGATATGACCTAAACGACAGTGCCACAAATAAGTTGCACTTTCATTATCAACTCTGCATCTTTTGGCTTCAACATTATGAATATGTGTATTACTACTATCGAGATTCAATAAGAATAGACCACTCTTCAAGGGTGCGTGACCATAAAAGATATTACTCATATAAATAGAACAACCATTATTCTCTGATTTAAATGAATAACCGTCTCGCATTAAACAAGATCCAGATATAATGTTCATGCTCAACGCTGGCACCAAATAACAATTATTTAGGTCTAATACTAATCCCGAAGGTAGATGTAGAGGTAGCGTGCCGACCGCGATCACATCGACTTTGGAACCGTTTCCCACGCGCATCGTCACCTCGTCCTTAGCCAATCTTTGCTTAATCCGTAGTCCCTGTTTCGAGTTGCAAATATTAGCAACAGAACCAGTATCAAATACCCAGGTGCTACTGCGAGCATTAGTAAGGTACACATCAATAACATGTATATCACATATACCTTTGTTCACCTTGCCATCCTTCTTATCCGCCAAATACTTGGGGCAGTTCCGCTTCCAGTGACCAGTCTGCTTGCAGTAGAAGCACTCAGTTTCAGGCTTAGGTCCAGACTTGGGTTTCTTCTCCTGAGCAGCAACTTGCTTGCCGTTCTTCTTGAAGTTCCCCTTCTTCTTCCCTTTGCCCTTTTTCTTGAAACTAGTGGTTTTGTTAACCATCAACACTTGATGCTCCTTTTTGATTTCTACCTCCGCAGCTTTCAGCATTGCGAAGAGCTCGGGAATAGTCTTGTTCATCCCTTGCATATTATAGTTCATCACGAAGCTCTTGTAGCTTGGTGGCAGTGATTGGAGAATTCTGTCAATGACGCAATCATCCGGAAGATTAACTCCCAATTGAATCAAGTGATTATTATACCCAGACATTTTGAGTATATGCTCACTAACAGAACTATTCTCCTCCATCTTGCAGCTATAGAACTTATTGGAGACTTCATATCTCTCAATACGGGCATTTGCTTAAAATATTAACTTCAACTCCTGGAACATCTCATATGCTCCATGACGTTCAAAACGTCGTTGAAGTCCTGATTCTAAGCCGTAAAGCATGGCACACTGAACTATCGAGTAGTCATCAGCTTTGCTCTGCCAGACGTTCATAACATCTGGTGTTGCTCCAGCAGCAGGCCTGGCACCCAGCGGTGCTTCCAGGACGTAATTCTTCTATGCAGCAATGAGGATAATCCTCAAGTTACGGACCCAGTCCGTGTAATTGCTACCATCATCTTTCAACTTTGCTTTCTCAAGGAACGCATTAAAATTCAATGGAACAACAGCACGAGCCATCTATCTACAATCAACATAAACAAGCAAGATACTATCAGGTACTAAGTTCATGATAAATTTAAGTTCAATTAATCATATTACTTGAGAACTCCCACTTAGATAGACATCCCTCTAATCTTCTAAGGGATTACGTGATCCAAATCAACTAAACCATAACCGATCATCACGTGAGATGGAGTAGCTTTCAATGGTGAACATCGTTTATGTTGATCATATCTACTATATGATTCACGCTCGACCTTTCGGTCTCCGTGTTCCGAGGACATATCTGCATATGCTAGGCACGTCAAGTTTAACCTGAGTATTCTGCGTGTGCAAAACTGGCTTGCACCCGTTGTAGATGGATGTAGAGCTTATCACAGCCGATCATCACGTGGTGTCTGGGCACGACGAACTTTGGCAACGGTGCATACTCAGGGAGAACACTTCTTGATAATTTAGTGAGAGATCATCTTATAATGCTACCGTCAATCAAAGCAAGATAAGATGCATAAAAAGATAAACATCATATGCAATCAATATAAGTGATATGATATGGCCATCATCATCTTGTGCTTGTGATCTCCATCTCCGAAGCACCCTCATGATCACCATCGTCACCGGCGCGACACCTTGATCTCCATCGTAGCATCGTTGTCGTCTCGCCAATCTTATGCTTCCACGACTATCACTACCGTTTAGTAATAAAGTAAAGCATTACATCGCGATTGCATTGCATACAATAAAGCGACAACCATATGGCTCCTGCCAGTTGCCGATAACTCGGTTACAAAACATGATCATCTCATACAATAAAATTCAGCATCATGCCTTGACCATATCACATCACAACATGCCCTGCAAAAACAAGTTAGACGTCCTCTACTTTGTTGTTGCAAGTTTTACGTGGCTGCTACGGGCTTAAGTAAGAACCAATCTCACCTACGCATCAAAACCACAACGATAGTTTTTCAAATAGACTCCGTTTTAACCTTCGCAAGGACCGGGCATAGCCATACTTGGTTCAACTAAAGTTGGAGAGACAGTCGCCCGCAAGCCATCTATGTGCAAAGCACGTCGAGGGAACCGGTCTCGCGTAAGCGTACGCGTAAGGTTGGTCCGGGTCGTCTCGTCCAACAATACCGCCGAACCAAAGTATGACATGCTGGTAGGCAGTATGACTTGTATCGTCCACAATTCACTTGTGTTCTACTCGTGCATATAACATCAACATAAATAACCTAGGCTCGGATGCCACTGTTGGGTTTCGTAGTAATTTGAAAAAATTTCCTACGCACACGCAAGATCATGTGATGCATAGCAACGAGGGGGAGAGTGTTGTCTACATACCCAACGCAGACCGACTGCGGAAGCGATGACACGACGTAGAGGAAGTAGTCGTACGTCTTCACGATCCAACCGATCAAGCACCGAAACTACGGCACCTCCGAGTTCGAGCACACGTTCAGCTCGATGACGATCCCCGGACTCCGATCCAGCAAAGTGTCGGGGAAGAGTTCCATCAGCACGACGGCGTGGTGACGATCTTGATGAACTACAGCAGCAGGGCTTCGCCTAAACTCCGCTACAGTATTATCGAGGAATATGGTGGCAGGGGGCACCGCACACGGCTAAGGAATAGATCACGTGGATCAACTTGTGTGTTTCTGGGGTGCCTCTGCCTCAGTATATAAAGGAGCCAAGGCTAGGGGGAGCGCCGGCCAGGGAGAGGGTGCAGGAGGAGTCCTACTCCTTCCGAGAGTAGGACTCCCCCCCAATCCTATTCCAACTAGGATTCCCAAGGGGGAAAGAGGGAGAGGGGTGGCCGGCCACCTCTCCTAGTCCTAATAGGACTAGGGGAGGGGGGAGGTGCGCAGCCCCCTTGGGCTGCCCCTTTCTCCTTTCCACTAAGGCCCATGAAGGCCCATATGGCTCCCGGGGGGTTCCGGTAACCTCCCGGTAACCCGGTAAAATCCCGATTTCACCCGGAACACTTCCGATGTCCAAACATAGGCTTCCAATATATCAATCTTTACGTCTCGACCATTTTGAGACTCCTCGTCATGTCCGTGATCACATCCGGGACTCCGAACAACCTTCGGTACATCAAAATGCATAAACTCATAATGTAACTGTCATCGTAACCTTAAGCGTGCGGACCCTACGGGTTCGAGAACAATGTAGACATGACCGAGACATGTCTCTGGTCAATAACCAATAGCGGGACCTGGATGCCCATATTGGCTCCTACATATTCTACGAAGATCTTTATCGGTCAGACCGCATAACAATATACGTTGTTCCCTTTGTCATCAGTATGTTACTTGCCCGAGATTCGATCGTCGGTATCCAATACCTAGTTCAATCTCGTTACTGGCAAGTCTCTTTACTCGTTCCGTAATACATCATCTCACAACTAATCATATTAGTTGTAATGCTTGCAAGGCTTATGTGATGTGTATTACCGAGAGGGCCTAGAGATACCTCTCCGACAATCGGAGTGACAAATCCTAATCTCGAAATACGCCAACACAACATCTACCTTTGGAGACACCTGTAATGCTCCTTTATAATCACCTAGTTACGTTGTGACGTTTGGTAGCACCCAAAGTGTTCCTCCGGTAAACGGGAGTTGCATAATCTCATAGTCATAGGAACATGTATAAGTCATGAAGAAAGCTATAGCAACATACTAAACGATCGGGTGCTCAGCTAATGGAATGGGTCATGTCAATCAGATCATTCAACTAATGATGTGACCTCGTTAATCAAATAACAACTCTTTGTCCATGGTTAGGAAACATAACCATCTTTGATTAACGAGCTAGTCAAGTAGAGGCATACTAGTGACACTCTGTTTGTCTATGTATTCACACATGTATTATGTTTCCAGTTAATACAATTCTAGCATGAATAATAAACATTTATCATGATTATAAGGAAATAAATAATAACTTTATTATTGCCTCTAGGGCATATTTCCTTCAATATTATCAACCTTGGATGTTTTATATGCATTTATATGCTATTTTATATGATTTTTGGGACTAACCTATTAACCTAGAGCCTAGTGCCAGCTTCTGTTTTTTCCTTGTTTTAGATTATCATAGGAAAGGAAAATCAAATGGAGTCCAATTGACCTGAAACTTCATGGAACTTATTTTTGGACCAGTAGAAGCCCACGCAGTATCGGAGTTGGACCAGGAGAGTCCCGGGCTGCCCACGAGGGTAGGGGCGCGCCCACCCCTTGGGCGCTCCCCCTGCCTCGTGGACAGCCCGGAGGTCCACCGACGTACTTCTTCCTCCCATATATACCCATATACCCTAAAAACTTCGAGGAGCATAATAGATCGGGAGTTCCGCCGCCAGAAGCCTCGGTAGCCACCGAAAACCAATCTAGACCCGTTCCGGCACCCTGCCAGAGGGGGAAATCCCTCTCCGGTGGCCATCTTCATCATCCCGGTGCTCTCCATGATGAGGAGGTAGTAGTTCTCCCTCGAGGTTGAGGGTATGTACCAGTAGCTATGTGTTTGATCTCTCTCTCTCTCTCTCTCTCTCTCTCTCTCTCGTGTTCTTGAGGTGGTACGATCTTGATGTATCGCGAGCTTTGCTATTATAGTTGGATCTTATGATGTTTGTCCCCCTCTACTCTCTTGTAATGGATTGAGTTTTCCCTTTGAAGTTATCTTATCGGATTGAGTCTTTAAGGATTTGAGAACACTTGATGTATGTCTTGCGTGGGATAACCGTGGTGACAATGGGTTATTCTATTGATTCACTTGATGTATGTTTTGGTGATCAACTTGCGGGTTCCATCCATGAACCTATGCATAGGGGTTAGCACACATTTTCGTCTTGACTCTCCGGTAGAAACTTTGGGGCACTCTTTGAAGTACTTTGTGTTGGTTTGAATAGATGACTCTGAGATTGTGTGATGCATATCGTATAATCATACCCGCAGATACTTGAGGTGACATTGGAGTATGTAGGTGACATTAGGGTTTTGATTGATTTGTGTCTTAAGGTGTTATTCTAGTAGGAACTCTAGGATAGATTGAACAAAAACAATAGCTTCATGTTATTTTACTACGGACTCTTGAATAGATCGATCAGAAAGAATAACTTTGAGGTGGTTTCGTACCCTACCATAATCTCTTCGTTTGTTCTCCGCCATTAGTGACTTTGGAGTGACTCTTTGTTGCATGTTGAGGGATACTTATGTGATCCAATTATGTTATTATTGTTGAGAGAACTTGCACTAGTGAAATTATGAACCCTAGGCCTTGTTTCCTAGCATTGCAATACCGTTTGTGCTCACTTTTATCATTAGTTACCTTGCTGCTTTTATATTTTTAGATTACAAAAACATATATCTGCCATCCATATTGCACTTGTATCACCATCTCTTCGCCGAACTAGTGCACCTATACAATTTACCATTGTATTGGGTGTGTTGGGGACACAAGAGACTCTCTGTTATTTGGTTGCAGGGTTGTTTGAGAGAGACCATCTTCATCCTATGCCTCCCACAGATTGATAAACCTTAGGTCATCCACTTGAGGGAAATTTGCTACTGTCCTACAAACCTATGCACTTGGAGGCCCAACAACGTCTAGAAGAAGAAGGTTGTGTAGTAGACATCAACCTCTTTTCTGGCGCCGTTGCCGGGGAGGTTAGCGATTGAAGGTATATCTTTAGATCTTGCAATCTAATCTTTTTGTTTCTTGTTTTATCACTAGTTTAGTTTATAAAAGAAAATTATAAAAAACACATGGAATTACGGGTACCTCATATGCTTCATCTTTTTAATATCTATCGTGAAAATAAGGATTCCGATAATTGTGCTCAAGTGCTAGAAGAAGAATGCATTAGAATGTTTGGCACTAACTGTTTGAATGATGAGCATGATTGCAATGTTGTTAGTATGAATTCCTTGAATATCCATGATGCTAATGATATGCAAAGACACAAGCTTGGGGAAGCTATGTTTGATGAAGATGATATTTTTTGTCCCCCAAGTTCTGATGAGCAAATTTATTATGATGAAAGCATGCCTCCTATTTATGATGATTATATTGATGAAAGTGGATTTGGAGAGGTCATGACTTTATTTTGTGATGAATCCACTGTTTCGGAAGAGGTTCCAATTGATTATGAGAACAAAGTTGCTATCTATGATGATTATTGTGATGAATTTTATGCTATAAATAATAATGATATCCATGAAACTTGTCATCATGATTTTAGTTTTCAATTGGATTATGCCTCACATGATAATTATTCTGTTGAGCTTGCTCCCACTATTATTCATGAGAAGAATTTTGCTTGTGTGGAGAGTAATAAAATTTCTATGCTTGTAGATCATGAAAATAATGCTTTATGTGATGGTTATATTGTGGAATTCATTCATGATGCTACTGAAAATTATTATGAGGGAGGAACATATGCTTGTAGGAATTGCAATAATATCAAGTTTCCTCTCTATGTTATGCTTGTTTTGCCTTCCTATGCTAGTTGATTATTGTTCCCGCGAGTTGTTTGCTCACAAAATCCCTATGCATAGGAAGTGGGTTAGACTTAAATGTTCTAGTCTTCATGATGCTCTCTTTATGTTTCAATTCTTATCCTTTATGTGAGCATCATTGGAATCATCATGCCTAGCTAGGGGCATTAAACGATAGCGCTTGTTGGGAGGCAACCCAATTTTATTTTTGTTCCTTGATTTTTGTTCCTGTTTAATAATAAATTAATCATCTATCCTCCATTATGATTGTGTTTTTATGTTTTAATTAGTGTTTGTGCCAAGTAAAGCCTTTAGGACCTTCTTGGTTGATCGTTATTTGATCTTGCTGTAAAAAACAGAAAGTATGCGCTCACGAGAATAATTTTCATTTCTTACCAGAGAGCGATAAAATACCAAGTATACTGGCAGTAGATTAATAAACAAATTTCCTAGGACTTCCATATTTCTCAGGATTTTTGGAGTTACAGAAGTATTCGAAACCTACAGATTACTATAGACTATTCTATTTTTGACAGATTCTGTTTTCTATGTGTTGTTTGCTTATTTTGATGAATCTATGACTAGTATCGGAGGGTATGAACCATAGAGAAGTTGGAATACAGTAGATATTACACCAATGTGAATTTAGAATGAGTTCATTACAGTAACTTGAACTGGTGTTTTTTTTCTTTCGCTAACGAAGCTTATGAATTTTCTATTAAGTTTTGTGTTGTGAAGTTTTCAAGTTTTGGGTAAAGATTCAATGGACTATGGACTAAGGACTGGCAAGAGCCTAAGCTTGGGGATGCCCAAGGCACCCCAAGGTAAAATTCAAGGACAATCAAGAGCCTAAGCTTGGGGATGCCCTGGAAGGCATCCCCTCTTTCGTCTTCATTCATCGGTAACTTTACTTGGAGCTATATTTTTATTTACCACATGATATGTGTTTTGCTTGGAGCGTCATTTTATTTTATTTAGTTTTGCTTGCTGTTTGAATAAAATACCAAGATCTGAAATTCTTAAATGTTAGAGAGTCTTCATATAGTTGCATAATTATTCAACTACTCATTGATCTTCACTTATATCTTTCGGAGTAGTTTGTCATTTGCTCTAGTGCTTCACTTATATCCTTTCAGAGCACGATGGTGGTTTTATTTTGAAGAAATAGATGAAATCTTGTGCTTCACTTATATTATTTTTAGAGTCTTTATAACATCATGGTAGTTTTCTTTGGTTATGAAACTAGTCCTAATATGATGGGCATCCAAGTGGGGTATAATAAAAACTTTCATATAAAGTGCATTGAATACTATGACAAGTTTGATACTCGATGATTGTTTTGAGAAATGAAGATGGTGATATTAGAGTAATGCTAGTTGAGTGGTTATGAATTTGAGAAATACTTGTGTTAAAGTTTGTGATTCCGTAGCATGCACGTATGGTGAACCGTTATGTGATGAAGTCAGAGCATGACTTATTTATTGATTGTCTTCCTTATGAGTGGCGGTCGGGGACGAGCGATGGTCTTTTCCTACCAATCTATCCCCCTAGGAGCATGCGCATAATACTTTGTTTCGATAACTAATAGATTTTTGCAATAAGTATGTGAGTTCTTTATGACTAATGTTGAGTCCATGGATTATACGCACTCTCACCCTTCCACCATTGCTAGCCTCCCTAATACCGTGCACTTTTCACCGGTATCATACACCCACCATATACCTTCCTCAAAACAGCCACCATACCTACCTATCATGGCATTTCTATATCCATTCCGAGATATATTGCCATGCAACTTACCACCGTTCCGTTTACTATGACACGCTCCATCATTGTCATATTGCTTTGCACGATCATGTAGTTGACATTGTATTTGTGGCAAAGCCACCGTTCATAATTCTTTCATACTTGTCACTCTTGATTCATTGCATATCCCAGTACACCGCCAGAGGCATTCACATAGAGTCATATCTTTGTTCTAGATATCGAGTTGTAAGTAAATAAAAGTGTGATGATCATCATTATTAGAGCATTGTCCCAAGTGAGGAAAGGATGATGGAGACTATGATTCCCCCACAAGTCGGGATGAGACTCCGGATGAAAAAAAAGAGAAAAAAGAGGCCAAAAAAAGAGAAAAGGCCCAAATAAAAAATAAAAAAATAAAGAAATGAGAGAAAAAGAGAGAAGGGGCAATGCTACTATCCTTTTACCACACTTGTGCTTCAAAGTAGCACCATGATCTTCATGATAGAGAGTCTCCTATGATATCACTTCCATATACTAGTGGGAATTTTTCATTATAGAACTTGGCTTGTATATTCCAATGATGGGCTTCCTCAAAATGCCCTAGGTCTTCGTGAGCAAGCGAGTTGGATGCACACCCACTTAGTTCCTTTTGTTGAGCTTTCATATATTTATAGCTCTAGTGCATCCGTTGCATGGCAATCCCTACTCACTCACATTGATATCTATTGATGGGCATCTCCATAGCCCATTAATATGCCTAGTTGATGTGAGACTATCTTCTCCTTTTTGACTTCTCCACAACCACCATTCTATTCCACCTATAGTTCTATGTCCATGGCTCACACTCATGTATTGTGATGTCGGGTAGAACCCTAACGGCCCGATCTTTCCCGAAAGGAGCGGATCCCGTCCAAGAACACGAAGAACATGAGGGGAAAACGAGGGAAACACAAGAGGAAACACGAGAGAATCACTCAACCAACAAGAATAAGTCACACATGTGCTAGATCCTCAAATACATGTGAGAAGATACACGATCCACAGACAACTAAGGACGATACAAGGGTAGCTGGTCTTCTTCGTGAGGAGGTCTTGAATCCACGGGGGGATCTTCCCTGAGAAAATGGGGCTTGAATCCAAAGGGATCTTCTCCGAAGAGGTCGCAGTCTCTCGCACGGAGGAGATCCGATATGGATGAGCGTAGCTCTATCTCTCAAATGACCTAAACCAATGCTAACCCTAGAAAGGAGGTGGAGGAGGTCTATTTATAGTCTAAGCCACGAAGGGGTAAGTGAGGGGGAGGAAAGGGTACATGGTCCTCGGCCCGAAACGTTGCACGCAGGCAAGGCCCGGATGATTCGGATGGGGGTCCGGATGATCCGGCCATCGTCCGGATGATCCGGGAGGGGGCCCGGATGATCTGGCTTCACATGAGGCCCTCGGGTGTCTTCTGTTGCGAGTTATCTGGATGATCCGGCTGAGCCCGGATGATCCGGACGGAGGTCCGGACGTCCGGCCTGACTCCAGCAGCCGCTTCGTCTTCTTCTTCTCCTTTCTTCCGTCTTCTCTTCCACGCTTCCCTCGCGGATGGTGTAGACGTACACTTGCGCTCGCACTCCTCCTCGACATCCGTGATGTCGACAATACCTATGCATGCACACGGAAGGAGTGTCAAGTAGTATACCATCCTCGAGAGGGTCAAGTGAGCACGTGTAAAGGAGATGATTCACCTTTGTGTGTGTGAAGTAGATGTCGCACGTGTCACTTGCCAAATGGACTTTTGACATGGTGATGTCCGTAGGATGCTCCGCATCACCCCCCCCTTGGGAAAGATCCGACCTTGGATCGAAATCCAAATCACCATGGGAAAGAGATGCCATCGCCGTGTAGGAGTGGACGCTCACCAAGTACTTGTCATCTTGAAGCTCGAAATGGGCACTCTCCAATGTCGCACCGTCTAGTGATTCCTTAAAAAGGATCAAGAACAACAAACACTTGGAAAAACAAATGTGGTTAGCGTGAGTGCAAAACCAAGCATTCAAGCGGTGATTCACCCAACAAGTGTCGTCATCATGCAAAGCATATGGTGTGACAAAGGATTATGACATAGCATGTAAGTATATGAATTGAGGACAAGCAAAGATATCATGTGGAGAAGCATGTAAATGTGAGGTAGAGATGTGAATATGTTTGACAAGAGAATAGGCATCTACCTCAAGTTCATAGCAAGCATGCATAAAGCGCTCAACAAACGGTCCATGGTAAGCATAGGAAGCATTCACCACACCAAATAAAATGAAGTGTCTAAACACATGATTCAAGTGCAAGACAGTCCAAGCATAACGTGCATAGGGTGTAATGAAAATAGTGTGGCACTCAACACAATAGAAAGAGCAATTGTTCATCATGTGTGAGGCAGTCAAGTATAGCATGTAGCAATCAATGGGACATGGTATATGTGAAGAAGTGACATTGTTGCAACCAAACATGTCATAGGAACCAGTAATCCAAGAATTGGATGCAACACACAAAGCATATATATCATGATGCATGGAACGGTGAAAATGACAAGTCGAAGCAAGATTTCTAACAAGTGTGCAATCAAGTGGTCCAAGATGACCAAGAAATCTCATGGTTCAAGCAACACAAGTAGTATGATCCGCAATATCCATGCTCAAGAAAGATGTCACCTTGAAGGCGTGTCCTTGTTCATTCTTCACAATACCGAAACACAAGCAAGTGTGATGTAGAATCATCGTGGTAGAAAGTGGTTCGCTCTCAAGAGCTCGAATGGTCAACTCACGTGATGTGGAAGTCGACGTAAAGTCCAAGTATCCTACACATGCACACAACAAAACAAAGAACGTATGTGCATGGTAGATAAACACATCATCCATCATGATGGTTCTCTTCTTTTGCACATAACCATTAGTAGCACAAGTGCATGAACAATATGATACAACCAAGGCAATATTCATGTCACGAGGTATATGGTGCAAAGAGGTAAGACAAGCATGCTTCACAAGAAATATGTCAAAATCTCCACATATATGTGAGAATGCTATGGGGGCAATCTCATTAGTAAGATTAAAATCATTGTTGCACTCAATACATGGCAAATTATCTAGCATGAGAGAGGCAACATATGGGGATATATGGCAAGAAGCAATAACAATCATGTGCAAAGCATGTAGATGGTTGTCATCAACCGCATGAAATAAGCAAGTATGAATCATTGGTGATGCAACAAAGCAAGCAATCATAGGAATCAAGTCGTGCAAGCTAGTAGTGCGAAGATGCAACATACTAGAGGAAATCATGGCAATCATGTCATGTGAGCAAATAAGAGGCATAGACAATGCATATGACATGTCGCAAGCACGAACACAAAGCAAGATCATAGTATCATCATAGTCATGGGTCACAAAGCAAACATGGCAATAACAAGTGATATCTCCACCAAGCTTGCAAATACACATACAAGTATTAGAATTAATCATCATGTGTAATGCAAATCATGGGTCACAAATGCATGGCAAAGGCATAGTAATGAGCATATCATGCAGTGAACATGGCAATATGGGCATCAAATATGTAATGAAAAATAACCTATAGCCAAGTGAGGGTCATGTAGAAGAAATGTGCGAAGTCTTTGCGCGAAGAGAGCGGTGGGAAAGACAATCCATGGGATCCCAAGTCATCATTGCTCTCTAGAGCTCATTTTGTCAACTCATGGTATTGTGAGGTTGACAAGTAAGCATGGGTACCTACACAACAAATACACAAGTGAAAGAAATTGTGTGTGTGGTAAATGTACACATCATCCATCATGATGTGTATGTGCACGTGTGAGTTAGCACAAGATAAGCATCGCTCAAAGAAATTTGATGCATGGTATAGGAACATGTCATCCATCATGAAAGAATAGTTGTTATGCATAACACGATGGGGATGCAAATTGAGCATACAATTATATGGAACATCAATAGCATGTTTATTCATGGGAAGCATATGGTGCACACTAGTATTGGGATCATGCAATGGGTGGGAGTGATCACAATCTCCTAAAATGTATGAGGAAACTATGGGGGTCTCCTCATGAGCAATGTTGGAAACATCATATGGAGAAAATGGACAACATCCAAAACAATGCATATCCGAAGCTAGGTGGTTATGGCATGGCATATGAGGTAAATGATGCAAAGGTATCATGTCAATATCATCACAAGAGAAACAAATGCCAATAACCATAGGCTTGTCATCTATGCCATAAGTGCAAATTGGGTTAATCTTAATGGCATATGCATAGTCACTATGAAGAGATTGCAAATATGACATGTGGTCGATCTCATGCATAGCATATGACAAGTCAAGCGGATTGGAAAACATGATGTGACCGAGAGAATTAGCACAAGAAATCCTATGTAACATGGCATCACAACTAATAGACTCCACATGGCAATCATCATACTCATCATAAATGGGTAAATCATCGCATGGGCAAGTCACACTAGAATGAAGCATGGAAATAGGTTGGTCAACATCATGCAAGCAATCAACGTCAAGAATGTCCATTAGTGGGACTAGAGCATCACCTTCACCTATGTTACCTTTGTCATTCCACTCATGTGGTGTAGGTGAGGTGGGAAAGACCAAATGGAGGTCATCTTCATCTTGATGGAACCATGTGGGGCGGTGCATCATATTCCACCATGGCCATCGTCTTGTCCAAAGGAAGTACGTAGTTGTCGCGAATCGACGCGTCATCATATGGGACCTAGCACCAAATGAGAAGACACAATAGAGGTAGAGGTTAAGTCGTTAGAAATCGAAGAGGCCTCACATGACCTATCAACTATCACTCTCTCTCTCTCTATGTGGTGGTTTACTCACTCCCTCAAAACAGGTGCGCTCAAACTCACATATGGTGGAGTCACTCATCTCACTCAAGAGGTTGGGGTTGTGGCTCTCCTCACATGGGAATCGTGGAAACACATCATATATGGGGCTAATGGTGAAGTCACTCTCACTCTCAATATGGTGGCAAAAGTCACTCAAGTCATCATACGTCGCCGTGGTCGAAGGGAGAATCCCATGCTCAACCATATCATCGCCGACGTCGTGGATGAAGTCCGAAGATGGCACATCATCATTCTCGCCTCCTAAGATGGAAGCATCATCCTTGCTCGTCACCATGTCGCTCGCCTCCAAAACTTGGTCCTTGATGGTGTCCATCGTCTTAGTCGTCGCCGCACCATCTTGAAAAAGAGTCGAAGTAGACTCGGCATCGTCAATGCCACAAAGAGGGATGGCGGTGAAGTCGAACTTGGGAGCATCGTCTTGGAGCTCGTCGGGCTTGGACATCATGGTGGTACTAGCCTCATGCTTGTTCTCATGGAGCTTGGTCGTCGCGAAGTGAGCTTGGGGTGGAGAAGCTTTGGCCTTCATGAGTTCTTTTTCCGCCTTGAGAGCACCAATGTAGTTGTCGTCGAGGGACTTGTAGTTCTCGAGGAAGATCGTCTTGGAGATGTCGTTGTGCAATCCCATCATGAAGTGGAACTTCATCAAAATGGGGTCGTCCACGCCAGCTCGTCGCAGGGCAGTCTTCATCTCCTTGAAGTACGCATCGATGGACTTGGATCCTTGGGTGGTGTTCTCAAATTGGCGTAGAAGTTGTTCCGTGTAGGTTGGAGGCACAAACTCTCACCGTGAAGCTCTCTTCGTCTTGGGCCAACTCATGTCGTAGGTCTTTGTCGGATTTCGGGTTTCGGCAGACCCTTGAGGTTCGAACACTAGGGCGCGCGCGGAGATTTCGCCTCCTACCTACCTGCACTCCTCCGCCTTACTAGGATCTAAACTAAGGAAAGAACAACACAAGAGACACAAGGTTTATACTGGTTCGGGCCACCGTTGTGGTGTAATACCCTACTCTAGTGTGTGGTGTGGTGGATTGCCTCTTGGGCTGATGATGATGAACAATACAAGGAAGAACAACCTCGCGAGGGTCTGTTCTTAGCTGGGCCGATGAACTGCTGGGAGGAGCTCAGTCACCTTACTCTCTCTCTCTCTACCTGATCTTCTCTATCTTTCCAACTCTCCGGCCAGCCCTTTTTCCCCAGCCTCGCCTTCAGCCTCCTTTGGCTCTTTGGCTGGCTGGTCCTATTTATAGAGGCACTGGTCCTCTTCCCAAATATCGAGCGGGAAGGGAGCCAACAATGGCGGGCTAATTTGAAGGGGACAACTAGTATCAACTATCCTGACAAAAGTAGTCTTCGCCTGCGAAAAGCTCTGGTGATGACGCCGTCTTGGGCTCCACGATGACCTCCGTCTCGTAGTCCTCCTGGTCTTGGTCTCGTTGCACCGAAATGGCAACTTTTGCCTGATGCCTCGGTACTCCGCGGCTGAGCTTGCCCCCTTTGCACCAAAGAGGAAGGGAGGATGCTGCGCGGGCTGGCACCCGCCTGGCGCCCCTGGTCGTCATGGCTTGCATCACGGGCACCTCGTGAGATACCCCGCCTTGATCTCTCCGCCTCCTCGTGAGCCAGCCTGACGAGGCCGCGCCTGAGGAAGCTCCGCGTCATCCGCCCCGCGAGGCTTGGCCCCTCGCAAGGGTCTTGGGTTTGTGTTAGTGAAGATGGGCCACGCTGGGGCCCCCTTTGAGCCACGCCGCAGGCCGCAGGCAGGCAAGTCTGGGAACCCCCGTTCCCAGAACGTCGACAGTAGCCCCCGGGCCCAAGGCGCGCCCGGACTTGGCCGTGCAGTGAGGCAGAAGGGCAAGAGCGAAGCGCCGCGGGCCCTAACAGCCTGCGGCCTTGGGCACCGCATGGCGGTTGATTGGACGTGGGCGTCTCCACTTCCCCATGGCGCCTCGGCAACTGCATGGATTGGACAAGTCCTTGCATGCAAAGCGGGTCATAATTACCTGCGATCGTGGGGGCCCTTGGTTGGCCATCGACAGTTATAAGTATGGACCGGCGCGCGCCCTTCCAGTTCATCCCTCCTTGCTTCTCCTTTTCTTCATGGCCCTGTCAAGGACGTTCTTGGCCGCAGAGAAGGGAAGGCTCACCAAGTTGAGCCTGCCTCTACCCCACCCAAGCGCGGCCGAGGGCGCCCTCGTAAACATCCTGTGGCCACCACGGTGGCTCCCCGCGGTCATGGAGGCGATCTTCAGCACAACGACGGGCGGATTGCTGCGGCCGGGGGGCGCGCTCCGGTTGCGCGTCCCCCTAGGCTGCACTTTCGCGCTGCTGAAGTGCTGCCGGAGTTCGTCGTGTGGTCGGCGGGGCCGACCAGCACCCGGCTACCACTTCCTTGCTTCCTCCTTGGCGAGCTCCCGGTCGGCGCCCCGGGCGGCCTCTGGCTCCAGGCCGACGGCTGCTGCAGCCGGGCCTCATGGGTCTCACTGGAGGTCTCCGCGGTCGGGAGCCTGTTCCTGGCCCGCGGTTGGCAGACGTTTGCCCGCGCGCGTGGCCTGAGCCATCGGTGCACCCTACACTTCAAGTTCAACGGCGATGCCACCCTCTACGTGAGGGTGTTTGGGAAAGATGGTCGCCGCGCAGGGTGTTGCCCCAAGGGTGATGACCGCGGCTGGGAACCCAGCTCCGGCGATGATGGAGAGAGCAGCGCTCGCGCGGCCGGCGGCGCTCAGGGTTCCTCAACCTTCTCCGGTTCTTCTTCAGGCGGCGACTCTTCTAGTGGTGGCCGCGGTCAGCCTCCACGCCGTCGTATCTGCTTGGGGGTGGCAATGTGTCCACCCGCCGTCGCGCCCCGGTGAAGAGCGAGAGGGAGTCCGCCTGAGCTCTGGAGGCAGCTCGGGCCTTCCCTGCGGGCCGGTGTGAGGCGGGCCGCACCGGATTCGTTCTTTCCTTTCCTTTTTCCTGCGTAACATAGACAATAGTGTGGAGCCCCACGGGGGCGTGTTTGGGTTATTGCTGTTAATCATCGTTTTGCTTTCGTTACCGTACCTTCCGGCTACGTGCCCGGGCGTGGATAGTTCCCGGCCCCGGCCGTGGGGGGCGACCGACCCAGGCCCTTTGTTTGTGTCGCGGTGCCCGTGGGGCACGGTCTGGAGGGGTGCTCCTGTAAGGGTCCCAGGCCGTGAATTCTTTGAATGACTAGGATAGGAACACTCGCGAGGGCGCTCAGCTGCCCTCCTTGCGAGGCCTTGCACAAGAGAAGTCGAGGCAGGAGAGTGAAAAGTCGAAGAACCACAAGCCAAAGACGGCAACAACTTCAATAAAACTTCAAATGAGAAGGAACAAGCCAACTGCGGAAAGCAAATGAAAAGCCGCGTACGGCACCTAATCTAGTCTTCGACGTCTTCTCACCAGCGCGGAGCTAAGTGCTGCCACTGGGCGTGGGAGGGAGCCCCAGGGCCTGAGGCCGGCGCTCCTGAGACTCCGGGGCGTGTACAGCCCCAACTCATTATTACGTGAGAGTGTCATGGGCGGCGAGCTTCACAGGCGTTGGCCTTCTTTGCAGGCTCCGGGCCTTTTCCAAAATGCGATAGCTTCACAGGCATTCGCCTTCTTCACAGGCTCTGGGCCTTTTCCAAAATGCGATAGCTTCACAGGCATTTGCCTTCTTCACAGGCTCTGGGCGTTTTCCAAAACACGATAGCTTCACAAGCATTCACCTTCTTCACAGGCTCTGGGCCTTTTCCAAAACGCGATAGCTTCACAGGCATTTGCCTTCTTCATAGGCTCTGGGCCTTTTCCAAAACGCGATAGCTTCACAGGCATTCGCCTTCTTCACAGGCTCTGGGCCTTTTCCAAAACGTGATAGCTTCACAAGCATTCGCCTTCTTCATAGGCTCTGGGCCTTTTCCAAAACGCGATAGCTTCACAGGCATTCGCTTTCTTCACAGGCTCCGGGCCTTTTTAGGGGTAGAACCTCCGGAGGTGCTGGATGTTCCATGCATTCTGGACTGGCACCCCCTCCCGAGTCTCCAAGCGCACGGAGCCGGGCCTGGAAACATGAACAACTTTGAACGGGCCCTCCCACATGGGAGAGAGCTTGTGCAACCCCTCCCTGGAGAGAACCCGCTTGAGTACGAGGTCTCCTACCTCGAGAGTTCTGGGGCGGATGTTGCGGCAGTGATACCGCCGCAGTGCTTGTTGGTACCTCGCCGCTCGTAGCGCGGCTTCTCGGCGACGTTCCTCCCCCAGCACGAGGTCCATCCCCCGCATGGCGTTCTGCTGCGCCTCGTCGAACGCCAAGACCCGCACGGAGCGACGTCTGACCTCGTGAGGGAGGACCGCTTCGGCTCCGTAGACCAGGAAGAACGGGGTCTCTCCAGTTGGCTTGGTCGTGGTTGTGCGGATGGACCACAACACGGACTGAAGCTCGTCGTACTAACCTCTGCCGCAGGCCTCCACCTTCTTCTTGAACGTCCTGGTCTTGAGGCCCCTCAGGACCTCCGCGCTGGCTCGCTCAGCCTGGCCGTTGCTTCGGGGGTGCGTCACCGAAGCGTAGCATAACTGTGTTCCAAGGTTAGCACAGTATGTTTTGAAGAGGTTACTGGTAAACTGCGAACCATTGTCCGTGATGATGCGATTCGGCACCCCGAACCGGCTCACGATGCCCTTGATGAACTTGACCGCGGAACCCGCGGGAATGGTGCGGACAGCCTCTACTTCAGCCCACTTGGTGAACTTGTCCACGGCGATGTAGAGGTAGTGGTAGCCCCCAGGCGCCCGAGGAAACGGACCCAAGATATCCAACCCCCAGATTGCGAATGGCCACGAAAGGGGTACAGTCTGCAAGCCTCCTGCTGGCTGATGGATCTGCTTGGCATGGAACTGGCATGCCTCACAAGCTTTCACTAGTTCGACGGTGTCATTGAGCGCGCTGGGCCAATAAAACCCACTGCGGAACGCCTTGCCGATGAGGGTCCGTGATGATGAATGATGTCCACAATCTCCGCCGCGTATATCTTCCAGCAGTTCCTTCCCTTGCTCCCTGGAGATGCAGCGCAGGGATACATCATTTGGCCGCTTCCGGTAGAGCTCTCCATCCTTGATGCAGTATGCCGTGGCCTCGCGTGCCACTCGCTCCGCTTCCTCCTCTTTCTCCGGCAGGGTCCCTTGCGTTAGGTAACTCCGGAGCTCCGCGATCCAACATCTCTCCTGAGGTTCCATCGTCAGGAGCAGACATGCTCCTGAGGCCGGGCCGCAGGCCGGAGCCCCTGAGGCAGGTGGCTGGGGGAGCTCCTCCCGTGGCTGAGCCGTGTTCGATAATGATGGCAGGGCTGATGGCTTGAAGAGCCACTCTTCGAAAACGCCAGGCTCCTGAGGTAACCGCCTGGACGCTTGTTTGGCGATGTCATCGGCCTCCTGATTGGTGCCACGGGGCACATGCTGCAAGTCCAACCCCCAGAACTGCTTCTCCATCTTGCGGACCTCCGCTAGGTAGGCTTCCATGTGCTCATCCTACGGCTCGTACACCTTGTTGGAGAAATTGACAAGGAGCTGCGAATCGCCCTTGATGGTGAGGCGTTTCACCCCTAGGGCAGCCGCGGCCTTCAAGCCCGCTATTAAACCTTCATACTCTGCTATGTTGCTGGAGACCTTTTCACCTTGCTGGAAATAGAGCTGCACGGCGTAATGGAGCTTGTCCTGAGCGGGCGATATAAGCATCGCCCTAGCCCCAGCGCCATGCCTGGAGAACACCCCATCAAAGTACATGACCCAACCTTCTGGCGCCTCGCTTCCCGGGGACAGGGACCGATCCTCGTCGGCCTCGAGGCCTGGCGCCTCCGTCCATTCTGCCACAAAATCCGCCAACACTGCTCCCTTGATGACTCTGGTCGTGCTGAATTCGAGCTGAAATGCTTGTAGTTCTATGTTCCACTCAGCGACCCTTCCAGCTGAATTAGGGCTCCTGAGTACTCTCTCCAGGGGGTATGACGAGATGACCTTGATGGGGTGACCCTGAAAATAGTACCGCAGCTTGCGCGAGGCCATCAGTAGCGCGAGGAGGAGTTTTTGAGGCATGGGGTACCGTGCCCTTGCATCCCGTAGCACCGTGCTGACAAAGTACACTGGGTGCTCAACGAGGTGGAGTGCGTCAGTGCTGGTAGCTCCCTTTGGAGACCGTGGCGCCTCTTGAGGCAATGAGGCCTCCTGAGACTGGCCATCTGGAAGAGGGGCCTCTTCCGCCTCTAGTGCGCCCCTCTGCGGCGGCTGATCCTCCTCAGCTGCGGTGGCGGTTTCTGTAGGCCTTCCTTGTCCCTATTCTGCCTTGTCCCGGGCTGCTCCCACGGCTTTGATTCGGCGCTCCTCCCTGACTGCCACCAAGGCTGCACTGGCGGAGTAGGGAGTGGCAGCGAGGTAAAGCACCAGGGGCTCTTGAGGGCGCGGAGCCACCATGACCGGTGGGCTGGTCAGGTATCTCTTGAGATCCTGGAATGCCTTGTCGGCCTCTTCAGTCCACTCGAAGGGCCCCTTTTTCTTCATTAGCTGGAAGAAGGGCAGTGCTCATTCCCCCAACTTGGAGATGAAGCGCCCTAGCACGGTCACGCGCCCCGTGAGCTTCTGCATTTCTCTGAGGGTCTTTGGCGGGCTCATGTCTTCCACCGCCTTGAACTTCTCCGGGTTAGCCTCGATGCCTCGGTGGGACACGAGGAAACCCAAGAGCTTGCCCGAGGGGACTCCGAACACACACTTCTCTGGGTTGAGCCATAGGTTCACTGCGTTCAGGCTCGCGAAGGTTTCCTCCAAGTCTTGTATCAAGGTCCTGGCCTCCCGAGACTTTACCACAATGTCATCGACGTAAGCTTCAACATTCTTCCCGAGCTATGGGCCCAAGGTGATGTGCATCAGCCGCTGGAAGGTCCCCATGCGTTACGCAGCCCGAATGGCATGCATGTGTAGCAGTACACCCCACACGGGGTTAGGAAGGCTGTCTTCTCGACGTCTTCTACCGCCATCTTGATCTGGTGATACCCAGAGAAGGCATCCAAGAAGCATAACAGGTCGCATTCTGTAGTGGAATCGACGATCTGGTCGATGCGGGGGAGCGGGAACAGATCTTGCGGGCATGCTTTGTTGAGGTTGGTGAAGTCGACACACATGCGCTCCTTCCCTCCCTTCTTTGGCACAACGACAGGGTTGGCCAACCAATCCGGGTATCGGACCTCGCGAATGACCCCAACGGCTTCTAATTTGCGGGTCTCTTGGACGATGAAGGCCTGCTTTTCTGTGGACTGCCGCCTGGCCTTCTGCTTCACAGGGCGCATGTTGGGGCACATGTTGAGGTGATGCTCGATTACACTCCTAGGGATCCCTGCCAACTGGTCAGGCTCCCAAGCGAATACCTTCTTGTTTGCATGCAGGAATCCAACCAGGGCCTTCTCCTCCTCGGGTTTGAGGTGGGCGCCTATGGTGAAAGTGGCGTTGGTGGACCCGTCCTCATCGACGGGTATCCGCTTGGTTTCTGCCTTGTCCTGGGTGAACATCTGTTTCTTCTTGGCGGGTGCAGCCCCCTTGGGCCCGGGGGTTTCCAAGTTGGCGGGCTGTGCCGACGCCGCCATCTTGAAGGCGAGCTTGAGCACCCGCAGTGCGTCCCCGGTGTCCCCGTGCACAGTGAGGACACCGCTACTCCCGGGCATCTTCATGAGGTTGTACACCGGGTGCGTCGCGGCCATGAACTGGGCCAGCGCCGGGTAGCCGAGGATGGCGTTGTAGGGGAGGCCGATGGGGGCGATGTCAAAGTCGACCAGCTCCGTGCGGAAGTTGTCGTAGGTGCCGAAGGTTACTGGGAGCCAGATCTGTCCCAAGGAGCTGGACGACTTGCCCCCAATGCCTGAGAAGGGCCGGCTAGGTTGCAGCCGCTCCAAGGGTATGCAGAGGAGGTTGAACGCCTCGACCGAGAGCATGCTGAGGCCCGCGCCGCCATCAATGAGGGTTCTGGTGATGGCCACCTGGCAGATGGCGGGGGTGCACAGCATGGGGAGCGCACCCGAGCAGGCCGAGTTGGAGGGGTGGTCCTCCGAGCTGAAGGTCAGGCCGGTCTCGGGCGCCGCCCGGTCTAGGGGAGCCCCCTGCCACGTGGAAGCGACGTTGACCCGGCGGATGAACGGCTTGACGTGGTGACTTGTAGGAGGCGCCTGCGAGCCGCCCAAGAGGGCCGCGACGACCGGGGGTGTTGGTGCAGCGCGATGGGCGGGGGAGAGGTTGCTGGGCTCCATGGGCGCGCGGAGCTCGCGGGACGAAGAACCAGCTGGGGTGAGCGAGGGAGTTGCGGTGCGGCTGTCTTGCTGCACGGACGGATGCTGGGACGATGCTCGCTGCTCATCCCCTGCTGGGCCGGTGGCGGCATTGACGGCAGGCGACGGGGAACGGCGAGGACGCCCGCCGACAGGGGCCGTCTGGGCAACGAGGGAAGCGAGCGCGGCCCGGCGCTCGGCGTGGGCCCGACGAGTGTCAGACATGGGCGTGATGGTCGGAGGAGAACGGGGTGGTGGGAGACGAATCCCGGCGCACCCCTACCTGGCACGCCAAATGTCGGATTTCGGGTTCCGGCAGACCCTTGAGGTTCGAACACTGGGGTGCGCGCGGAGATTTCGCCTCCTACCTACCTGCACTCCTCCGCCTTACTAGGATCTAAACTAAGGAAAGAACAACATAAGAGACACAGGGTTTATACTGGTTCGGTCCACCATTGTGGTGTAATACCCTACTCCAGTGTGTGGTGTGGTGGATTGCCTCTTGGGCTGATGATGATGAACAATACAAGGAAGAACAGCCTTGCGAGGGTCTGTTCTTAGCTAGGGCGATGAACTGCTGCGAGGAGCTCAGTCACCTTACTCTCTCTCTCTACCTGATCTTCTCTATCTTTCCAACTCTGCGGCCAGCCCTTTTTACCCAGCCTCGCCTTCAGCCTCCTTTGGCTCTGTGGGTGGCTGGTCCTATTTATAGAGGCCCTGGTCCTCTTCCCAAATATCGAGCGGGAAGGGAGCCAACAATGGCGGGCTAATTTGTAGGGGGAGAGGTAGTATCAACTATCCTGACAAAAGTAGTCTTCGCCTGCGAAAAGCTCTGGTGATGACGCCGTCTTGGGCTCCACGGTGACCTCCGTCTCGTAGTCCTCCTGGTCTTGGTCTCGTTGCACCGAAATGGCAACCTTTGTCTGATGCCTCGGTACTCCGCGGCTGCGCTTGCCCCCTTTGCACCAAAGAGGAAGGGAGGATGCTGCGCGGGCTGGCACCCGCCTGGTGCCCCGGGTCGTCATGGCTTGCGTCACGGGCACCTCGTGAGATACCCCACCTTGATCTCTCCGCCTCCTCGTGAGCCAGCCTAACGAGGCCGCGCCTGAGGAAGCTTCGTGTCGCCCGCCCTGCGAGGCTTGGCCCCTCGCGAGGGTCTTGGGTTTGTGTTGGTAAAGATGGGCCGCGCTGGGCCCCCCTTTGAGCCACGCCACAGGCCGCAGGCAGGCAAGTCTGGGGACCCCCGTTCCCAGAACACCGACAGTCTCCGAAGGTGCGTGAAGCGACCATGTGGACGCGTAGTCGTGGAAGTTCCTTGTGGCGCACTTCACTTGATCTTTGGGAGGAACTTTTGTAGCTTGAGGTAGTCGTCCATTAGGTGCTCCCACTCGAGATACTCCTCGGGTTCTTAAGTCCCATAGAAAGGAATCTTGTGGTCGGTGTCGAGGTCGTAGTAGCTCGTGGAAGTCGCAGACTTGAGCTTGGGGAGCTTCTCTTGAGGTGCTTGTGGGCGAAGATGTCGTATGTCCGTTGGAGAAGATGCCCTGAAGTCGCTTGGCGAAGATGCCAAGGGGGATGGTGAAGTCGTTGAGCGGTTGTTGGTGTTGATCTCTAGACCTTCACGTCCTTGTTGGTGATGGTGTCGATGCCGATGTGATCTTGCCGGAGATGGTAGCTCAGAGGCATGTGCTCTTGAGCGTCTTCTCGAAGATGAGGAAGACCGCTTGTAGGACTTGATGAGGACCTTGATCTCCTCCATTTGAGCTTGCATCTTGGCGTCGGTGGAGTTGTTTGTGGCATCGAACTCGTCGTTGTTGTTGTAGACCAAAGATGAAATGCCTTCCCTATCCATCACAAGACTCGAGCAAATATGAGTGGGAGAAAGAGAAGAACGAATACCAAATATACCTTGACCGAAGTTGAAAGTGGATCAATGATCACTCCAATGTGGACAAGGAAATAGCACAATTGGTACCAATTCTTGTCGGTTTCTCACACCTACACAAGTAAGGCTTATGGTGGAGCTCGGTAAGGATAGTGGCACATTAATGAAAAATGTTAGCAAGAGTCAATAATGTTGAAAAAGATTCACAAATTCGCAAGTGTAACAAGTATACCAATAGCAATGAATGGCACACGGAAACGCACACACGAATAGATAAATGGGGTCGTGCAACCAAGGATGAGCACAAAATGTGGAATCCACGGAAAAAGCTCATGTTGGACAACTCAAGAGAGACGCTAGCACGATTGCTCAATAGGCGGATACGGCACTTGTGCACAACCTATAAGATGCAAAATGTATCGACTTTCTATCCGAAGTATGCTATATAGGTATGATATTCCGGTGGTATGATCCAAGATGATCGGATATGACAATCATATGTGCAATGTGGGATGATGCTATGGCACTTGCTTACAAGCTCTTTGTTCACTCTTTTTCTTTGCTTAACAGCTTTATTCTTTTTTTGTAATGCCACAATGCAAAATGCACAAACCAAGATAGCAATTGGGTATATACGGAAACAATCTTGTGGCACAAGGGATGATATGATACCAAAATGATATGGTATGTATGCAATGGGAGGTGCAGATCACTAATGTGCACAAGTAACGTTGCCGGCAATACTCAAATGGCTAGTCTCGATAGGCAAGTGACGCAAAATGGGCTAGGGGTTAACAATGCAATTGCAAGGGAAATATATAATGGTTTCGTCGAGGTTACCGTCCATGGCAATGATGAGAGGCGGTGTTGTCGATGTTGACCCATTCCTAATTAGCCGAAACACCTTAGGAAATGGAAAAACCACAACTCAAAATCTCAAGGACAAAAGTCAAATGGTGGTAGAGGAAAGCGGTGGTGTTGCACTAGGCAATGCGGAAGTTGAGGTTATGGTGGACTATACACGGTGTTGGAGTTGAAAGCATGGTTCCTAAGTAGCCTAAACACCTTAGAAGACACAACTCACAACACAAACAAAATTGGGTTAAGTTGAGGTGGCGGAAGCGTATGGTGGGCAAGGTTATGCGGAATTGGTGGTGGTCGATGAAGAAGCAACCGTCCCTAAGTAGCCGAAACACCTTAGGAGACTCAAGTCACAACTCAAACAACCACATATACAATGGGGATCGAAATGGGTTAGGTTGTGGAAGTCGGTGGTGGTGTAGTAGATGATATGGTGGAGGGCCTAGGCAAACATGCCAAATTTCAGAAAATTTGATGGAGTCAAATGATGGTGGTGTTATTTTTGTGAGAAGGGGAATGTCAAGAGCTTCAAAACTCTCTAAAGAACGTCAAAAACGGAGTTCAGATGAATTAGATAAGGCCAAAACAAAAATTCAGCCGAGTCAGTGTCAGGGTTATCCGGACATCCGGGAGTAGGTCCGGATGATCCGGGTTCATCAACCGGATTTCTGTCGTGTGGGGCGTCCGGACATCTGGGAGATGGTCCAGCTGATCTGGGTGGATCCAGATGATCCGGGAGCACTTCCGGATGATCCGGGCAGGTCAAACTGCTCGGGATTTTCTCTCGGGGACGAATTTTTGGGCAGAAATTGGATGATTTCGGGGTCAAAATTGATGAGATTTCGTGGATGGAAGGTGGGGAAACTTGGGGAGATGCTAGATCCACTCGAAACCAAGCAAACCCATGGATCAAAATCAACAAAACATCATCAAAACCAACAAATCACAAAAACTTTTGGGGCTATTTTTGGTGGGGATTTTCGAATTTAGGACGAAATCAAGCAAAAGAAGGCTAGAAAACGGTGGGGGAGGCTCCGAAATCGTGATCAACGAGGCTCATGATACCAAGATGATGTAGGGTAGAACCCTAATGGCCCGATCTTTCACGAAAGGAGCGGATCCCGTCCAAGAACGCGAAGAACACGAGGGAAAACACAAGAGGAAACACGAGAGAATAACTCAACCTACAAGAATAAGTCACACATGTGCTAGATCCTCGAATACATATGAGAAGATACATGATCCACGGACAACTAAGGATGATACAAGGGTAGCCGGTCTTCTCCGTGAGGAGGTCTTGAATCCACGGGGGGATCTTCCCTTAGAAAAGGGGGCTTGAATCCAAAGGGATCTTCTCCGAAGAGGCCGCGGTCTCTCGCACGAAGGAGATCCGATATGGATGAGCGTAGCTCTATCTCTCAAATGAGCTAAACCAACGCAAACCCTAGAAAGGAGGTGGAGTAGGTCTATTTATAGTCTAAGACACAAAGGGGTAAGTGAGGGGACGGAAAGGGTACGTGGGCCTCGGCCCGGAACGTTGCGCGCAGGCAAGGCCCGGATGATCCTAATGGGGGTTCGGATGATCCGGCCATCGTCCGGATGATCCGGCTTCACATGAGGCCTTTGGGTGTCTTATGTTGCGGGTTATCTAGATGATCCGGAGGGGGACCCGGATGATCCGGCTGAGCCCGGATGATCCGAACGGAGGTCCGGACGTTCGGCCTGACTCCAGCAGCCGCCCCGTCTTCTTCTTCTCCTTTCTTCCGTCTTCTTTTCCACGCTTCCCTCGCGGATGGTGTAGACGTACACTTGCGCTCGCACTCCTCCTCGACATCCATGATGTTGACAATACCTATGCATGCACACAGAAGGAGTGTCAAGTAGTATACCATCCTCGAGAGGGTCAAGTGAGCACATGTAAAGGAGATGATTCACCTTTGTGTGTGTGAAGTAGATGTCGCACGTGTCACTTGCCAAATGGACTTTTGACATGGTGATGTTCGTAGGATGCTCCGCATCATATTGCGTGAAGATTGAAAAAGTTTGAGAACATCAAAAGTATGAAACAATTGCTTGGCTTGTCATCGTGGTTGTGCATGATTTAAATATCTTGTGTGGTGAAGATAGAGCATAGCCAGACTATATGATTTTGTAGGGATAGCTTTCTTTGGCCATGTTATTTTGAGAAGACATGATTACTTGGTTAGTATGCTTGAAGTATTATTATTTTTATGTCAATATTAAACTTTTGTCTTGAATCTTATGGATCTGAATATTCTTGCCACAATAAAGAGAATTACATGGATAAATATGTTAGGTAGCATTCCACATCAAAAATTCTGTTTTTATCATTTACCTACTCGAGGACGAGTAGGAATTAAGCTTGGGGATGCTGATACGTCTCCAACGTATCTATAATTTTTGATTGTTCCATGCTATTATATTATCAACCTTGGATGTTTTATATGCATTTATATGCTATTTTATATGATTTTTGGGACTAACCTATTAACCTAGAGCCTAGTGCCAGTTTCTGTTTTTTCCTTGTTTTAGAGTATCACAGAAAAGGAAAATCAAACGGAGTCCAATTGACCTGAAGAAGCCCACGGAGTATCGGAGTTGGACCAGGAGAGTCCCGGGCTGCCCACGAGGGTGGGGGGCGCGTCCACCCCCTGGGCGCACCCCCTGCCTCGTGGACATCCCGGAGGTCCACCAACGTACTTCTTCCTCCCATATATACCCATATACCCTAAAAACTTTGAGTAGCATAATAGATCGGGAGTTCCGCCGCCAGAAGCCTCCGTAGCCACCGAAAATCAATCTATACCCGTTCCGGCACACTGCCGGAGGGGGAAATCCCTCTCCGGTGGCCATCTTCATCATCCCAGTGCTCTCCATGACGAGGAGGGAGTAGTTCTCCCTCGGGGCTGATGGTATGTACCAGTAGCTATGTGTTTGATCTCTCTCTTGTGTTCTTGAGGTGGTACGATCTTGATGTATCGCGAACTTTGCTATTATAGTTGGATCTTATGATGTTTCTCCCCCTCTACTCTCTTGTAATGGATTGAGTTTTCCCTTTGAAGTTATCTTATCGAATTGAGTCTTTAAGGATTTGAGAACACTTGATGTATGTCTTGCGTGGGATAACCGTGGTGACAATGGGTTATTCTATTGATTAACTTGATGTATGTTTTGGTGATCAACTTGCGGGTTCCGCCCATGAACCTATGCATAGGGGTTGGAACATGTTTTCATCTTGACTCTCCGGTAGAAACTTTGGGGCACTCTTTGAAGTACTTTGTGTTGGTTTGAATAGATGAATCTGAGATTGTGTGATGCATATCGTATAATCATACCCGCGGATACTTGAGGTGACATTGGAGTATCTAGGTGACATTAGGGTTTTGATTGATTTGTGTCTTAAGGTGTTATTCTAGTACGAACTCTAGGATAGATTGAACGGAAACAATAGCTTCATGTTATTTTACTACGGACTCTTGAATAGATCGATCAGAAAGAATAACTTTGAGGTGGTTTCATACCCTACCATAATCTCTTCGTTTGTTCTCCGCTATTAGTGACTTTGGAGTGACTCTTTGTTGCATGTTGAGGGATAGTTATGTGATCCAATTATGTTATTATTGTTGAGAGAACTTGCACTAGTGAAATTATGAACCCTAGGCCTTGTTTCCTAGCATTGCAATACCGTTTGTGCTCACTTTTATCATTAGTTACCTTGCTGTTTTTATATTTTCATATTACAAAAACATATATCTACCATCCATATTGCACTTGTATCACCATCTCTTCGCCGAACTAGTGTACCTATACAATTTACCATTGTATTGGGTGTGTTGGGGACACAAGAGACTCTCTGTTATTTGGTTGCAGGGTTGTTTGAGAGAGACCATCTTCATCCTACTCCTCCCACGGATTGATAAACTGTAGGTCATCCACTTGAGGGAAATTTGCCACTGTCCTACAAACCTATGCACTTGGAGGCCCAACAACGTCTACAAGAAGAAGGTTGTGTAGTAGACATCAACATCCCCCCGGGCAGTGTTGTTCTAGATGATGGATGGAGCCATCGAACCTTCTGATGACGGCACAACAGAACTCTTAATGAAAGCACCAATGTCGGTGTCAAAACCAGCGGATCTCGGGTAGGGGGTCCCGAATTGTGCGTCTGAGGTTGATGGTAACAGGAGACAGGGGACACAATGTTTACCCAGGTTTGGGCCCTCTCTATGGAGGTAATACCCTACTTCCTGCTTGATTGATCTTGATGAACATGAGTATTACAAGAGTTGATCTACCACAAGATCGTAATGGCTAAAACCCTAGAAGTCTAGCCCATGTGATTACGATTGTCTCTACGGACTAAACCCTCCGGTTTATATAGACACCGGAGGGGACTAGGGTTGTACAAAGTCGGTTACATAGAAAGGAATCTCCATATCCGAACGCCAAGCTTGCCATCCACGCCAAGGAGAGTCCCATCCGGACACGAGTGAGAATCTTCGATCTTGTATCTTCATAGCGCATCAGTCCGGCCCATGTCCAACAGGCCGGACGCCCGAGGAACCCTTAGTCCAGGACTCCCTCACTCAGTGCCCCAAACCTTGTTGTTTTACATCGTGCACTAGAGGGTGACAACACTTATAGCTTGGGAGCTATTGTGGCACGTCGCCTTCACAGTAATAAGTCCAAGGGTAAAATACATGGTGGCATTTAAGCTATTCGTTTGATGGCTCGCTTTAATGTTGAGATACGCCTGCATGATTATCCTTTGCCCAAGGTTTACCTAGATCGTGCGACCATGGAACACCACCAATTTATTGCTACCGATTATCCTAACATCCCTATTCCGTATACCCTGGTTTTTAGTGTGAGAACTCATGATATTATTCCATTGCCTGCACCTGCTTTGTTTGATCCTATTGCCAGGGGTGGATACAAGATTATGCCTGCAGATATCATCACCTACCGGAACAACCAAGCTGCAGCAGAGGAGGTACCTCAGCAGTGGGATCCATGGGTGCCCGGTCAACTACTGATTGATCACCAAGTTTGTAACATCCCAAAATTCTAAATTTTGGAATGTTATATTAAATAGATAGTTTTGATTGATTTTTTGATTTGTGGTGTGGTTGCTTGAGTGCAATTGAGTGAAATTTGGAACTTTTGAAAGTTAAATGAGAGGGAATAAAAGGACTTCCCCAAACTTTCACTTTGCATTTTGATCTCCATGAATTCAAATTATTTTCATCACAAAACCCTGGAGAGAAGATGACATGACCTCTTCCATTTAAATAAATGTAAGGGGTTTTGAAAAGATTTGAATTTTTATTTGGAAATAATTTTTTTCAATTCAGAAACTTTAAGCAACTCAATGATTTTCATGAGAGTAGATAAAATGACTTCTTCAAATCATATGAAATATGAGTTGGGATTTTAAAAGAATCAAATTGAAAGTCTGTTTTGAAATTATTTCTCATTTTGGAGTTATTTGGATTTTATTCAAATTATTTTTCTCAAAAAATAAAATATATGGAAATTAGGGTAAAATGATTCCCTACATTACATGATTGGAGAGAAATAAATTTGAATTTATTTTGGTACTTTTAAAATGATTTTTATGAGGTTTTATGGCAGTAGTAGCTCTGTTTGTTTTATTTTATTTTTTGTGGAATTTATTTGATGCTAAAACAATGTTCATGTTGTAGATAATATTTTTCTGGAATTTTTGATATATAATATGCCTATATAAAATTTTATTTTCATTTTCTTTATTCACTTTTTCCTTTTCTGTTTCTATTTAAAAAACAAACTGGATGTGCGGCTTATAACTATCCTCCGCCCACGGGCGCAACATAGTCAGTAGACAAGGCCTTCACTGTTTTTATTTATTTTTCACTTATGCTTAGAGAAAAAAAATACTATTTTCAGAAATATTTTCTTTTCTTAAAAAAAGTTCAAAAAAACTGCAGCCGCAGGCGCGGCTGGCCGAACCGCCGATGGCCTTTAGGCCCATGCGGGAGGTGCCTCTTTTCTCCTGTGTTTCTTTTCTTTTCGTCTATGTTTAGTCCCACATTGCCTAGCTATTAATCTCTGAACCTCTTTTCCACCTATAAATATAGACTTATAGAGCTTCTAAAAATCATCTGATTCGGGTTAAATCAATATTTTGGTTTGACTAGATTCATTTAAGAAAAATATTTTTCTCCTCTCCTGCGGGACTTCTGGAAATTGTTTCCGCTCTCCGAAGTCGTCTTTTCTCTACCTTATAAAGGTATCTTTCTTCCTTTTTTTCCTTTTATACTTTCGTAGTTTATTATTTCAAGACTAGTACGGTAGAATAATTAGATTATCAATTAGTCTCTATATTTATACATTAGACCTAGAATTCTTTTAGCCGTAGCTATTTTTCTTCCGTAAAACAGCTTAGCCCTAATTTTTGAAATAGCCATAACTTTTTACTCGTTCATCCAAATTAGATGAAATCAGCGCCTATAGTTGTCTTGTTTTCACAACCTGTCACATCAAATTTTTGAAATTTTCAAATTTCGAAATTTGTTCAAATTCATATTCAAACTTCTTTTGATCATAACTTGAGTTTCGTAACTCTGATTTAGTTGATTCTTTTTGCAAATCAAAGCTCTTGACCCAAACTTTCTGATAAGACCAATCCATCCAATTTTGGTACTGTTAGAAACTATTTTCTGTTGCAAGAGTTAGTTGCTTGTTTTCGAAGTTTTCCGAAGTCTTTTCTTCGATTTTTCTGTATGATTGCTTATGTATGCAATTGCTTGCTCACGATAGATTGAACGGAGTGTGACGAGTAGAACTATCAGGAGTTATGAGTGTGAATCATCTTCATCAATAGTACAGGACAAGTTCACACTTTGATCATATTTTTCATACCCAGTTTTTATGCATTAGTTTCACCCTCAAACATTGCATGAGTAGGATGGGATAACATGTGGGTACTTGGAAGTAGTTGATGAGGTAGGAACCTACTATCTTATATCCAAACCCCTGGGTGTTACTACGTTATGCTTATACTGCTATGTTATGCTCGTAGAAGTGGATTGGTTTGTGAGATTCATGAAAGTTGTGAGAGATAATAACTAAGGGAAACTTAAGGTGGCTACTTTAATACACATCTGGGTGGAATGGTTGGGGCACCCTGGAGCACCCACTGGTTGTCTGGGCACTTGGAGAATCCAGTGTTGTCCTAGGATATCCCGGAGTACCCGTGTGATCATCCTACGGTTTGCCACCTAGGCTCAAAGGGATCATAAGCTTATTCATCCTGGAAACTTCCGTGTGCAGCCACAAGCCATTATGGGCTCTAGCATAGTTGAGTATGTTGTGTGACCTCTTTCAGTGGTAGGCTAGCAGATGTAGGGGATGCAGGTTGGTACTGTCTACCCAGAGTAAAGAGTTAACACTTCTGAAAGATTGTGTCTCGGTCATCCGTTTCTCAAACACCATGTAGTGCGAGAAATCCAACGGAGGAGATCGAGTCTTGTGGGGAAAAGTGCGCAAACCTCTGCAGAGTGTACAAACTAATCATGATTAGCCGTGTCCCCGGTTATGGACATCTTGAGTATCTGGTACTTGAATTATTGGTTTGATCTCATCACTTTACTTAATAAACTTGTTGGGTTATTACTGTTAACTTGGGATTGAGTTGGAGGAACCTTCTCAATATTTTCAACCAACTTTGTAGTTAAATAAAATATATTCCTTTGTTGTAGGGAAAGTTAGCTTTATGCAAAATTAAACTTCGAGCCTCCACCAGCCAAATATGCATGTAGTGATAGCCATTTTTTAGCATTGCTCTACAGTGTGAATTTGCCAGTACATTCAATGTACTGACCTACATGGCAGCAACGTCTCATGTTGCAGGAATCATATGATGAGTAAGTGATACGTTAGGGTTACGATGTCCACACTCAAATTTGCCGTTAGTGTTGTTGGGAACTCCACAACCTTGTTGTTACTTCCGCTATTTGGATTGAGGTAATAGTATTTAAGTTACTCTATACATGTATTTACCTCTGTTATAAATCCGCAAGTACTGTGTGTGTCGGCATACCGATCCAAGGACGACACTTAAGCACAGAGAGTTGACCATCTAAGGTCGGGTCGCTACAAAGTTAGGCCAAAAGCCTAAGATTGGGGGAGTACATATTCCCACCGAGATTACATTCATGTTCACACATTTCATTCCAGTTGTCGGTGTCCACATTTTTTCATTGTATTATCCATGTTAGATTTATTTTCTCGTTTTCTTCTTGTGTGTTTGAAAAACTTTGAGAAAATCCAAAAATATTTCCTGCTTCTTTTTGATTTTTCTTTCTAGAGTAGTTAGCTGTAGCACTAAAGATAAACCCCCAAAAGATTTCCTTTTTCTTCTTTTGCTTGTTGGGATCTTTCCCGTGTAAATAGTTTTTCTCGTTTTTGCCATTCCTTTTATTTGCTTGTTCAAGAAAATCAAAAACTCCAAAAATATTTCAGTATGTTTCTCTGAATTTCTTTTCCTTTTTATTGAGTCATACCGAGGAGAAGACCATGATGAAAATGTTGAGTGGCTCTATATGCATTATTGTTGATCTAACAAAGAGCCCATTTTACCTTGTCTTCTCTTGTTGAATAAAATGTTTGCAGATTCCTGCTTAGTCCACGGCACTCTTGCACTATTATCATTTTCATATCGTTCGGTCGTGCAAGTGAAAGGCAATAATGACGATATTCGTGGCAGAGAGAAACAGGTATGAACTCGACTTGTTCTGTTTTTGTAAATATGTTTAACCTAGTATCCATGCTTCAGCCCATTATGATCAAACATGTTTGCAATGACAATTAGATATTATAGTTTCTCACGTGATGCATAAGTACCTAGGAGTGGATATTGATTTATCTTGCATACCAACATTGCGTTAAAATGATTGTGATGTAGTATGATGATATGGTATTGTAACATCCCAAATTTTCAATTTGGAATGTTATACATAGATCATCCATGCATATCATATTTTACTGCATTTCGTTTCGCGATCCTCGAAATCCTAAGCAACTCAAGGACCCTCGGAGAGAGTTGGGGATTTCCTTGTTTTCATATTTGGGTTTTACCAAATATCGAAACGAGGATTTTTGGTTTTAATTATTTTTCTCTTTGAAAATATTTCATGTTAAAATATATGAGAGGAGATAATATGACTTCTCCAAAATAAATGAGCTATTGGAGGGAAAATATTAAAATCAAATATTTGGTTTTTATTTGGAGTTTATCGCTATTTTATTTGAATTAGAAAAATTGCACGTTTTTCAAAGTTGCACTTTAGGGCCAAGAAAATGTTCATCTTGTTCTAAATATTTTATTTAGACAGTTAAAATTAGGTTTGGCATTTTTAGATTTTTATTTTATTTTCTAGGATTTTATTTGTTTCGGTGAAATTATGTAAAAAAAACGCAGCGCCCGACTTGGCCGAGGCCCAGCCGAGCCAGGCCGCCGGCCCACCTTGCCACGCCGTCGTCTCCCACCTGGAGACCGCGCTCGCCGCCGCACACCGTGGTTGAGTCGGCCACGACCCCGCCCCCTTCCCCAAGCCAAGCCACCCCCTCCTTATAAGTCGTGCCTCGCCCCCCTTGGAGCCCGAGCCGCCCCGCCGCCTGCCCGCGCCACCCGCCGCCGCAAGC
>NC_041390.1:243653929-243661930 GCF_002162155.2 Triticum dicoccoides | reverse complement strand
TGCCCCGCGTTGCCGTTGCATCGCGCTGCCCCGCCCCGCTCGCCGGAGCCGCCCGCCCGCCGGACTCGCCGGAGGTATAGCGCCGTTCGTTTTTTTATATAAAATCCTATTCAATTTTTGTTATAAACCCTAGTTTTTTTGGATAGATCGGTTCGCCGTTTTTTTCCGGTTTAGTTACTTTGCGGACATTCGTCCGTACGTTTGTTTTAACGAATGGAGTTCACTCTTTAGCCACAGACAACGAACGCTCGTTCGTTAGCCTGTTTGTCATTTTTCTTTTTCTCAGATTTTCCACGATTATTTTCAATCACGATTTCTGATCCGATTTTCGTTTTAGTTTATCTTTTCGCTCGTTTATCGGAATCGGGCGATTCAAGCGCCTAGATCATCGTCTCGAAATCCTCTTTCTGTTTAACCAACTTGAACATGTTTTTGCTACTGTAAAATTTAACCTTTGTCCAGATTAGTAAACGGATCTTGTTTCTTTCACAGTTTGAGTTTCGTTGCTCCGTTTGATTTGATTCTTTTCGCAAACCGGAGTTCTTAAGTTGAACTTTCTGGTTAGATCTTCTTATTGAGATTTACCCGTGGTTTCTTTGCTTGATTGCTTATGTATGCTATTGTTTGTTTGCGATAGAAAACACGGAGTGCGAAGCATGCTATTACGCATCCCTAGGTTTTGCGGATCATCAGCAAGACAAGTAACACTTTGATCATACCCCTTTACCACCCAGTTTTTATGCGTTTAGTTCCAATCCTCAAACATTGCATGATTAGGATGTGATTAACATGTGGGTTGGGAAGTAGTTGATGAGGTAGAACCTATTGCCCTGTTATTATCAAACCCTTGGGAGTTACTTCTACGAATTTCTTATATTGCTATGCTATGCTATGCTCGTAGACGTGGTTTGGGTGAGTTAATTAATGCTTGAACTTAAGGTGGCAACTTGAATACACATCTGGGTGGATTGTTTGTTGGGCACCTGGAGAATCCAGTGTTGTCCTAGGATATCCCGGAGTACCCGTGTGATAATCCTATGGTCCGCCACCCAGGCTCAAAGGGATCTGAGATATTTTCATGCTAGAAACTTTCGTGTGCAACCACAAGCTATTATGGGCTCTAGCATAGTTGAGTAAGTTGTATGAAGCTCCCGAAGAGGTGGATCAGTAGGTAGAGGGATGTTGGTTGGTATGGTCTGCCCGGAGTAAGGGGTTAATGCTTCTGAAAGACTGTGTCTCGGTCATCCGTTGCTCAAACACCATGTAGTGCGAGAAATCCAACGGAGGAGATCGAGTCTTGTGGGGGAAAGTGCGCAAACCTCTGTAGAGTGTATAAACTAATCATGGTTAGCCGTGTCCCCAGTTATGGACATCTTGAGTATCTAGTTAAATAAAAATCTATTCCTTTGTTGTAGGGAAAAATTGGCTTTTCACAAAACTGTAACCATAGAGCTTTCCACCAGCCAAATATGCATGTAGCGATAGTATTATTATGTTCTTGCTCTACTGTGTTACTTTGCCAGCATATTCCATGTGCTGACCCGTTTTCAGGTTGCAACGTATTATGTTGCGGACTTTTTAGACGAGGAGTAAGGTTCATTTGGTCGTTGCCGTGCAGCTCAGCTATGCCGTTGGAGTTGATGGACTCACTTTATCTTCCAAGCCTTCCCCTGTTATCATATTAGATGGCCTTAAGCCATATTTGTTGTAATAAGTTCTCTTTTGATACATTTGATGTAATAAGTGTGTGATTGCTACTCTGTTATAAATCCTCGAGTATTGTGTGTGTCAGCATTACCGATCCAGGGATGACACTGAAGCACAGAGACTTGACCGTTTGAGGTCGGGTTGCTACAAGATGGTATCAGAGCACACACTGAGTGTAGGACACGACCACTAAGCTAAAGCCCTAGATCACTATTCTCTTCTCATTTATGACTCCTCTCCATTTTCTACTCTTCAGGATGGCGGACGCAAGGAACAAGTTTGCACAACTGGATGAAGATGCCCCTTTTGGACGACACTTGAAGGAAGTTACTAGGTACTTGAACATTGGAATACCAAGCTTCACCGGGACTTACAATGCCACTTTACCAAAAGAGGAGCGATGGATGATTCAAGTTCAAGTTCTAGGAAGGACATTCACGCTAGTCACTAAACCCATAGAGTTTTCCTTCGATGCGCCAACCTGGAGTCTAGGAAAGAGTATGGTAGCTCACATTACCATGGGACACATTGGAGAAGTTTACCATAAGTAGCTTAAGGATACTATCTATCAGATTTGTGGGCACCGAGACGAGCAATGGAATTGATCAGCACCAGGAAGGATAGATCAATTGCAGCTTTCATCCAGGAGTTAAACCAACACATTCGTCGCCATGAGAACCAGATGTGCGCAGGAATGATAGACCTGAAGAAGGCAATGACAAGGATCACGGAACTAGAGGAAGAACATAAAGCTACTCGTGAAGATTATGAGGAGGAAATCGTCGTACAAGTGGATAAGAATGACGATCTGGAAAGGAAGCTAGGAGTATTCCTGGGAGACCCCGCACCAGGAAGAGAAGACGAAGAACCCAAGGAGATTCGCTTGGAGGACTACATCATCATCGACGACACCGACTCGGACCCCAACAATAGCGATGATGACTACGAAGACGAAGCTGGAGCAGACATCATGGAGTCTTCAACCGAAGAATGTTTTTAGTAGACCACCACATCAGTAATAGTATTCCACCATGTAAATAGTATAGTCCGAGCACTTTTGCAACGATCATTAGATCGATTGTATGCCCTTGCTTGATTGATTGAGTGAAATGTTTGTGTTTGTCTCATGTGCATATGGGTAGTGCTTTCTCATTAGACCTCATTCTATTCTAATCTCTCCCCTCTAAACCCATCAGATGCCTCTGAGACGTGACCCCGGATTTGCTTTCCCACCGGATCTCACTCAGTTGATCCAGCAGAAGAATACCCTGATGCAGTTGTTAGTTTAGAACCAAGGCAAAAACAATAACAATAATCCACCGCCACCACCGGTTGATAACTTAGCCCGTTTTCTAAGGTTGCAGCCGCCGGTGTTTTCCAGTAGCACTGAGCCGATAGTGGCAGATGATTGGCTCCACAGGATTGGAAGGGAGTTAACCACTGCAGGATGTACAGATGCTGAGAAGTTGCATTTTGCCGCACATCAGTTGGATGGACCAGCAGCCTCATGGTGGGAGAATTACACTATCACCTACCCTATAGCCACTGTTACATGGGATCAGTTTCAACAAGCTTTCCGTATAGCCCATGTCTCAACCAGAGCTATGAGTATGAAGAAGTGTGAGTTTCGCAACTTACGCCAGGGGAGCCGTACTGTGGCTCAGTACTCGGATGAGTTGAGCAAGTTATCTCGTTGCCCCTGATGATGTGGCCACAGATGCCGCAAAGCAGGAGAAGTTTATGGAAGGGCTGAATGATGAGATGAGCATGCAGTTGATGGTGGCAACATTCAACAACTACCAGGAGTTGGTAGATAAGGCTCTTATGATTGAAGGGAAGCAGCAGCAGATTGAGAGCCGTAAGAGGAAGTATGGACCAGGAAGGTATAATTTAGGAGCTCAGCATAAGCCTCGCCTAATCCCGAACTCGGGAGGACTTGTTAATAACCATGGAGGCCACACCCATAATGGAGGAAGTAACCATAACCATACTGGCCCAAGGAATGGGAATGGAGCAAGCAGCAATCAGAACCGCTCCAATCCAGCCACACCAGCGAAGACTGGACACTATGCCACGGAGTGCCCTAAAGCGAAGAATGGAAATGGCAATGGGAGCGCTGGAAAGAAGCCCAATCCATTCAACAAAGGACAAGTGAACCATGTCAATGTGGAGGAGGTTGAAGAGCAGCCAGACGCGGTTATTGGTAAGTTTTTGGTTAAGTCTTTTACCGCCCTTGTTCTTTTTTATACTGGTGCATCACATTCATACATATCAAGGGAATTCATGGATAAGTTTAAACAACCAACCCAAACCCTTAGGACCCATATGTTAGTGAGTTCACCTGGAGCAGAGTATATGGCTAGTCGATGGTGCGACCAGATACCCTTAACCATTGGTAGCCATGTTTTTCCGTCCGACCTAATAATCTTGGAGTCACAAGGATTGGATGTGATATTAGGAATGAACTGTATGTGAAAATATGGAGGAAGCATTGATTGTGTTAGTAAGTCAATTTGTCTCACCACCCCGGAGGGAAAAAGGATCAAGTATGTATCTAGGCATGCGCCAAGAAGTAGCCAAGTGAATACCCTCACGGGAGTTGTTCAGGAGGAAGTGCCTGTAGTGAAGGATTACCCGGATGTCTTTCCAGAAGAGTTACCATGCATGCCACCGGATCGAGACATCGAGTTTTTGATAGAGCTATTGCCAGGCACTGGGCCTATATCAAAGAGACCATATCGGATGCCCGCAAATGATCTGGAGGAGATTAAGAAACAGATCAAGGAGTTATTGGAGAAAGGTTACATTCGACGGAGCTCATCACCATGGGGAGCCCCAGTGCTTTTGGTCGAGAAGAAGGATAAGTCTCTAAGAATGGTTGTTGATTATCGAGCGTTAAATGAGGTGACGATCAAGAACAAATACCCACTGCCGATGATCAATGATTTATTTGACCAGTTGCAAGGAGCTAAGGTGTTTTCAAAGATCGATTTGCGATCTAGATATCACTATCTGAAGATACGAGAGAAGGACATACCAAAGACATCATTCACCACACGGTACGGGTTGTATGAATATACGGTCATGTCGTTTGGATTGACTAACGCCCCTGCCTACTTCATGAGCATGATGAACAAAGTGTTCATGGAATATTTGGATAAGTTCGTTCTGGTTTTCATTGATGATATAATGGTATACTCGAAGAACGAGGAGGAGCACGAAGAGCATTTGCGCTTAGTTCTCGAGAAACTCAGGGAACATCAATTGTATGCTAAGTTTAGCAAATGCGAGTTCTGGCTGAAGGAAGTTGGATTCCTTGGACATGTTATATCAGGAGAAGGTGTAGCAGTAGATCCTACCAAGGTTCAATCAGTCACTGAATGGTTGGCACCCACTTCAGTTAGCAAGATCTGCAGTTTTGTTGGACTTGCAGGATACTATCGGAGATTCATTGAGAATTTTTCGAAAATTGCGAAGCCAATGACGGAGTTATTGAAGAAGGATACCAAATTTAAATGGACAGAAGAATGTGAAGCGAGTTTTCAGGAGTTAAAGAAACGTTTGACCACAGTCCCAGTGCTGATTCTACCAGATATACGTAAGGAGTTTCAAGTTTATTGCGATGCCTCTCGCCTAGGACTAGGAAGTGTGCTTATGCAGGACGGAAGAGTTGTTTCGTATGCCTCGCGACAACTGAAACCACACGAGTTGAATTATGCCATGCATGATTTGGAGTTGGCTGCCGTAGTGCATGCGTTGAAGACCTGGAGGCATTACCTTATTGGAAATCATTGTGATGTGTACACGGATCATAAGAGTCTGAAGTACATTTTCACGCAGAAGGAGCTGAACCTTAGGCAGAGGAGATGGTTGGAGCTCATAAAGGATTATGACATGAAGCTTCACTATCATCCAGGCAAGGCAAATGTCATAGCAGATGCCTTGGGCCGGAAGAGTTATGCTAATACCCTAGTGAGCACGGGATTGCCGAAGGAGTTAGTAGAGGATCTCAGGGAACTTCGATTGGAGATTGTTCCTAGAGGTTTTTTTGGCAACAATGGAGGTACAGTCTACATTGTTAGGAAATATTCGAGAAGCTCAGAAGGATGACAAAGAGATTGCCGAGATAAAATAAAGAATGAGCGAAGGAAAGGAAAAATGTTTTCATGAAGATAAGCACGACATCTTATGGTTCGAGGACCGTGTTTATGTGCCCAATAACACAGAGATCAGGAAGTTAATACTACAAGAGGCTCATGACTCACCATACTAGATACACCCCGGAAACACCAAGATGTATTTGGATTTGAACGAGCGTTTCTGGTGGACTGGTATGAAGAAGGATATTGCGAGTATGTAGCCATATGTGATGTATGTCGGAGAGTAAAGGTTGAGCATCAAAAGCCAGCAGGATTGTTACAACTTATGCCGATACCTGAATGGAAGTGGGATAAACTTGGCATGGATTTTATTATCGGATTACCCATGACCAAATCAGGATATGATTCTATATGGGTAGTAGTGGATCGCTTGACCAAAGTAGCTCACTTTATCCCAGTGAAAACGACCTATACAAGTGCAAAGTTGACCAAGATATATATGACCAGGATCGTATGTCTGCATGGAGTTCCGAGGACCATCATATCAGATGGAGGGACACAGTTTACTTCAAAGTTTTGGCATCAGCTGCACCAAACTTTGGGGACAAGGTTGGAGTTCAGTACATCATTTCACCCGCAGACCGATGGACAGACCGAGAGAGTCAACCAGATTCGGGAGGATATGTTGAGAGCCTGTGCGCTAGATTATGGATCTAGTTGGGATGACAATTTTCCCTACGCGGAGTTCTCATACAACAATAGCTACCAAGCCAGTTTGAAAATGGCACCGTTCGAAGCCCTGTATGGACGAAGGTGCAGAACACCGTTGATGTGGGATGAAGTCGGAGACCGACAGTTGTTTGGACCAGATTTGATTAAAGAGTCTGAAGAGAAAGTTAAGTTGATCAGAGATAGACTGAAGATAGCTCAGCCCAGGCAGAAGAGTTATGCAGATTCGAAATGCAAGGAAATAACCTATGAAATTGGAGATAGAGCATATCTACGAGTGTCACCCCTGCGAGGAGTGAAACGTTTAGGAGTTAAGGGAAAGTTAGCCCCGAGATTTGTAGGACCGTATTGAATTATGGAACGTATGGGAGAAGTTGACTACAAGTTGGAGTTACCCGAAGGACTGTCAGGAGTTCCTGACGTATTTCATGTTTCACAGCTGAAGGAGTATCATGCTGAGATGGCCAATATACCGTTAAGAGATACAGTACCCTTGGAGGCGATTCAGTTGGACAGTGATTTGACCTATGAGGAGAAGCAGTCAGGATCCTCGAATTTGCCAGCCGAGTCACCCACAGCAAGGTTATTAAGTTTTGCAAAGTTCAGTGGAGCCACCATACCGAGGATGAAGCCACCTGGGAACGAGAGGATGATCTTCACAAAGACCACCCACACCTATTCTCTAGCCAACCCGAATCTCGAGGGCGAGATTCATCTTAAGGGGGGTAGGTTTGTAACATCCCAAATTTTCAATTTGGAATGTTATACATAGATCATCCATGCATATCATATTTTACTGCATTTCGTTTCGCGATCCTCGAAATCCTAAGCAACTCAAGGACCCTCGGAGAGAGTTGGGGATTTCCCTGTTTTCATATTTGGGTTTTACCAAATAATGAAACGAGGATTTTTGGTTTTAATTATTTTTCTCTCCGAAAACATTTCATGTTAAAATATATGAGAGGAGATAATATGACTTCTCCAAAATAAATGAGATATTGGAGGGAAAATATTAAAATCAAATATTTGGTTTTTATTTGGAGTTTATTGCTATTTTATTTGAATTAGAAAAATTGCATGTTTTTCAAAGTTGCACTTTAGGGCCAAGAAAATGTTCATCTTGTTCTAAATATTTTATTTAGACGATGAAAATTTGTTTTGGCATTTTTAGATTTTTATTTTATTTTCTAGGATTCTTTTTGCTTCAGCGAAATTATTTAAAAAAACGCAGCACCCGACTGGGCCGAGGCCCAGCCGAGCCAGGCCGCCGGCCCAACTTCCCGCGCCGCCATCTCCCACCCGGAGAGCGCGCCCGCTGCCGCCGCATGTCGTGCCCGAGCCGGCAACGACCCCGCCCCCTTCCCCTTCCCCAAGCCAAGCCACCCATCCTTATAAGCCGCGCCTCACCCCCCTTGGAGCCCGAGCCGCCCAGCCGCCTGCCCGCGCCACCCACCGCCGCAAGCCG
>NC_041390.1:243632804-243653031 GCF_002162155.2 Triticum dicoccoides | reverse complement strand
ACCGCGCTGCCCCGCCCCGCTCGCCGGAGCCGCCCGCGCGCTGGACCTTGCTGGAGGTATAGCGCCGTTTGTTTTTTATATAAAAACCAATTCGGTTTTTGTTAGAAAACCCTAGTTTTTTGGATAGATCGGTTCGCCATTTTTTTCCGATTTAGTTACTTTGTGGACATTCGTCCGTACGTTCGTTTTAACGAACGGAGTTCACTCGTTAGCCGCAGACAACGAACGCTAGTTCGTTAGCCTGTTCGTCCGTTTTCTTTTTCTAAGATTTTTCGCGATTATTTTCAATCGCGATTTCTGATCCGATTTTCGTTTTAGTTTATCTTTTCGCCCATTTGTCGGAATCAAGTGATTCAAGAGCCTAGATCTTCGTCTCGAAATCCTCTTTCCGTTTAACCAACTTGAACAAGTTTTTGCTACTATAAAATTTGACCTTAGTCCAGATTAGTAAATGGATCTTGTTTCTTTCGCAGTTTGAGTTTCATTGCTCCGTTTGATTTGATTCTTTTCGCAAACCGGAGTTCTTAAGTTGTAACTTTCTGGTTAGATCTTCTTATTTGAGATTTACCCATGTTTTATTTTCTTGATTGCTGATACGTCCATTTTGCATCATGCTTTTATATCGATATTTATTGCACTATGGACTATTATTTCACTTTATGTCACAATACTTATGGCTATTCTCTCTTATTTTACAAGGTTTACATAAGGAGGGAGAATGCCGGCAGCTGGAATTCTGGGCTGGAAAAGGAGCAAATATTTGAGACCTATTATGCGCAACTCCAAAAGTCCTGAAACTCCATGGAACATCTTAAAACAAATAAAGAAAAATCCTTGCCAAAGATGAAGGCCAGGGGGCCCACACCCTGCTCACGAGGGTGGGGGGCGCGACCCCCTAGGGCGTGCCCCTACCTCGTGGGCCCCCTGGTGGCTCTCCGACGTCCATCTTCTCCTATATGAAGTCTTTTGATGAGAAAAAAAGAGGAAGGAACTTTTCGGGACGAGACTCCGCCTCCACGAGGCGGAACCTTGGCGGATCCAATCTAGAGCTCCGGTAGAGCTGTTTTTGCGGGGATACTTTCCTCCGGGAGGGGGAAATCATCACCATCGTCATCACCAACGCTCCTCTCATCGGGAGAGGGCAATATCCATCAACATCTTCACCAGCACCATATCATCTCCAAACCCTAGTTCATCTCTTGTATCCAATTCTTGTCTCAAAGTCCGGGATTGGTGCTAGTAGGTTGCTAGTAGTGTTGATTACTCCTTGTAGTTGATGCTAGTTGGTTTATTTGGTGGAAGATCATATGTTCAGATCCTATATGCATATTATTACCCCTCTGATTATGAACATGAATATGCTTTGTGAGTAATTACATTCGTTCCTGAGGACAAGGGAGAAGTCTTGCTATGAGTAGTCATGTGAATTTGGTATTCGTTTGATATTTTGATAAGATGTATGTTGTCTATCCTCTAGTGGTGTTATGTGAACATCGACTACATAACACTTCACCATTATTTGGGCCTAGAGGAAGGCATTAGGAAGTAATAAGTAGATGATGGGTTGCTAGAGTGACAGAAGCTTAAACCCTAGTTTATGCGTTGCTTCGTAAGGGGCTGATTTGGATCCACATGTTTCATGCTATGGTTAGGTTTACCTTAATACTTTTGTTGTAGTTGCGAATGCTTGCAATAGAGGTTAATCATAAGTGGGATGCTTGTTCAAGTAAGAACCGCAACCAAGCACCGGTGCACCCACATATCAAATTATCAAAGTATCGAACGCGAATCATATGAACATGATGAAAACTAGCTTGACGATATTCCCATGTGTCCTCGGGAGCGCTTTTCCTATTATAAGAGTTTGTTCCGGCTTGTCCTTTGCTACAAAAGGATTGGGCCACCTTGCTGCACTTTATTTACTTTTGTTACTTGTTGCTCGTTATAATTTATCCCATCACAAAACTATCTGTTACCACTTATTTCAGTACTTGCAGAGAATACCTTGCTGAAAACCGCTTATCATTTCCTTCTGCTCCTCGTTGGGTTTGACACTCTTACTTATCGAAAGGACTATGATAGATCCCCTATACTTGTGGGTCATCAAGACTATTTTCTGGCGCCTTTGCCGGGGAGTGTAGCGCCTTTGGTAGGTTGAATTTGGTAAGGAAAAATTTATATAGTGTGCTGAAATTTACTGTCACTTGTCACTATGGAAAGTAATTCTCTGAGGGGCTTGTTCGGGGTATCTTCACCCCGTCTAGTAGAGCAAAGAGTTGCTCCTCAACCTACTGAACCTATGGAAAATGAGACTCCTTTTGAATTTCCTTCGGGTATGATGGAAAAACTGCTAGCTAACCCTTTTAAGGAGATGGAACAAAGCATCCTGATGAGCACTTAATATATGTGGATGAAGTTTGTGGATTATTTAAGCTTGCAGGTATACCCGATGATGTTGCTAAGAAGAAGGTCTTCCCTTTATCTTTGAACGGAGACACATTGATATGGTATAGGCTATGTGATGATATGAGATCATGGGACTATAAAATATTGAAGTTGGAATTTCATCAAAAGTATTACCCTATGCATCTTGTTCATCGTGATCGCAATTATATATATAATTTCTGGCCTCGCGAAGGAGAAAGCATCACTCAAGCTTGGGGGAGGCTTAAATCAATGTTATATTCATGCCCCAATCATGAGCTCTCAAGAGAAATGATTATTCAAAATTTATATGCTCGGCTTTCTGATAACAATCACACCATGCTCGATACTTCTTGTGCTAGCTCTTTTATGATGAAGACTATTGAATTCATATGGAATTTATTGGATAGAATTAAACGCAACTCTGAAGATTGGGACCTCGACGAAGGTAAGGAGTCAGGTATGACACCTAAGTTTGATTGTGTTAAATCTTTTATGGACACCGATATTTTCCGTAAGTTTAGCACTAAATATGGACTTGACTCTGAGATAGTAGCTTCTTTCTGTGAATCCTTTGGTACTTATTTTGATCTCCCCAAGGAGAAGTGGTTTAAATATCATCCTCCCATAGAAGTAAAAGTAGCTACACCTATTAAAGTTGAAGAAAAGACTATCACTTATAATGATCATATTGTTCCTACTTCTTATATTGAGAAACCGCCTTTCCCTGTTAGAATAAAGGATCATGCTAAAGCTTCAACTGTTGTTCGTAAAAGAAATATTAGAACTTATACACCTCCTGAGCAAGTTAAAGTAGAACCTAATATTGCTATTGTTAAAGATCTCTTGTCTGATAATATTGATGGGCATGTTATTTAGTTCGAAGGTGAAACTGCTAGAATTGCTAAACCTTGTGATAAAGATAAACATAGACCTGTGGTAGGCGTGCCTGTTATTTCTGTAAAATAGGAGATCATTGTTAGAATGGCTTATGTGATATGGGTGCTAGTGCTAGTGTAATACCTATTGACTTATACGAAGAAATTAAGAATGAAATTGCACCTACTGAGTTAGAAGGTACTGATGTCACAATTAAACTTGCCAATAGAGATACTATTTCACCAATTGGAATTGTTAGAGATGTTGAAGTCTTGTGTGGGAAAACTAAATATCCTACTGATTTTCTTGTTCTTGGTTCCCCACAAGATAGTTTTTGTCCCATTATATTTGGTAGACCCTTCTTAAATACTGTCAATGCTACCATAGATTGCACAAAGAATGTTGTTACTATTGGATTGGATGATATGGTTCATGAGTTTAATTTCTCTAAATTTAGTAAACAACATCGTGAGGAAGAATTACCTAGTAAGGATGAAATTATTGGTCTTGATTCTATTGCCGTACCTCCTAGTGATCCTTTAGAACAGTATTTGATAGACCATGAAAATGATATGTTCATGAATGAAAGAAGGGAAATAGATGAAGTATTCTTTAAACAGGAACCTATTCTGCATCACAATTTGCCTGTTGAAATTTTAGGGGATCCTCCTCCACCCAAGGGTGATCCCGTGTTTGAGCTTAAACCGTTGCCTGATAATCTTAAATATGCTTATCTTGATGAAAAGAAGATATATCCTGTTATTATTAGTGCTAACCTTTTAGAGCATGAAGAAGAAATATTATTGAAAACTCTGAAGAAGCATCGTGCTGCTATTGGATATACTCTTGATGATCTTAAGGGCGTTAGTCCCACTCTATGTCAACATAAAATAAATTTGGAAGCAGATGCCAAACTAGTTCGTGATCGTCAATGATGTCTGAATCCTAAAATGAAAGAAGTGGTAAGAAAATAAATACTAAAGCTTGTGGAGGCAGGTATAATCTATCCCATTGCTAATAGTGAGTGGGTAAGTCCTGTCCATTGTGTCCCTGTCACATCCCTAGCTTCTGGCATTGCTCTAGGCTAGCTTCATGTGTGCATCATGTCTATATTTTTGAAACTTGAATTGAGGAATATTGGAAGCCTCAAAACCCTAAATAAAAGAGGGGCAAAAACCCTAGAAATCTCATTCATTGCTCCAAAAGGCTCTTCTTAAATGTTTGATAATTTTTGGTAAGGGTTCTGGTCCCAACCAAAATAATTAACATTTTTAAGGATTTATTTTTGGGACTTTGAATTTAAATCATTAGCTATTTGAATTTGAATTATATTCATATAATTAGAATATAATTTCAAATACCCCTGAAATATTTTATGAGCTTTTGGAAAAGTCCATCTAGCCAAATAAAATTATTCAGAGGAGTTTTTGGCATTGTTTGAATTTGTTTAAAATTCAAAACAGTGGCAAAACGAAATTAAATAAAACAAAACAGAAGAAAAAAATAAAAGAGAGAGAGAGAAGGACTTACCTGGCCTCACCCGTGCAGCCCACCAGAACCGGCCCAGCCGGCCCAGCCCGCCACCGCTACTCCCCCCCTGTCGTCTTCCTCTTGCTAGTGGGAGCAGCTGCGTGCTCGCACGCGCGCGGCCGAGGAGGCCACCTCCTCCCTGCCTGGCTGCCTCCTCCTTCCCTGGTCCCTCCCGCGACGCCACGCAGCCCCGACCCCCTCTCACTTCTCCCTCGCTCTCTGGACCTCCCTCCCCCTCGCTCCTCTGTTTCCCCTCCCGCGACCGAACGGAGCCGCCGCCACCGACGAGAGCCACCGTGGCTACCGGCCACCCCACGGCTCACCGACGCCCCAGGAAGCTCCGCCGGTCCTCCCTCTACCTCCTCAACGAGCCACGAGGCCCCGGACGTGCCACAACACCGCCCTCGATGCCTTCTTCAACCTCGGGACCGCCAGCCATCTTCGTCAAATTCGCCGGCTCCGGACCGTCCCCGACCTCGCCGAGTGTCCCCTCGTCATCGCCGTGAGTCACTGACCCTCTCCCCTAACTCAGCATGCTCCCCTCCGTGCCGTAGCGCCGTTCCCCACGAGCACCGAAGCCACCGTCCGCCATTGCTGCTGCACGCATAGCCTCCGTGCTCCCCTGGCCTCACTGAGCTGCTCTTAGTGCTCCCCATGTCTAGCAGGTGCTGCCCAGCCTCTCCATTTGCTCACTGATGCACCGTAGCGACGCGCCCGAGCACCACCGAACACCATCGCCGCCAAAGCTCGTCGCCGGCATGAGTTCCGGCGACCCCACGACCTCCCACTCGGTCCTCTGGATGCGCGGGAGCAAGGGCCATCCCCTGGTGCCCTCAGCGCGCCAAACTGACGCCTCTAGCGCAAGTCCGGCGTGCCCCGCCGTGTTCTGTGGTCGCCGTCGGCTGGTCTCCGGCGTGCTGACGTGGCGTCGTCGTTAGGGGCTAATGACCCTGCTAACTAACCGTGTGACACTGACAGCGGGCCCCGTAGCGGGTCAAAGCCCGAGTCAACGCGGGATTAGCCCCTGTGTCACTGACGTGTGGACCCCACACGTCAGGTTTGACCTGAGCCGGCCCCTGTTGACTTGCTGACGTCATGCCAACGTCATGCTGACACAGTAATGTTTTCTGGATTTAATTTAATTCTGAAATTCCAGAAAATGAATATAAACTTCTAAAATTCATGGAAAATTAACCGTAACTCCAAATTAAATAATTTATATATGAAAAATTATCAAAAAAATTCAAGGAATCCATCTGTACCATTTTCATGCATGTTAGAACAACTTATAGCTGCTGTTTAGCACAAATCAAATAAAGGGCATTTAAATAATCACATATGGAGTTTGAATTTGAATCTTGTATTCAAACCAACTTCATTTAATCTGTTGCTAGTTGCATTGGCTCAAAACACATTCATTTTGCCATGTCATGATCATGCATCATATTGTGCATTGCATTGATTGTGTTCCCTTCTGTGTTGCCGGTATTTGTCCCCTCTCGATAGACGTGATACCGATGATGTGATCGTTGACACTGATGAAGACTCAATGTTATCTTCAAAAGTGCCAGGCAAGCAAAACCCCCTTGTTCATTCCGATACAATCCTACTCTCTCGCTCCTGCTCTCTTTTACTGCATTAGGACAACATCGATTCATCTGTTACTTGCTGCGGTAGCTGAACCCCTTTGTCCTTTGCATGACCTGTCATTGCCACAGTAAATAGATGAAACCCACTAGCATGAGTAGGAGTTGTTTGAGCCCTGATGTGCCTACTCATTCATGTTTGTTTGTCATGACTGCTATTGCTTAGAGTTGAGTCAGGTCTGATTCATCGGGGATGAATCAGAGGTGTGTGAACATGTCCTACTGTGTGTGAGCTAAGTGTGTGAACACGATTTGGTAAAGGTAGCGGTGAGAGGCCATGTAGGAGTACATGGTGGGTTGTCTCATTGCAGCCGTCCTCAGGAACTGAGTTCTGTGTTTGTGATCCATGATTCAGCTACTACCACGCATTGGGCCCGAAACCAATGGACCCTCTCGGCTTCTTGATCACCCTTGTCCTCTGTCCAGGAGTTGCAAGTAGTTTCTGGTGTTTGTAGTATGCTGGAGGCCGTGGGCAGCGCTGACCGTAGGGGTGGGCTGTGATGCGGTAGGCACGTGGCACGGTGTACCGGGCGCCCGTTTGGTGTCTCGGGAACCCTGTTCACATCGTTTGGGGCTGTGAGCGAAACTCCGGCCGGATCTCCTCATGGATGGAACCCGAATAGGCGATAAACCTGGACTAGAGACTTAGGTGATTAGGTAGGTCGTGGCCGACACCCACGTTGGGCTTCCGCTTGAAGGTTGCCGAGTACATGTCGTGTAAACGGCGGTAAGTGGTGAGAGCGTGTGTGAAGAAGTACACCCCTGCAGGGTTAACCTAATCTATTCGAATAGCCGTGTCCACGGAAAAGGACCTCTGGGTTGCTTATATCAGTTCATAGACAAGTGAAAGTGGATAATCTAAAATACGCAAGATAAGCGTGAGTGCTATGGATGGCGTTCTCGTAGGGAGACAGGAGCGGATCCATAGTGGTGTATTGATATGGTGAATATGTGGACTCGTGTGCGCCACCTCAAAAAAAGTTACTCGCAGTCGTAGTTCAGAATAGCCACCGAGTCAAAGCTGGCTTGCTGCAGTTAAACCCCACCATCCCTTTGTTGATAATGATGCATATGTAGATAGTTCTGATGTAAGTCTTGCTGGGTACATTTGTACTCACGTTTGCCTATTTTACGTTTTTGCAGAGAGACTTCAGTCTCACTAGTATTTCCGCGTGGTCTTCGACGTTTAGCTTGTTACCTCAGCTACGATCTTGTGCCTCGGCAGGATTTGGTAGATAGTCAGGCTTCTCAGCCTTTTTCATTTATAGATGTCTGTACTCAGACATGATAGCTTCCGCTTGTGCTTGATTTGTATGCTCTGAATGTTGGGTCATGAGACCCATGTTTGTAATATCTCGCTCCTCGGAGCCTAATGAATAAATTACTTGAGTCGTAGAGTCATGTTGTGATGCCATGTTGTATTTGCACATATCGAGCATATTGTGTGTATGCTATTGAAATGCTTGGTATGTGTGGGATCTGACCATCTAGTTGTTTATCTTTAGTAGCCTCTCTTACCGGGAAATGTCTCCTAGTGTTTCCACCGAGCCATGGTAGCTTGCTACTGCTCCGGAACACTTAGGCTGGCCGGCATGTGTCCTTCTTCGTTCCCGTGTCTGTCCCTACGGGGAAATGTCACGCGGTGAATACCGGAGTCCTGTTAGCCCGCTACAGCCCGGTTCACCGGAGTCCTGCTAGCCCAGTGCTACAGCCTGGATTCACTCGCTGATGACCGACACGTTCGATGCTGGGTCATGGATGCCTGTCCCTGTAAGTCTGTGCCTCTTTGGGTTTACGACTAGCCATGTCAGCCCGGGCTCCTTATCATATGGATGCTAGCGACACTGTCATATACGTGTGCCAAAAGGCGCAAACGGTCCCGGGCAAAGGTAAGGCGACACCCGTGGGAATACCGTGCGTGAGGCCGCAAAGTGATATGAGGTGTTACATGCTAGATCGATGTGGCATTGAGTCGGGGTCCTGACAGCGTTGGTATCAGAGCTTGACTGCCTGTAGGATTACCAAGCCAAACTGGTCGAAGTTGAGTCTAGAAATTCTTTAGTTATATAAGGGAATTGATTGTGGGATGGAACGTAAGGCTCTTTTTACTCCTTATACCTCATGCCTTCTGATCTGAGTCATCTTATCTTTCCTGCGGGGATTAAGAACTAGGCTATCTCTTCTTTCTATTAGGATCACGTGTTACTAATCAGTAGACTTATAAGATTGTTGAATTTAAGTCTCAGTTCAGTTCCTACTACTTCCGTATGTTAATTGTTGATCTCGGAACCTTGATATTGTGCTTCTGAGTGGTTATGCCACCATTTTTGTGATTGTCTCAAATCTTTTTGAGCAATTATAGCCGTTATGCTGTCCGAGTCATCCCAGGTTTCTAAATAGTCCGATGCATTTGCAAATCCCTTCCTTCTGTTTCCGATGTTCCCATGGGCCAGATTAACCACACTAATCGGTGTGTTGAGGTAATTATTGCCTCGACATATAGGTTGGAATTATTATTATGACCCTAAGTGCTTAGGGGATCATCTAGTGGTCTAGCCATGATTTGTGTCCTAGTGTGAAGATTCTGGCCTTTATTCTCGGAAGCATCCCGTGATGCTACTTAGTAGTAGGTATTCTACTCCTGGGTTCTGAACCCGAGATTCACTCTACCTACTTCATGTTGATAGTAATTGCTAGTGCCTTTAGGATATTAGTAACCTTTGCGATAGTCCTTGAAGTCCGTGGTATCTTCTTCTTCCAAATACCATGAACTACTTATGGCAGATGTTTATTGGATCAAAAAAAATCACAATTAGAGTACTCTTGAGGAGTTCTCCATTCATAAATCGTGACTCTGCCAGTTCTACCTTTCTGCATGGGTTATCCGGAAGAAATATGTTGAACTTGGTTCGACATACTAATCTATGCATCCACAACTCAGAAAGTTATATGTTCCTTTGAGTTGTTCTCTTTAGTTGCATTCTGACCCTCGTCTATCAATTGATAGTCAAGAGTATGCGAGCGTTCGTTCATCGATGCCTATGACTCTTGTGGTCTGTCAAGCCATTCTATTCCGGAATGACTAGGAGAAACAAACTCCAGTACCTCTTCCATATCTAGGATTGGGTCAAAGTAGTTGTATTCCGCAGATCAAATGCCAATCCAGCTTTTGGTTCTGCTCTACCTTGGAGTATTACATATTTTATATCGAGATTGTTATAGGAATTGCACACCATCCCATGAACTCTTGGTACAGTGACACTTCTTGCCATCACTGTTCATTCCTCGGCCCTCGTGTTGTTGCAACCGGAATACCGACAAATGAATTGTGATGTGTGAAATCAATACTGCTAGCAACTCTGTTGCTTGGTAGTTAAAGGATAATAATTTCATTCTTAGTATGTTGGTTTTCGAATCATCCTTCTAAGACTGATCGTGCTACCTAGTCCTTATTTCGGTGCACCCTTCGATTGATGAGTTAGGATCTTGTCAAGTCCTCACTCATTTGATCATATCGTCTTGCCCTCAAAAGCAAGATTGTTCTCGAGCTTAGTAACATACCGGTGGTTCGTGACTTTCCAAATATCTTCTTGGAGGTGTTACCGGGTTGTCACCTGACCGCTATGTTGAGTTCGTGATCAAGTTGGTTTCTTGTGAACCACCTTCTCTCCAAGAATCGGTGTTAGATATCCCTGAGCTAGTTGGTTAAGCTAAACGACAACTTGGAGGGTTGGAAGATAAAAGCTTGCCTGACCTAGTTCGTTCCAAAGGGATATTCTTGTGTAGTGTGTGTTGAAGAAAGATGATATCTTCATCGATTGGTCCTTGTGATCAGTTGCTGGACCTATTGTCTTATCAATCCTTTGATTTGAGTGTGGGCTATCGTCAAATCAAGTCGGAACCAACGATGTTCGTAATGTTGTCTTACTCATGGTTGATCCCTCGAGCATACACCATTATATCCTTTGGGTCTGACCAATGCTATCACCGTGTTCACTTAACTATGGAATTCCTTTTAAAAGGAAACCTAGATGAATTGTTGTTGAGCCCATTGACAACATCCTTGTCTTCTCCATAATTTTGCTGAACATTAAGCTAGTGTTGGAAACTTTTGAAAGCATTTGTTCATGCTAGCTCATGAAGCATATGTTTGGATGAAGGTAGTGACTTCCTTTAATTCCTGTGCATCTGATGCAAGTTGCCGCCGTGGATTCGAGAAAGTCAATGTTGCTTTCTTTGGAATCATTCCAAATCAGTCATGCACACGTGCGAAGAATGTTGTGGTTTGAAGACTTGCAACCTTCAATCTATATGTATCCCTAGCACACCAAGCCACTGATTGATTTGTTCAAGGAGAAGGAGTTCCTTCATAAGAGCTAATCCGGACTTATGAAAGAACTTCGATACCCTCGTTGATGGTTCCCCCTCCTGAACTCGGTAGTGTTTTATTATAAGACTACCACGTGGTCATGCTTGTCTGGGACAACGTGTTCACATGTTTGTAGCAGAACCAGCTCATGTTTTGGAGCTTGCTATCGTAGTTCATCTCCCGAGAATCCCGCAACGTCATCTCGTCGATTTGTGTTGCAAACTTTCATTTTTCTTCCTAAGACTCAATGAGCCTGGAATATCCTAACACCAACCAGAGCTGAATCTCAGGCAGATATGATGGTTGGAACATTTCCCTAAGAACTATAATATTGGTCTCTCGATAACCGGTAAGGTGGATGTCGTGGCCAACACACCCATCCGGTAGACCTATTATTATAGTATCTTGTTTGAGGAAGTTGGCCACCCCCCCATAGGGATTTCGTAGGATTTACTCCCTAGTTGCCCCTATGGATTTTTGTGTTCCCGAACTCCGACCTTTTACTTGATGTTTTAGATATCAAACCATATCTATGAATGGGTTATACTAGCACATCAAGGAGAACATTAGAAGCGGAGTGCTAAATGTCTCTCGGTCGATCATCCAGATTTTATTTGCTTGGCCTCGCTAAGGTGAAATATGAGAAAGTGTTATCCTCCTTCGCATCTGCATCGTCCATCGCTATTCATCATGGTAGTATGTTGTGTTGTCAGCACCCTTGACGCGGTTGTTGATAAAACCTTGATGATTGTGGAAATGCTCAAGTTCTTGAGAGCACGCACAAGCGCTACGTCTTATCATCGGCACTAGCTGGGATTGCCCCAGATTTCCTCGGTTATGCTATAACCACTCCAACAGTGAATTCACTCTCTATTGTTGGGTTCTTCCCCAGTTACCAGAACCATTCCCAGCATTTGCATTTTGTTCCCAGCTTGCACCGCCAATGTGCCATTCTACCATGGGTCTCTTCCATTTCCGGTGATAAGCAAAATTCATCCATTACGTTGTCTTCAACAAGGTAATCCACATCATCCAAGTTTGAGTATGCCATTCTACCGAACCCCTCTAAATGATCGATTATGATTTGCCTTAAGCTGGTATAAAGAGTTTCAATGATCTCTGAATCAAAGGTAATTCTTTTGCCACTTAAGGGGAGATATTTACGAGTCACGGTTCCGAAGGTGTCTCGTTGTGGTATCATGGCAACTCAACTCCTCCCTACGTTGACAATCGATTACCACCTTCTTAAGCGTGAAATTGTTGTCTACCTAGTGCACCTTGGTCATCCGTCTCTTTCCACCCCTCTTGATGTGTAACTCGTGTCTCAACCCGAGAGATGGTCCTATGTCTCATTCCGTGAGTTGTTCGATCTTCGAGAAGATCGACCCTTCTAGAGTCTCCTTCTTCCCTCCATGTCATGTTGACAGGATTTCGCAGAGGAAGACTTCAAGACAATGATGGTGAATGAATCAACGTTCAACTGAAGTGCACCCTGGATCGTGAAGATTATACTAGTTGCGTTTACCCTTCATCCTACCCTACGCTTGAATCTCGAGACGAGATTCTTGTTTAGTGGGGGTGAGTTGTCACATCCCTAGCTTCTGGCATTGCTCTAGGCTAGCTTCATGTGTGCATCATGTCTATATTTTTGAAACTTGAATTGAGGAATATTGGAAGCCTCAAAACCCTAAATAAAAGAGGGGCAAAAGCCCTAGAAATCTCATTCATTGCTCCAAAAGGCTCTTCTTAAATGTTTGATAATTTTTGGTAAGGGTTCTGGTCCCAACCAAAATATTGAACATTTTTAAGGATTTATTTTTGGGACTTTGAATTTAAATCATTAGCTATTTGAATTTGAATTATATTCATATAATTAGAATATAATTTCAAATACCCCTGAAATATTTTATGAGCTTTTGGAAAAGTCCATCTAGCCAAATAAAATTATTCAGAGGAGTTTTTGGCATTGTTTGAATTTGTTTAAAATTCAAAACAGTGGCAAAACGAAATTAAATAAAACAAAACAGAAGAAAAAAATAAAAGGAGTAGAACTTACCTGGCCTTACCTGGTAGCCCACCAGCAGCCCAGTCCACTAGAGCTAGCCCAGCCCAACCTAGCGAGGGGCAGGTTTGTCTTCAACCCCTCGCCAGGAGGACAAGTCGTGGCAGAGCGCGCGTCGCCGGTCGCCACCTCCTGCTTCGACGTGTCCCAGCCGCCCCCGACCTCTCCAGCGCACCGTTGGAATGCCCTCGACCCCCTCGACCGCTATCCCTTCTCTCTGGTCGCTCTAGCTCTCTCCCTCTCTCGATTTGGAGCACCACCGAGAGCCACCGGAGGGCGCCGCCGTCGCATCCATAGCCACCGCGCACCCCAGGCTTCACCGATGGGTCATGTGTCACCGCCGGACTCTGCTTCGTCTCCAAGATGACGCACGCGGACGGAGAAGGCCACAGACGACTGCAACATCGCCATCTTCGTCCTCTGCCCCGACGACCGCCGTCATCCGATTCGCGTCGTCCAGAGCATCCCCGACCTCGTCGTCGACTCTGCTAGTCCCTACGTGAGCCACTCTCCATTTTCCCCCTGGAATCCCCGTCGTTCCCCTCCCCTAGCTAGCTTCCCCACCTCCACCGAGGCTCGCCGCCGCCATGGTCAACGAGCTCCGCGCACGTGAGCTCGGCCGCTCGCCCGAGCATCACCAGCGTGCTCACCGCGCTCCTGCGAACCCGAAACAACCACGGGTGCTCCCTGCCATGCCCTATAGCGCCATCTCCGCTGTTGCCCGAGCTCCGGCCGCCGCCGCGAGCTCGACTCCGGTGAGTACAGCGCACCCCGTCCACTCCTTCCTGCTCCGTTGGATGCGGAAGAGCACGGGCTACCTCCTGGTGGCCTCCGCGCGTCCAACCATTGCCTGTAGCTCAACTCCGGCGAGCCTCCGCCGTTGGTTTGGTTGTCGCCGGCCGAACCCCGGCGAGTGTCGACGTGGCCACTTAACTAGGTCCTAAACACCCCGGTAATCACCCCCTGGTGCCACTGTCACGTGGGCCCCGGTGCCAAAGTTAATTAGCTTAATTTCTGTTTAAATTAGTACTAATTTTGTGGGCCCCATAGGTCAGTTTGACCTGGCCCCGTCACACTTTGACCGACCCCACACGTCGGAGTTGACCAGGCTGATGTGTCTGTTGACCGGCCCCACCTGCCATTGACACTATCCAGCCTCAGTCACTGACCAGTGGACCCCACTGGTCAGGTTTGACCACCAGCAGCGTCTGTTGACCTGCTGACGTCATAGTGACGCAATGCTGACGCAATAAGTATTTTCTGGATTTAAAAATAATCAGGAAATTCCAGAAAATGCCTAAAACTTCTAAAAATCATAGAAAATTAACCGTAACTCCAAATTAAATAAATTATATATGAAAAATTATCAGAAAAATTCAAGGAATCCATCTGTACCATTTTCATGCATGTTAGAACAACTTATAGCTGCTGTTTAGCACAAATCAATTACATGGCATTTGAATAATCACATATGGAGTTTGAATTTGAATCTTGGATTCAAACCAACTTCATTTAATCTGGTTTTAGTTGCATTAGCCCAAAACACATTCATTTTGCCATGTCATGATCATGCATCATATTGTGCATTGCACTGATCGTGTTTTTCTGTATTTGCCGGTAATTGTCCCCTCTCGATAGACGTGTACCGATGATGTGATCGTTGACACTGATGAAGACTCAATGTTATCTTCAGAAGTGCCAGGCAAGCAAAACCCCCTTGTTCATTCTGATAAAATCCCACTCTCTCGCTCCTGCTCTCTTTTACTGCATTAGGACAACATCGATTCATCTGTTACTTGCTGCGGTAGCTGAACCCCTTTATCCTTTGCATGACCTGTCATTCCACAGTAAATAGATGAAACCCACTAGCATGAGTAGGAGTTGTTTGAGCACTGTTGTGCCTACTCATTCATGTTTGTTTGTCATGCCTGCTACTGCTTAGAGTTGAGTCAGGTCTGATTCATCGGGGATGAATCAGAGGTGTGTGAACATGTCCTACTGTGTGTGAGCTAAGTGTGTGAACACGATTTGGTAAAGGTAGCGGTGAGAGGCCATGTAGGAGTACATGGTGGGTTGTCTCATTGCAGCCGTCCTCAGGAACTGAGTTCTGTGTTTGTGATCCATGATTCAGCTACTACCACGCATTGGGCCCGAAACCAATGGACCCTCTCGGCTTCTTAATCACCCTTGTCCTCTGTCCAGGAGTTGCAAGTAGTTTCTGGTGTTTGTAGTATGCTGGAGGCCGTGGACAGCGCTGACCGTAGGGGTGGGCTGTGATGCGGTAGGCACGTGGCCGGGTAAACCGGGCACCCGTTTGGTGTCACGGAACCCTGTACACATCGTTTGGGGCTGTGAGCGAAACTCCGGCCGGATCTTCTCATGGATGGAACCCGAATAGGCGATAAACCTGGACTAGAGACTTGAGTGTTTAGGCAGGCCGTGGCCGACACCCACGTTGGGCTTCCGCTTGAAGGTTGCCGAGTACATGTCGTGTAAACGGCGGTAAGTGGTGAGAGCGTGTGTGAAGAAGTACACCCCTGCAGGGTTAACCTAATCTATTCGAATAGCCGTGTCCACGGAAAAGGACCTCTGGGTTGCTTATATCAGTTCATAGACAAGTGAAAGTGGATACTCTAAAATACGCAAGATAAGCGTGAGTGCTATGGATGGCGTTCTCGTAGGGAGACGGGAGCGGATCCATAGTGGTGTATTGATATGGTGAATATGTGGACTCGTGTGCGCCACCTCAAAAGAGTCGCTTGCAGTCGTAGTTCAGGATAGCCACCGAGTCAAAGCTGGCTTGCTGCAGTTAAACCCCACCATCCCTTTGTTGATAATGATGCATATGTAGATAGTTCTGATGTAAGTCTTGCTGGGTACATTTGTACTCACGTTTGCCTATTTTATGTTTTTGCAGAGAGACTTCAGTCTCACTAGTATTTCCGCGTGGTCTTTGACGTTTAGCTTGTTACCTCAGCTACGATCTTGTGCCTCGGCAGGATTTGGTAGATAGTCAGGCTTCTCAGCCTTTTTCATTTATAGATGTCTGTACTCAGACATGATAGCTTCCGCTTGTGCTTGATTTGTATGCTCTGAATGTTGGGTCATGAGACCCATGTTTGTAATATCTCGCTCCTCGGAGCCTAATGAATAAATTACTTGAGTCGTAGAGTCATGTTGTGATGCCATGTTGTATTTGCACATATCGAGCATATTGTGTGTATGCTATTGAAATGCTTGGTATGTGTGGGATCTGACCATCTAGTTGTTTATCTTTAGTAGCCTCTCTTACCGGGAAATGTCTCCTAGTGTTTCCACCGAGCCATGGTAGCTTGCTACTGCTCCGGAACACTTAGGCTGGCCGGCATGTGTCCTTCTTCGTTCCTGTGTCTGTCCCTACGGGGAAATGTCACGCGGTGAATACCGGAGTCCTGTTAGCCCGCTACAGCCCGGTTCACCGGAGTCCTGCTAGCCCAGTGCTACAGCCTGGATTCACTCGCTGATGACCGACACGTTCGATGCTGGGTCATGGATGCCTGTCCCTGTAAGTCTGTGCCGCTTTGGGTTTACGACTAGCCATGTCAGCCCGGGCTCCTTATCATATGGATGCTAGCGACACTGTCATATACGTGTGCCAAAAGGCGCAAACGGTCCCGGGCAAAGGTAAGGCGACACCCGTGGGAATACCGTGCGTGAGGCCGCAAAGTGATATGAGGTGTTACATGCTAGATCGATGTGGCATTGAGTCGGGGTCCTGATAGTCCCTAAGAAGGGAGGTATTACTGTTGTTCCTAATGATAAAGATGAATTGATTCCACAAAGAATTATCACAGGTTATAGGATGGTAATTGATTTCCGCAAATTAAATAAAGCTACTAAGAAAGATCATTACCCCTTACCTTTTATTGATCAAATGCTAGAAAGATTATGCAAACATACACACTATTGCTTTCTAGATGGTTATTCTGGTTTCTCTCAAATACCTGTGTCGGCTAGAGATCAATCAAAGACTACTTTTACATGCCCTTTTGGTACTTCTGCTTATAGACGTATGCCTTTTGGTTTATGTAATGCACCTGCTACCTTTCAAAGATGCATGATGGCTATATTATCTGACTTTTGTGAAAAGATTTGTGAGGTTTTCATGGACGACTTTTCCGTCTATGGTTCCTCTTTTGATGATTGCTTGAGCAATCTTGATCGAGTTTTGTAGAGATGTGATGAAACTAATCTTGTCTTTAATTGGGAAAAGTGCCACTTTATGGTTAATGAAGGTATTGTCTTGGGGCACAAAGTTTCTGAAAGAGGTATTGAAGTTGATAAAGCCAAGGTTGATGCTATTGAAAAGATGCCATGTCCCACGGACATCAAAGGTATAAGAAGTTTTCTTGGTCACGCCGGATTTTACAGGAGGTTCATTAAGGACTTCTCAAAAATTTCTCGGCCTCTGACTAATTTATTGAAAAAAGATATACCATTTGTCTTTGATGATGATTGTGTAGAAGCATTTGAAATACTTAAGAAAGCATTAGTCTCTGCACCTGTTGTTCAGCCACCTGATTGGAATTTACCCTTTGAAATTATGTGTGATGCTAGTGATTATGTTGTAGGTGCTGTTCTAGGGCAAAGAGTTGATAATAAATTAAATGTTATTCATTATGCTAGTAAGACTCTAGACAATGCTCAAACAAATTATGCTACTACTGAAAAAGAGCTTTTAGCAGTTGTATTTGCTTGTGAGAAGTTCAGATCTTATATTGTTGATTGTGAAGTAACTATTCAAACTGATCATGCTGCTATTAAATATCTTATGGAAAAGAAAGATGCTAAACCTAGACTTATTAGATGGGTTCTCTTGCTACAAGAATTTGATTTGCATATTGTTGATAGAAAGGGAGATGAGAACCCCGTTGCAGACAACTTGTCTAGGTTAGAAAATATTCTTGATGACCCACTACATATTAATGATAGCTTTCCTGATGAACAATTAAATGTTATAGGTACTTCTCGTAGTACTCCATGGTATGCTGATTATGCTAATTATATTGCTGCTAAGTTTATACCACCTAGCTTCACATACCAGCAAAAGAAAAAGTTTTTCTATGACTTGAGACATTACTTTTGGGATGACCCACATCTTTATAAAGAAGGAGTAGATGGTGTTATTAGACGTTGTGTACCTAAGCATGAACAGGAACAGATCCTACGCAAGTGTCATTCTGAGGCTTATGGAGGACACCACGCTGAGATAGAACTGCACATAAGATTTTTTGCAGGAGAACTTCTCTCTAAATGGGAAGGCCCCTATGTTATCAAAGAGGTCTACCGTTCCGGTGCCATAAAGATCAACAACTTCGAAGGCACCAATCCGAAGGTGGTAAACGGTCAAAGAATCAAACATCAGGTAATCCCATAAATGTTGAAACCAATATTATTGAAACCGTAACCCCGGAGGAATACATAAGGGACACCTTCTAGACTGTTTCAGACTCCGAAAAGGAATAGGTATGTGGTACGGTAAGTAAACCGACTCCAAAACAATTTTAAATGCAATATTTCTCTGTTTTGGAATGTTTAGAAAAATAGAAAAAATAAGTAGCAGTCTAGGAAGGACACGAGGGCCCCACGAGGGTGGTGGGCACGCCCCCTACCTCGTGAGCATCTTGTGTGCCTCCCGGACTCCGTTTTCTTGCACGATACATATTTTGGTCGGTAAAAATTCATTATATAACCTCCCGAAGGTTTTGACTCCCGTATTACACAAATATCCTCTGTTTTCGTTTCGAGCTGTCCCATTGCAGATTAAATCAACATGTCTTCCCAGGATTCGGAAGGAAAAAGCTATGTGGATGATTACTTAGCAAATCCCAAGGCCTATGGAGATGTGGAACATGATAGATGGACTACGAGGGAAGAAGAGGACTATGAACCCAAGGGGAAGGAGGAGACGAGCTCAGATGAAGATGAAGCACCATTACCTCAACCTGGGGACATGCACGTGGAGTTCAAAAAGTCAAGTCTCCCTGATAGGGTAAAGAAACCCAAGTTCGAGTTTATCCCTTTTCGTCTCTTGCAGGAAAATAAGCAGGACCTATGCAAAAAGATATTAACCCTGGAGTGGGAGATTGATGATCTGAGAGATCAAATTGCCGTCCTCAAGCGCAAATTAAGGGAGAAGCCTAGGCCATCAACTAAGCCAACGTCACCACCACCTTCTTCATCAACCAAGGATACATAATCACATGGGTATGGGCACTCCCCTTGGCAACTGCCAAGCTTGGGGGAGGTGCCCCGGTATCGTATCACAATCACAACTCCTATCTTTACCGTTTTTCTTAGCTCGATCCTATTAGTAGTATCTTGATCTAGTAGAATAAAGTTTATGGCATGATCTAGTTTTGAGTTTGCTTTATGATCTCTCTTTGTAATCGAGTCCGTGAGCTATATATAATAAAGATTAGTGTTGAGTCAAGGGCTTGATTATTTTGCCATGATCTTGTGTGAATAAAAGAAAAGAGAAAAAGAATAAAAATAAACAAAGAGTTCATATTGATCTTATTGAGAGTAATGACTTCACATAGAAAGAGTATGATGACTAGAAGTTGTTGGGAGTTGGCAGACATAGCTTTGGTCATTGTTGCAATTAATAGGAAGTAATAAGGAAAGAGAGGTTTCACATATAGATATATTATCATTGACATCTTTTATGATTGAGAGCACTCATTAAAATATGACATGCTAAAGAGTTGATGTTGGACAAGGAAGACAACATAATGAGTTCTGTCTTTCTTATATCTGAGATAAAGTATGTTGTCATGGATCCTCTAACTTGTTGAGCTTGCCTTTCCTCCTCAAGCTAGCCAAATTCTCAGCACGAAGTAGAAATACTACTTGTGCTTCCAAATACTCTTAAACCAGTTTTGCCATGAGAGTCCACCATATCTACCTATGGATTGAGTAAGATCCTTCAAGTAAGTTGTCATCGGTGCAAAGCAATAAAAATTGCTCTAAATATGTATGATTGATTGGTGTGGGAGAAATAAGCTTTATACGATCTTGTGATGTGGAAGTAATAAAAGCGACAGACTGCATAATAAAGGTTCATATCACAAGGGGCAATATAAAGTGACGTTCTTTCACATTGAGATTTTATGCATCCAACCATAAAAGCGCATGGCAACCTCTGCTTCCCTCTGCGGATGGCCTATCCTTTATTATTATCTTCTACCTTATGCAAGAGTCATGGTGATCTTCACCTTTTCTTTTTCATTTTATCCTTTGGCAAGCTCAGCATGTTGGAAAGAACATGATATATAT
>NC_041390.1:243583006-243632614 GCF_002162155.2 Triticum dicoccoides | reverse complement strand
TCTAATTGGATGTAGGGGAGCATGAACCATTATTGTTGACATTACCCTTGAGGTAAAAGGTTGTGGGGAAAAACTATAAGCCCCTATCTTTCTCTGTGTCCGATTAAAACTCCGTAACCACAAGTACTGCGTGAGTGTTAGCAGTTATGGAGGACTAAATGATAGTTGAGTATGTGGACTTGATTTTTAGCTCTGACATAGACTCCTTCCGATGTTATGATAAATTGCAATTGTTTCAATGACTGAGATTATAGTTTGTCGGATCCCAATAAGGTTTATGATTTATACTTTTGCATTGTGAATAGATCATCACTTGAATATAAGTAATCATATGACAAAATCTATATATGTTGCTGTTATGAGAATAATCATGATGCCTTCATGTCCGTATTTTTATTTTTATCGACGCCTCTACCTCTAAACACGAGGACATATTTATTGTTATCAGCTTTTCGCTTGAGGACAAGCGAGGTCTAAGATTGGGGGAGTTGATACGTCCATTTTGCATCATGCTTTTATATCGATATTTATTGCACTATGGACTGTTATTTCACTTTATGTCACAATACTTATGGCTATTCTCTCTTATTTTACAAGGTTTACATAAGGAGGGAGAATGCCGGCAGCTGGAATTCTGGGCTGGAAAAGGAGCAAATATTAGAGACCTATTCTGCGCAACTCCAAAAGTCCTGAAACTCCACGGAACATCTTAAAACAAATAAAGAAAAATCCTCGCCAAAGATGAAGGCCAGGGGGCCCACACCCTGCTCATGAGGGTGGGGGGCGGGCCCCCCTACCTCGTGGGCCCCCTGGTGGCTCTCCGACATCCATCTTCACCTATATGAAGTCTTTCGATGAGAAAAAAAAGAGGAAGGAACTTTTCGGGATGAGACTCCGCCGCCACGAGGCGGAACCTTGGCGGATCCAATCTAGAGCTCCGGCAGAGCTGTTCTGCTGGGGATACTTCCCTCCGGGAGGGGGAAATCATCACCATCGTCATCACCAACGCTCCTCTCATCGGGAGAGGGCAATCTCCATCAACATCTTCACCAGCACCATCTCATCTCCAAACCCTAGTTCATCTCTTGTATCCAATTCTTGTCTCAAAGTCCGGGATTGGTGCTAGTAGGTTGCTAGTAGTGTTGATTACTCCTTGTAGTTGATGCTAGTTGGTTTATTTGGTGGAAGATCATATGTTCAGATCCTATATGCATATTATTACCCCTCTGATTATGAACATGAATATGCTTTGTGAGTAATTACGTTCGTTCCCAAGGACAAGGGAGAAGTCTTGCTATGAGTAGTCATGTGAAGTTGGTATTCGTTTGATATATTGATAAGATGTATGTTGTCTATCCTCTAGTGGTGTTATGTGAACGTCGACTACGTAACACTTCACCATTATTTGGGCCTAGAGGAAGGCATTGGGAAGTAATAAGTAGATGATGGGTTGCTAGAGTGACAGAAGCTTAAACCCTAGTTTATGCGTTGCTTCGTAAGGGGCTGATTTGGATCCACATGTTTCATGCTATGGTTAGGTTTACCTTAATACTTTTGTTGTAGTTGCGGATGCTTGCAATAGAGGTTAATCATAAGTGGGATGCTTGTTCAAGTAAGAACAGCACCCAAGCACCGGTCCACCCACATATCAAATTATGAAAGTATTGAATGTGAATCATATGAACGTGATGAAAACTAGCTTGACGATATTCCCATGTGTCCTCGGGAGTGCTTTTCCTATTATAAGAGTTTGTTTCGGCTTGTCCTTTGCTACAAAAGGATTGGGCCACCTTGCTGCACTTTATTTACTTTTGTTACTTGTTGCTTGTTATAATTTATCCCGTCACAAAACTATCTGTTACCACTTATTTCAGTAATTGCAGAGAATACCTTGCTGAAAACCGCTTATCATTTCCTTCTGCTCCTCGTTGGGTTCGACACTCTTACTTATTGAAAGGACTACGATAGATACCCTATACTTGTGGTCATCAATTGCTTATGTTTGCTATTGTTTGTTTGCGATAGAACACCCGGAGTGCGAAGCGTGCTACTATGTATCCCTAGGTTTTGTAGATCATCAGCAAGGCAAGTAACACTTTGATCATACCCCTTTACCATCCAGTTTTTATGCATTTAGTTCCAATCCTGAAACATTGCATGATTAGGATGTGATTAACATGTGGGTTGGGAAGTAGTTGATGAGGTAGAAATTATTGCCCTGTTATTATCAAACCCTTGGGAGTTACTTCTACGAATTGCTTATATTGCTATGCTCGTAGACGTGGTTTGGGTGAGTGAAATCCATGACAGATGTGAGATTGTTAATTAATGGTTCAACTTAAGGTGGCAACTTGAATACACATCTGGGTGGATTGTTTGTTGGGCACCTGGAGAATCCAGTGTTGTCCTAGGATATCCCGGAGTACCCGTGTGATAATCCTATGGTCTGCCACCCAGGCTCAAAGGGATCTGAGATATTTTCATGCTAGAAACTTCCGTGTGTAGCCACAAGCTATTATGGGCTCTAGCATAGTTGAGTAAGTTGCGTGAAGCTCCCGAAGAGGTGGATCAGCAGGTAGATGGATGTAGGTTGGTATGGTCTGCCCGGAGTAAGGGGTTAATGCTTCTGAAAGACTGTGTCTCGGTCATCCGTTGCTCAAACACCATGTAGTGCGACAAATCCAACGGAGGAGATCGGGTCTTGTGGGCAAAAGTGCGCAAACCTCTGCAGAGTGTATAACTAATCATGGTTAGCCGTGTCCCCGGTTATGGACATCTTGAGTATCTAGTACTTGGAGTATCATAAGTATTTCATCACTCTAAACTAATATTGTTGGGTTGTTAATTACTTTAATTGTGATTGAGTTGGAGGAACCTTCGCAATGATGTTTCAACTACCATGATAGTTAAATAAAATCTATTCCTTTGTTGTAGGAAAAAATTTGCTTTTCGCAAAACTGTAACCATAGAGCTTTCCACCAGCCAAATATGCATGTAGCGATTGTATTATTCTATTCTTGCTCTACTGTGTTACTTTGCCAGCATATTCCATGTGCTGACCCGTTTTCGGGCTGCAACGTATTATGTTGCAGACTTTTCAGACGAGGAGTAAGGTTCGTTAGGTCGTTGCCGTGCAGCTCAGCTATGACGTTGGAGTTGATGGACTCACTTTATCTTCCAAGCCTTCTGCTATTATCGTATTAGATGGCCTTAAGCCATATTTATTGTAATAAGTTCTCTTTTAAGACATTCGATGTAATAAGTGTGTGATTGCTACTCTCGTATAAATCCTCGAGTACTGTGTGTGTTAGCATTACCGATCCAGGGATGACACTGAAGCACAAAGACTTGACCGTTTGAGGTCGGGTCGCTACAGGTATCCTCCTCTAAATGTTCAAGTGGCTTGACTTGGCACATGTTCATGCATGCAGTTGAATCAAAACCAACATAGCCTTTATGATATTTATGTTCATGGTGTTTATATCTTACTCATGCTAGTGTCCAATGTTACTTATGCATAATGCATGTTCATGACCGTTGTTGCTCTTTAGTTGGCTGCTTCTCAACCTATTTGCTAGCCTTCGCCTGTACTAAGTGGGAATTATGCTTGTACATCAAAAACCTTGAACCTAAGTTATTACAGATGAGTCCACCATACCTACCTATATGCGGTATTACCCTGCCGTTCTAAATAAATTTTCATGTGCCATCTCTAAAAACTTCAAATAAATATCCTTTTCATGTGCCTGGATCGTTCATGGAACGAGAGGAGGTAGTCAGTATCTTCCATGCTAAGCGGGTTATTCTCAGGTTGAGTGTTTATTCACTCACCATTGCACGAGAAAAGGGCGGTAATAGGGATTCCCAGTCCCAAACCCAAATTGCAAATAATTAAACAAAACTCCCCCAGGACTATTGTTGGTATGGATGGCACCTGTTGTTTCGGACAAGCTGTGGAGTGTGATTGTTGGTGGAATGGGAGTAAACCTTTACTTTTATCGCTTGGGAACTGCCACTAGCGTGCTTAGCATGGAAGATACTGATAACTGATGGTCGTGAAGTAAACTAGAAGGGTGCATGTCTCAAAATATAACTTACCTCTGTTTTAAAAACTCGAGCTCTGGCACCTCTACAAATCACTGCTTCCCTCTGTGAAGGGACTATCTATTTACTTTTATGTTGTGTCACCACCTTCTAAAATAAGCGCCAGAACCTGAGAGCATTACTGTCATGCTGATGCATTGTGTGTAGCTCATGTTGGGTGCATCATGACTGGATCTTTTCTACCATGAATTACAATGTTTAGTCGCTGCTTGAACTTTGGAGGTGCTTTGCATTTATGTTTTGCGGTCTGAGAAAGGGCTAGCGAGATACCACCATTGTCATATTATATCATGGTTGTTTTGATAACATGTTGCTATTTGAGATATCTTATTATTGCTCGCTAACTGATTATGTCATTGATATGAGTTAATATAATTTTTAAGAGTTATTGTCGGCATGGTTAGTTATAATGTTGGCTGAAAACCTGGGTGCTGTTTAAGCTTATTTATGCAAACAAGAGTAAAAGAGTTCGTAAAAGTTTTTCTTTTTCACTTTCAGTTTATCAACTGAATTGCTTGAGGACAAGCAAAGGTTTAAGCTTGGGGGAGTTGATACGTCTCCAACGTATTTACTTTTTCTAATGCTTTTCCTCTTGTTTTGGACTCCAATTTGGATGATTTGAATGAAATTAACCCCGGAATGACGTAGTTTTTAGCAAAACTACCATGGTGTTGTTTTTGTGTAGAAATAAAAGTTCTTGGATTGGAACAAAACTTTGCGAGGATTTTTTATACAATAAAAGAGAATTTTTGGAGCCAAGAACCACCGGAGGGGGGGCACCTGGGTGGGCACAACCCACCAGGGCGCGCCTGCCCCCAGGTGCGCCTAGATGGGTTGCCCCCACCCGGTGGCCCCGCAGACCATGAAACCGACGCTATAAAATCACATATTTACAGAAAAAAATTAGGGAAAAAGAATTATAGCGTTCCACGAGACGGAGCCGCCGTCACCTCCTATCTTCATCGGGAGGCCAGATCTGGAGTCCGTTTGGGGCTCCGGAGAGGAGGATCTTCGATCTTTGTCATCACCAACCCTTCTCCATCGCCAATTCCATGATGCTCCCCACCAGGAGTGAGTAATTCCTTCGTAGGCTCGCTGGTTGGTGAGGAGTTGGATGGGATTCATCATGTAATCTAGTTAGTTTTGTTAGGGCTTGATCCCTAGTATCCACTATGTTTTGAGATTGACGTTGCTATGACTTTGCCATGCTTAATGCTTGTCACTTTGGGCCCAGGTGCCATGGTTTCAGATCTGAACCGTTTATGTTATCACCATTATATCCATGTTCCGGATCCGATCTTGCAAGTTATAGTCACCTACTACGTGTTATGATCCGGCAACCCCGGAGTGACAATAGTCAGGACCACTCCCGGTGATGACCGTAGTTTGAGGACTTCATGTATTCACCGTGTGTTAATGTTTTGTTCCGGTTCTCTATTAAAAGGAGGCCTTAATATCCCTTAGTTTCCAATTGGACCCTACTGCCACGGGAGGGTAGGACAAAAGATGTCATGCAAGTTCTTTCCAGAAGCACATATGACTATTTACGGAATACATGCCTACATTATATTTATGAACTGGATCTATTGTCATATCGCCCTAGGTTTTGACTGTCACATGATGAATATCATCCAACAAATCACCGATGCAATGCCTACGAATTTCTATTATATTGTTTCTTGCTAAGTAATAGTGCTATGTTACTATTGCACTTCCTACAAAACTACTGCTATCACTGCTACCATTGCTATTGCTATTGCTATTGCTACTACTATCAAAGCTATCATATTACTATGCTACTGGTCACTTTGCTGCAGATAATTAATCTCCAGGTGTGACTGAATTGAAAACTCAGTTGCTAATACTTGCAAATATTCTTTGGCTCCCCTTGTGTGGAATCTATAAATTTGGGTTGAATACTTTACCCTGGAAAACTGTTGTGATCCCCTATACTTGTGGGTTATCAGATACCACCAACCCTCGTCATGAGGAAGAAGCCATGCAACAAGATGAGCATGCGATAGTCACCACTTCTACCATAATGGCTCAAGAACCTGATGTGGTGGATATCTTTCTGAGCAATCCTGATGAAGAAATTGTTGTGCCCGAGTAACAAGCCCCTGAAGAAAAAGTTGACGAAGAAATTGAGGTAGAGAAGGCAGTTTCATTGCCTTTGAAAGACATGAAAGTTGAGCCCTCCACATCCAACTGGGAGGATGACAAGATTAAGGGGGGGGGCAAGTTGCTTCCCGAGGAAATACCACCCCGGTCACCTCATCTAATGCCCCTACCCAGATGGAGGTTGATCATGCTCCTGGTTCTACGGTTTCACAGCCAAAATAGGAAGAGCCCATGGCTCACAAAGAAGATGTTGTCCCGCCAGTTGTACCCAGCGAGACTGTCAGAGAACAAGTTGTAACCCAAGTGTCCGAGGAAGTTGTCGTGCCTCCCTCTGTCGAGAGTGCACAGAAAGAAAAGGCCCCAGTGCTTGAAAGTCAAACCACCGCTGAAGGAGTTCCAGTGAAGGAAAATGAAGGACACACTAGTGCCCCAATGCCATCAGCACCAGAGAAAGTGAAAAAGCCCCTTGCTCCTCTAAATCATATAGATGAAAATGCACCAGTATCTAATGATGTTCAGCCGATGGAAATAAGTGATGAAGAAAATCGGAAAAACCCTCAGGAATCATATCCTTTGTTCCTTGCTGAGTATGGTCCGAATGGTCCAGCTTTTAATGAGAAGCATCATCATTCAGGGTAGCCTTCTTTGGGGTCAGCCCATATGAAGGAGAGAGAACTTCACTGTCACCGAGGTTTTAGACTGAAGAACAAGCAGTATATTATGCTCGGATCTTGTTTGGCAAGAATAGGATATTCAATCACAAGATATTAAGCTTCGGTAAGCTCGAAGGAATGCCCGGTTTCCACCATGCAATCGAGCATATTGAACATGCCCTCCTTGTCGGCGTTCTGGGAACAGGGGTACCCAGACTTGCCTGCCTGCGGCCCACGACATGGCTCCATCGACGGTCTGGTACGACCCACCTTCAGCATTGCCAACTCAAGACCCTCGCGAGGGGCCAAGCCTCGCGTGGCAGACAACACCAAGACCTCCAGAAGGAGCGGCCTCCTCAGGCTTGCTCCTGAGGAGCGAAGATCTCAATGCAGGCCTCAATCTCGTGAGGTTCGGATGATGCAAGCCATGATGACCAAGGCCAGGCGGGCACTAGCGAGCACAATACATCAGTTTCCTCTTTGGTGCTACAGAGGCAAGCGCAGGCGTGGAGTCCCAAGGAATCGGCCAAATGTTCCCATTTCCGTGCAACAAGACCAAGACCACCAGGACGGCAGGAAGGAGGTCATCGTCGAGCCCACCACGGCGTCACGACCAGAAGATTTGCAGGCGAAGACCACCTTTCGTCAGGATAAGATGTACTAGTTGTCTCGCTTCGAATTTGGCCGTTGTGGGATCCCTTCCCGCCTCCATTTTGGGGGAAGAGGACCAAAGCCACTATAAATAGGACCTAGCCACCACCATAGAAGGGTACAGATCATCCAGATCATCCTCTCCCCACCAGCTCAAGAACACACCTCCTGAGGTTGTTCGTCCATTGTACTAGTTCATCCTCAGCCCACTCCAAGGCCAATCCACCACAAAGCAGGAGTAGGGTTTTACACCGCAAGGTGGCCCGAACCTCGGTAAACTGTTGTGTCCCATTTCCTTCCTGTTCGTCAAGCTAGGCTTAGAAATCGGCAAGTAGGCAGGCTGGGGAGGTTGAGTTCTTCGCACGCACCCTAGAGTTCGAACCTGTCCACGGCCTGCGGAGCCCAAAATCCAAAATTTGGCGCGCCAGGTAGGGGTGCGTTGGAGCCTCTCTTCCTCCAGTCGATTCGCCACCGTTTCGCTGTCCCCATGGCTGATGCGCGTCGAGTTCATGCTGAGCTCCGAGCTGCCCTCGCCACCCGCGTCGCCCAGATGATGCCTACCGGCGATGGTTCTCCCCGTCGCTCTCCATCGCCTGCGGCCAACGCTGCCAACGACCCCGCGAACCATGAGCAGCAGACTTCATCAATGCAGCCCTCTGTGCGGTGTGATGGGCGCACTGCCACCCCGTCGTTAACCCTGGCGGCTGCTTCGTCATCACATGCTCGCCTTAGGCCGACAATCTTGCAGGCTACGCTGCTCATGGCACCCGAGCTCCTGCGCTATTGCCCCATCGATGACCTCTACGAGGACTGGCTAGACCGCATTGCCAAGCTTGTCAGCGCCGCCAGGGAGGCCCCTACACCATCCCGTTTTGCCTCCCCTGCCTCCTATCGCGGGCAACGTGGCCCACGGTGCACCTCCTCCGCCTCCAAGGCAAGACACCATCCCCGAGCCAAGGCGCGAGGCTCCACGGCGCGACTCGCCACGCAGGGCGCCGGTGCGCGAGGAGGAGAGCTTCCATGTGGTGCAGCGTCCGCAAGGAGAGGTGCGTGCGCTTCCAGCACTGCCGCATCAAGACTGTGTGCCACCCACGATGGTGGCGCGCGAGCATCAAGAGCAGGCCGCACCTCAACGGCGGGTTCCGATGACTACGGCGAGATGCCGCACGTTCACCCCGGAACTGTGTAGCATCATCTGGCCAAGGAAGTTCAAGCCAGACCTGCCTCCACGCTATGACGGCACCCCGACCCGGCTGAGTTCCTGCAGCTCTACGAGCTGAGCATCGAGGCGGCGAAAGGCGACGAGAAGGTCATGGCAAACTGGTTTCTCATGGCCCTGAAAGATGGCGCGCGCTTCTGGCTCCTGAACCTCCCAATGGGATCGATTTCCTTCTGGGATGAGATGCAAGAGCGCTTCATTGCTAACTTCCAAGGCACTCGCTACCGCCCGCCGGCTGTGAGTGACCTGCGGCGCGTCAAGCAGCAGTTGGGAAAGACCTTGTAGAAGTACATCCTTCGCTTCAATAGTGTTCGCCTCAAGATCCCCAAGGTGTCGGACAAGGTCATCATCTCGGCGTTCACTAATGGCGTCCGAGACTTCAAGATGAAGGAGGAGCTATCCATACACGAGGACCTGTGCACGGCTCTGGAGATGTTTAACATGGCAACCAAGTGTGCGAGAACTAAAGAAGGCCGCCTTTCTCTCCTGGAGCTTCCGGAGGCTGACCTAGAAGACAAGAAAGCCAAGGCTAAAGATGTGAAGCGCGGCAGCCGTCCAAGGGCAGCCGCCCGTTCTACGTCTTCCACAATGTGCATAGCCACAACACCAATGACTGCCAGGAGCTCAGGGCCATCCGCGACGGGTGCACTGGCCGCTGCCCTAAGCACAACGACCGAAGCTACGGCCGCGGAGGAGGCCGAGGCGGAGGACGCTGGGACAACCGCGACCCCTGTCAGGACTGGCACAATCAGTCTCGTGAGGACCGCTGGCAAGGCCAGACTCGTGAGGGCGCCTGGAGAGACTAGCCTCACGAGGACTGTCCTTAGGGAAATGCTGGCCTTCCTCCGGTGCCGCCACCGCCAAGAAGGAATGATGACCACCACCAGGATGAGGGGGCTGGGGGCTTCCAAGATCCTCATGCCATTGCCTGCATCCTAGGCGGAGCTCAGCCCCCGCCTCCCATCGCATCTTCAAGCAGTTCGCACCCGAGGTGAATGCAACCCTCCCAAGCTCGAGGCAACGCGTTCACTTAGGTGGTCCAACTACACCATCACCTTCGACTCTTCTGACCATCTCAAGTGCGCGGCCGCTACCGGCGCACTCCTGATGCTCTGCTCGCCTACCATCTGCAACGTCCTCGTCACCAAGACGCTCATAGATGGTGGCGGGGGGCTCAATGTACTCTCTGCCGAGACGTTTGACCAACTTCAGGTGCCCTACGACCAGCTTCAGCCTACCAAGCCCTTCTCAGGAGTGACCAACGGCTCCACCACCTCAATAGGGCAGATCCGCCTCCTTGTCACTTTCGACAAGCGCGACAACTACCACACTGAGCTCATCAACTTCGACGTGGCCCACATTCGCCTCCCGTACAATGCCATCCTTGGGTACCCGGCCCTGGCCAAGTTCATGGCCACGACTCATCATGGCTACAATGTCGTCAAGATGCCAGGGAGTTGCGGCATCATCACGGTCGCCTGCGAGGAGTAGGACGCGGTGTGCTCTCTCGAGCGCGCCTACCAGGCTGCGGCTGTTGAGGACCCGGACAACGAGGGCGTTGTCTACCCTATGAGGCCATCCCCAAGAAGAGAAGCAACTGCTTCGCCTCAGACCTCAAGAGGAGGGGGCGGCCGGTGGCCCTGCCCTAGGACCTACGCCCACTGACGGGGTGCCTTCCCCTCTCACATAGGAAGGCGCGCCTGGTGCCCCTCTCAGGCTGGGCACAGGGGCTCTACTCTAGAGGGCCTCTGACATGGCCAGCATCACGAGGGAGGCGCTCGGGCACCATGTGGAGGCGTGCTCTAGCGTGCACTTTTGCGAAGAGGGCGCGAGGCGCCAGGCGCACATGAGTTCATCATCAGGGTGATCGAGGAGCTTCAGGAGGCAAGAGCTATGCGAGGCGAGCGTCGCCCCGCACCAAACGACGCGGCTCCCTGCCCCGACAAGGGCAGCGAGCTACGCGCCTGCGTCAACATTCTAGGGCTCAACAGGGTTGCGTCTCAGGAGCTCTTCTGGCCGTCCCACGTTGGCCGGTGCGAGAGCCCCCCTCATGCCCTTCGGTTTGCTGAACAAGGCTGCCACGCACTAGCGCCACATGCGGGGCATCCTGACGGCTCATGAGGCCAGGCACCAGGCGATCCCGACGGAGTTGACGATGGATCCTCGTGAGCCCCCTAGGCCCCCAGAGCCTCACGAGGTTCAGGACCTGGGTGGCTCATGAGGAATGACTTCTACAAAATGCATCTTCAACTACCCCAACACTTCTTCAGCAATTTTGCCAGGTGACGTTTTTTGGTTTGTTCAGTTGGGGGCGCCCCTCGGGCTGCATCATCCCCAAGCCGCGTGGGTCCGTCCCTGTGGCATGTATCATTCTATGCATCTATTAGAACTGGCTTACCTTATTCCATGAGTTGCATTATGATTATCCCCTGTCGGCGTTCTGGGAACGGGGGTCCCCAGACTTGCCTGCCTGCGGCCTGCGGCGTGGCTCAAAAGGGGCCCGGCGCGGCCCATCTTCACCAACACAAGACTCAAGACCCTCGCGAGGGGCCACGCCTCGCGGGGCGGACGACGTGGAGCTTCCTCAGGCGCGGCCTCGTCAGGCTGGCTCACGAGGAGGCGGAGAAATCAAGGCAGGGTACCTCGCGAGGTGCCCGTGACGCAAGCCATGACGACTCAGGGAGCCAGGCGGGTGCCAGCCCGCGCAGCGTCCTCCTTTCCTCTTTGGTGCAAAGGGAGCAAGCGTAGCAGCGGAGTACTGAGGCATCAGGCAAAGGTTGCCATTTCGGTGCAACGAGACCAAGACCAGGAGGACTACGAGAAGGAGGTCACCGTGGAGCCCAAGACGGCATCATCACCAGAGCTTTGTGCAGGCGAAGACTGCTTTTGTCAGGATAGATGATACTTGTTGTCCCCCTTCAAATTAGCCCGCCATTGTTGGCTCCCTTCCCGCTCAATATTTGGGAAGAGGACCAGGGCCTCTATAAATAGGACCAGCTGCCCACAGAGCAAAGGGTTGGAAAAAAGGAAGGGGAGGCTCGATAGAGAGGTTGGAAGCATAGAGAGAGAGAGAGAAAGGTGGCTGAACTCCTCCCAGCAGTTCATTGCCCCAGCCAAGAGCAGAACCTCGCGAGGCTGTTCTTCCTTGTATTGTTCATCATCATCAGCCCCAAGAGGCAATCCACCCACCACACACTGGAGTAGGGTATTACACCACAACGGTGGCCCAAACCAGTATAAACCTTGTGTCTCTTGTGCAGTTCTTTCAGTAGTCTAGATCCTTGCGAGGCGGAGAGGTAGAAGACGTAATCTTCGCGCGCACCCCAGAGTTCGAACCTTAAGGGTCTGCCGGAACCCGAAATCCGACATTTGGCGCGCCAGGTAGGGGTGCGCCGATGTTCGTCTTCCACCGCACCGTTCTCCTCCGACCGTCACGTCCATGTCCGACGCTCGTCGGGCCCGCGCCGAGCGCCGGGCCGCCATCGCTTCCCGTGTCGCCCAGACGGCGCCCGTCGGCGGACGTCCTCATCGTTCCCCGTCACCTTCCAGCAACGCCGCAACCGGCCCGGCGAGGGGGGAGTAGCAAGTGTCGTCTCAGCATCCGTCCGTGCGGCAAGACAGCCGCACCGCTACTCCATCGCTCACACCAGCTGGTTCTTCGTCCCGCGCACTCCACGCACCCTTGGAGGCTCGAGCTACGCTCATAGCGGCAAACGAGCTCCTGCGATACCGTCCCGTCGACGACGTCTATGAAGAGTGGCTCGACCGCGTCGCCGAGCTCGTCCGCGCCGCGGGGGGCTCTCTCACGCTGTCCATTCCGCTGCACCGCACCCCGCCCCCGCGTGGGCGACGAAGCTCCGGGGGCGTACCAGCCGCCTCCTCTCCAAGAAGACGCCGTGGCTCCAAGGCGCGTGGCCCCTGGGTGGAACCCGCTCCGTCAGGTGCCAGCGCTGCAAGAACGGAGCTGCCAAGAAGTCCCTCGCCCGCAAGGAGCTGCCCGGGCGCTCCCTGCTCCGGCAAGCCGCGACCCTGCTTCGGCTCCGGCACGCCAAGACCCCGCGCTGCTCCTAGCTGCAGCACGTGGGGACCCTCAAGACCGAGCTCTCCACCAGCCGAAGCCTTCTGTGGCCACCGCAGGCTGCCGTGCCTACACCACCGAGCTGCGTAGCGTCGCGTGGCCCAGCAAGTTCAAGCCGGACCTGCCTCCTCGTTACGATGGCATGACTGAACCTGCAGAGTTCCTCCAGCTCTATGAGCTGGGCATCGAAGCTGCCAGCGGGGATGGGAAGGTCATGGCGAACTGGTTCCCCATGGCGCTCAAGGAAGGAGCTCGCACCTGCCTCCTGAATCTGGCTCCAGGCACAATCTCTTCCTGGGACCAGATGCACACCCGCTTCATCACTAACTTCCAAGGTACTCGCGACCGGCCACCCGCCGTGAGCGACATGCGCCGCATCAAGCAACAACCCGGAGAGACCCTACAAAAGTACATCCAGCGCTTCAACAGCGCGCGCCTCAAGATCCCCAAGGTGTCTGAGGAGGCCATCATCTCGACCTTCTCCAATGGTGTGCGCGACGTCAAGATGAAGGAGGAGCTGGCGATGCATGAAGACCTGTGCACCTCCCTGGAGCTGTTCAACTTGGCGACCAAGTGCGCCAGGGCTAAGGAGGGACGCCTCTCCCTCCTCGAGCTGCCTGCCGTAGACCCAGAAGAGAAGAAGCCCAAGGCCAAGGACGTGAAGCGCAAGGGGGCTGCCGTGCTCGCAGCAGAACCAGACACCAAGCGGGGCAAAGATCTGCCTGAGTCCTCCAGGGGTGGCCGGTACTGTGTGTACCACGACCTCCACACCCACAACACCAACGAATGCCAAGAACTCCGCGCCGTGCTAGAAGGAAGGATCGGCCGTCGTCCCGAACGCGCCGATCGGGGCTACGGCCGAGGAGGAAGAAACGCATGACGCTGGGAAGACCGCGGCCCGCGCCAAGGGTGGCGTGATCAACCTCGCGAGGATCACTGGCGAGACCTGCCTCGCGAGGGGGACTGGAGGGATCAGCCTCGTGAGGATCGCCCACAGGGCAACGTAGGCCTCCCTCCACTGCCGCCTCAGCCGAGGAGAAACGAGGACCGCCATCGAGACGAAGGGGCTGGGGGCTTCCAGGAGCCACGCGCAATCGCCTGCATCCTGGGCGGAGCTCAAGCCCCAGCCTCACAACGCATCTTCAAGCAGTTTGCCCGCAAAGTGAATGCAGTCCTCCCCAGGCTTGAAGCAACGCGCCCTCTCAGGTGGTCGGCCTGCTCCATCACATTCAGCTCAGCGGATCAACTCAAGTGTGCGGCCACAGCCGGGGTCCTCCCGATGCTTTGCTCTCTAGTCATCAGCAATGTACTAGTCACCAGGACCCTCATCGACGGTGGGGCAGGGCTCAACATCCTGTCCGTTGAAACGTTCAACAATCTCCAAGTGCCCTACGACCAGCTTCAGCCAACCAAGCCCTTCTCCAGAGTCACCGACGGCTCCACGGTCCCGCTTGGGTAGGTCCGCCTCCCTGTCACCTTTGGGGAACGCAACAACTACCGTACCGAGCTCATCGACTTCGACGTCGCCCACATCCGCCTGCCGTACAACGTCATCCTCGGGTACCCAGCGCTGGCCAAGTTCATGGCCGTAACTCACCATGGCTACAACGTCCTCAAGATGCCAGGAAGTGGCGGAGTCATCACGGTGCCCTGTGAAGAGAAGGATGCAGTGTGTTCCCTGGAGCGAGCTTTTCAGGCCGCATCACTGGAAGACCCGGATCGCGGAAGCAGGAGGCTTCCCAAGACCACCCCCAAGAAGAAGAAGACATCGTCCGGACCAGCCCCTCGGGAGGCGGGCCCCTCAGGGCCCACATCTGCCCAGGGGGAACCTCCTTCCATCGCATAGGAAAGCGCGCCCGGCACCCTCCTCAGGCAGGGCTCGGGGGCTCTCCCCTGGAGGGCCACCGACCTGGCCAAGGTCACGAGGGAGGCGCTTGGGCACCACATGGAGGCATGTTACGAAGCACGTTTCCCTCAAGGGAGCAGCGTTGGCGGAATTTATGGCAGAGTGGATGGAGGCGCCAGGCCTCAAGGCCGATGAGGATCGGTCCCTATCCCCGGGAAGCGAGGCGCCAGAAGGCTGGGTCATGTACTTCGATGGGGCGTTCTCCAGGCATGGCACTGGAGCTGGGGTGGTGCTTATATCGCCCACACAGGACAAGCTCTATTACGCCGTGCAACTCTGCTTCCAGCAAGGCGAAAAGGTCCCCAACAACATAGCGGAGTATGAAGGTTTAATAGCAGGCTTGAAGGCCGCGGCCGCCCTGGGAGTGAAATGCCTCACCATCAAGGGCGATTCGCAGATCCTTGTCAATTTCTCCAACAAGGTGTACGAGCCGAAGGATGAGCACATGGAAGCCCATCTTGCGGAAGTCCGCAGGATGGAGAAGCAATTCTGGGGGTTGGAGTTGCAGCATGTGCCCCGTGGCACCAATCAGGAGGCCGACGACATCGCCAAACGTGCATCCAGACGGTTACCCCAGGAGCCTGGAGTTTTCGAGGAGCGGCTCTTCAAGCCCTCAGCTCTGCCGCCATTATCAAACACGGCTCAGCCCTGGGAGGAGCTCCCCCAACCACCTGCCTCGGGAGCTCCGACCTGTGGCCCGGCCTCAGGAGCGCGCCTGCTCCTGACGATGGAACCTCAGGAGGGATGTTGGATCACGGAGCTCCGGAGCTACTTAGCGCAAGGGACCTTGCCGGAGAAGGAGGAGGAAGCGGAGCGAGTGGCACGCCAGGCCACGGCATACTGCATCAAAGACGGAGAGCTCTACCGGAAGCGACCAAACGGTGTATACCTGTGCTGCATCTCCAGGGAGCAAGGGAAGGAACTACTGGAAGATATACACGGCGGGGACTGCGGACATCATTCATCATCGAGGACCCTCGTTGGCAAGGCGTTCCGCAGTGGGTTTTATTGGCCCACCGCGCTCAACGATGCCGTGGAACTAGTGAAAGCTTGTGAAGCCTGCCAGTTCCACGCCAAGCAGATCCACCAGCCAGCAGGAGGCTTGCAGACTATCCCCCTTTAGTGGCCATTCGCGGTCTGGGTGCTGGACATCTTGGGCCCGTTTCCTCGGGCGCCAGGGGGCTACCGCTACCTCTACGTTGCCGTGGACAAATTCACCAAGTGGGATAAAGTAGAGGTTGTCTGCACCATTCCCACGAGTTCCGTGATCAAGTTCATCAAGGGCATCGTGAGCCGGTTCAGGGTGCCGAATCGCATCATCACGGACAACGGTTCGCAGTTCACTAGTAACCTCTTCAAAACATAATGTGCTAACCTTGGAACGCAGATATGCTACGCCTCAGTGGCGCACCCCCGAAGCAACGGCCAGGCCGAGCGGGCCAATACGGAGGTCCTGAGGGGCCTCAAGACCAGGACGTTCAGGAAGAAGCTGGAGGCCTGTGGCAGAGGTAGGTACGATGAGCTTCAGTCCGTGCTGTGGTCCATTCGCACCACCGCGACCAAACCGACTGGAGAGACCCCGTTCTTCCTGGTCTACGGAGCGGAAGCGGTCCTCCCTCACGAGGTCAGACGTCGCTCCGCGCGGGTCCTAGCGTTCGACGAGGCACAACAGGACGCCATGCGGGGGATGGACCTCGTGCTGGGGGAGGAACATCGCCGAGAAGCCGCGCTGCAAGCGGCGAGGTACCAGCAAGCGCTGCGGCGATATCACTGCCGCAACATCCGTCACAGGACTCTCGAGGTAGGAGACCTCGTGCTCAGGCGGGTTCTCTCCAGGGAGGGACTGCACAAGCTCTCTCCCATGTGGGAGGGCCCGTTCAAGGTTGTTCATGTTTCCAGGCCCGGCTCCGCGCGCTTGGAGACTCAGGAGGGACTGCCGGTCCAGAATGCATGGAACATCCAGCACCTTCGGAGGTTCTACCCTTGAAAAGGCCCGGAGCCTGTGAAGCAAGGCGAGTGCCTGTGAAGCTATCGCGTTTTGGAAAAGGCCCGGAGCCTGTGAAGCAAGGCGAGTGCCTGTGAAGCTATCGCGTTTTGGAAAAGGCCCAGAGCCTGTGAAGAAGGCGAACGCCTGTGAAGATCATCCTCTTTGGAAAAGGCCCGGAGCCTGTGAAGCAAGGCAAGTGCCTGTGAAGCTATCGCGTTTTGGAAAAGGCCCGGAGCCTGTGAAGTAAGGCGAGTGCCTGTGAAGCTATCGCATTTTGGAAAAGGCCCAGAGCCTGTGAAGAAGGCGAACGCCTATGAAGATCATCCTCTTTGGAAAAGGCCCAGAGCCTGTGAAGAAGGCGAACGCCTGTGAAGATCATCCTTTTTGGAAAAGGCCCGGGGCCTGTGAAGAAGGTGAATGCCTGTGAAGCTCGTTTCCCCTAAGAAGAAAGGCCCGGAGCCTGTGAAGAAGGCCAACGCCTGTGAAGCTCGCCGCCCGTGACACTCTCACGTAATAATGAGTGGGGCTGTACACGCCCCGGAGTCTCAGGAGCGCCGGCCTCAGGCCCTGGGGCTCCCTCCCACGCCCTGTGGCATCACTTAGCTCCGCGCTGGTGAGAAGACGTCGAAGACTAGATTAGGTGCCGGACGCGGCTTTTTCATTTGCTTTCCGCAGTTGGCTTGTTTGTTCGCATTTGAAGTTTTATTGAAGTTCTTGCCATCTTTGGCTTGCGATTCCTTGGCTTTTCACTCTCCTGCCTCGATTTATTTTGCGCAAGGCCTCGCGAGGGGGGGCAGTTGAGTGCCCTCGCGAGCGTTCCTATCCTAGTCATTCAAAGAGTTCGTGACCTGGGCCCCTTACAGGAGCACCCCTCCAATCCGTGCCCCACGGGCACCGCGACACAAACAAAGGGCCTGGGTCAGTCGCCCCCCTCACGGCCGGGGTCGGGAACTATCCATGCTCGGGCACATAGCCGGAAGGAACGGTAACGAAAGCAAAATGATGATTAACAGCGATAAACCAAACACGCCCCCGCGAGGCTCCGCACTATTGTCTTTGTTACGCAGGAAAAAGGGAAAAGGAAGAACAAATCCGGCACGGCTCGCCTCACACCGGCCCGCGGGGAAGGCCCGAGCTGCCTCCAGAGCTCAGGCAGACTCCCTCTTGTGCTTCACCAGGGCGCGGCGGCGTGCAGACATGTTGCCGCCCACCAAGCAGACACGATGGCGTGGAGGCTGATCGCGGCCACCGCTAGAGGAGTCGCCGCCTGAAGAAGAACCGGAGAAGCTTGAGGAACCCCGAACGCCGCCAGCCGCGCGAGCGTTGCTCCCTCCATCATCATCGGAGCTGGGTTCCCAGCCGCAGTCGTCACCCTCGGGGCAACACCCTGCACGGCGACCATCTTCCCCAAACACCCTGACATGGAGGGTGGCGTCGCCGTCGAACTTGAAGTGTAGGGTGCACCGACGGCTCAGGCCACACGCACGGGCAAACGTCTGCCAACCTCGGGCCAGGGAGAGGCTCCCGGCCGCGGAGACCTCCAGGGAGACCCATGAGGCCCGGCTGCAGCAGCCGTCGGCCTAGAGCCAGAGGCCGCCCAGGGTGCCGGCCGGAAGCTCGCCGAGGAGGAAGCAAGGAAGCGGGAGCCGGGTGTTAGTCGGCTCCGCCGACCACACGACGAACTCTGGCAGCGCTTCAGCAGCACGAACGCGCGGCCTGGGGGGGACGCGCAGCCGAAGTGCGCCCCCCGGCTGCAGCAATCCGCCCGTCGCCGTGCTGAAGATCGCCTCCACGGCCGCGGGGAGCCACCGTGGTGGCCACAGGATGCTTGCGAGGGCGCCCTCGGCCGCGCTTGGGTGGGGGAGAGGCGGGCTCAACCCGGCAAGCCTTTCCCTTCTTGGCGGCCGGGAACCTCCTCGACGGGGCCATAAAGAAAAAGGAGAAACAAGGAGGGATGAACTGGAAGGGCGCGCGCCGGCCCGTACTTATGGCTGGCGATGGCCAACCAACGGCCCCACGATCGCAGGTAATTATGACCCACCTTGCATGCAGGGACTTGTCCAATCCGTGCAGTTGCAGAGGCGCCATGGGGAAGTGGAGACGCCCACGTCCAATCAACCGCCACGCGGCGCCCAAGGCCGCAGGCTGTTAGGGCCCGCGGCGCTTCGCACTTGCCCTTCCGCCTCCCTGCACGGCCAAGTCCGGGCGCGCCTTGGGCCCGAGGGCTACTGTCGGTGTTCTGGGAACGGGGGTCCCCAGACTTGCCTGCCTGCTGCCTGCGGCGTGGCTCAAAGGGGGCCCGGCGCGGCCCATCTTCACCAACACAAGACTCAAGACCCTCGTGAGGGGCCAAGCCTCGCGGAGCGGACGACGTGGAGCTTCCTCAGGCACGGCCTCGTCAGGCTGGCTCACGAGGAGGCAGAGAAATCAAGGCGGGGTACCACGCGAGGTGCCCGTGACGCAAGCCATGACGACTCAGGGCGCCAGGCGGGTGCCAGCCCGCGCAGCGTCCTCCTTTCCTCTTTGGTGCAAAGGGAGCAAGCGCAGCAGCGGAGTACCGAGGCATCAGGCAAAGGTTGCCATTTCGGTGCAACGAGACCAAGACCAGGAGGACTACGAGATGGAGGTCACCGTGGAGCCCAAGACGGCGTCATCACCAGAGCTTTGTGCAGGCGAAGACTGCTTTTGTCAAGATAGCTGATACTTGTTGTCCCCTTCAAATTAGCCCACCATTGTTGGCTCCCTTCCTGCTCAATATTTGGGAAGAGGACCAGGGCCTCTATAAATAGGACCAGCCGCCCACAGAGCAAAGGGTTGGAAAAAAGGAAGGGGAGGCTCGATAGAGAGGTTGGAAGCATAGAGAGAGAGAGAGAGAGAGAGAGAGAGAGAGAGAGAAAGGTGGCTGAACTCCTCCCAGCAGTTCATTGCCCCAGCCAAGAGCAGACCCTTGTGAGGTTGTTCTTCCTTGTATTGTTCATCATCATCAGCCCCAAGAGGCAATCCACCCACCACACACTGGAGTAGGGTATTACACCATAGCGGTGGCCCGAACCAGTATAAACCTTGTGTCTCTTGTGCAGTTCTTTCAGTAGTCTAGATCCTTGGGAGATGGAGAGGTAGAAGACATAATCTTCGCGCGCACCCCAGAGTTCGAACCTTAAGGGTCTGCCGGAACCTGAAATCCGACATGCCCTGCATGCCCGGTGCTTCGTCACCCCTCGCGGCCTCCGCGTGTTGCTGACCCGCCACATCCTCATCCCGCAATGGGGGCTACACATGCTGGCATGATGCTTGTGCTCGGGTCTATCCCTGCAACACTGACAAATCTGAGAGATCGAGCTCTGGCTCACGGCCTGCCCTGCGCATGTCACCTCACCAGATCCTCAGTGCCTTACCTGGAGAAAGATCAGCGGCAGGACAACAAGTGCAGTCATGCGTTATATTCCCCTCCTCGGACTAACTCGCAGGAACCTCCGGAGCTTGAGTATCGGTGACCTCGCTGGCCACTCCTTTTTCACGCAATTCACTTGCATGTTAAAGGGGGTCTCCTGAGCATCGCGCCTCAGGGGCTCCTACTGGCCTTCGCGCCCTCGCCCCTGGCCTTAACCACGACATCGCGACCTGGCATACCAGCGATGGCCGAGCCTCGCTCGAGGGCCGGGACCCAAGGACATAGAGCATCTAGATGAGCGAGGAAAAGGGGCGACCGGCATGAGCCCTACCTAGAAGCATCACCACTGAGACTTGGTCAGGCGCCGCGCAAGGAAATTACCGCGGACTCACCAAGATAAGTCACTCATACATATCGGCGTGAACCTCACGACACAACATTCCGACTCTGGCGACTTTGCTCAGGCAATGTCGCTTTCCTTTTCGGCCTTCAGGGAGCTGCTTGTATGCCAAAGGGGACCTCTTGAGCATCGCACCTCAGGAGCTCTTACCGGACCTCGGGCCGCTCACCTCCCGGGCTTGACCACGGCATCACGACCTGGCATACCAGCGACGGATGAAACCTTCCTAGGCACTGGGTCCTAGCGGACTAGAGCACTAAGCTACCATGAAAACGAAAAGGGGGGACCGTGCCCGAGCGAGACACACAGTTGCAACATCATACTAGGAAGGATAACATTGGAGCAAAAGCACTACAGTTTTTTACATACCCCATGGGGCTTGTCACAATTTCGCGTAGGGAAACAAAAGAAGAAGACCTCGGAGGACCCCGGCCACTGGGTATCATCCACGACGCTGAATAGATGCCGCTGCTACGTTCTGGGCGCAGCGAGAGCTCGGCGGCACGTAGCTGTCGTCGTTGGACTCCAGAGAATCGCTAGGCTCGAGAGAGTCGATGGGTTCCAGGGAGTCGCCGCTACTGCTGCAGGAGCTGCCGCAAAGGCTCGAGGCAAGTTCAGTGCCTGCGGCCGCACTAGGCAGACTGCCTCTCCCAGAGCAGCACTCCAGGCGCCGGTCATCTTTGTCAAAGACCTTGAAGAACAGCGTGGAGGCACCATCGTACTCGAAGTGGATGGTGAGGGCCCCCTCTGGATAGCAGGCGCGGTCGACCTCGCCCCATCCTCGAGTCATGAATATGTCGCCCAAGGGGACGACCTCGACCTTCGCACCTGTGGCTAGGCTGCAGCACCCTACGTGTTACAACCACAACTCGAGTGGCCCCCTTAGCGGCATCTTCTCAGTGAAGAACCTCGGGAACTGGATCCACGTGCGCGGCGGCATTTCCGTCCACACCACGAACTCGCGCGAGGTGCCCTCAGCATGGGTTCGCGGGCCGGCTAGCCACGCAACCTCGACTTTCCCTCCATGACCACGAACGATGAGGCACTGGGCACTTCCACCCTACCTGGGGCTCTGCGCGGGCATACAAAGGGATCAGGAAGCCGGGCGGTGGTCGCTCGTACCAAGGCCGCGTCACCTCTTGCCCTTCGCCGACATCGCGAGAGTGGCCGAGCCTTTTCTTCGGCGGGAGCACCCAGGTTCCTCCCGAGGGGTTTTTCCCTACTCCGCCGTGGAGAATCTCCTGATCGGCACCATGGACGTTGCGGCAAGACAACGAGACGAGGAGGAAGAAGGAGTAGGCAACAAGAAGATGGAGATGAGCAAGGGGGCTCCACCCCTCTCCCCATTTATAGCCCGAGGGAGGCTAACCGCCGGCCTCCATGACCCTGGTAATGATGATCTTTCTGCGTGCAACATGCTCTAGTCAAGTCGAATGGTTGCCGAGGCAGCATGGGGAAGCGGAGACGCCCACATCCCATCAAGCACCACACGTCGACCAAGGCCACAGGCGGTTAGGGCCCGCGGCGCTCCCCACTTGCCCTTTGGCTTTGCCTCGAAGCCAAGTTCAAGCGCGCCTTGGGCCCGGGGGCTACTGTCGGCATTCTAAGAATAGGGGTATCCAGATTTGCCTGCCTGTGGCCCACGGCGTGGCTCCATCGATGGCCTGGTACGACCCACCTTTAGCATCGACAACTCAAGACCCTCGCGAGGCGGACGACACCAATACCTCCAGAAGGAGCGGCCTCCTCAGGCTGGCTCCTGAGGAGTGGAGATCTCAACTCAGGCCTCAACCTCGTGATGTTTGGATGATGCAAGCCATGACGACCAAGGCCAGGCGGGCACCAGCGGGTGCAGTACAACAATTTCCTCTTTGGTGCTAAGGAGGCAAGCACATGTGCGGAGTTGTAACACCCTCGATGCGACTATATCTCCCACGTGTCGAAGCACGACTTAGAGGCATAATCGCATTGAAGGCATATGTCGCAAGTTAGGCAATCTTCACAACATCACATGTAATATAGATAATAAAAGGGGAGATAACATAGTTGGCTTACACTCGACACGTCAATCAAGTACATAAATAACATCACATCATCCAAACACTCATGGCCCGACTACGGCACCAAAATAAAAGATAACCCAACATGCGACACGGTCCCGATCACCCCAAACTGGGCACCACTACTGATCATCAGGAAAGGAAACATAGTAACATTGAGAGTCCTCGTCGAACTCCCACTTGAGCTCAAGCGCGTCTCCTGGAGCGGAATCATCAGGCCCTGCATCTGGTGTAATAGTAATCTGTGAGCCACAGGGACTCAGCAATCTCGCACCCTCGCGATCAAGACTATTTAAGCTTATAGGTAAGGCAAGGTAAGTATATGTGGAGCTGCAGCAAGCGACTAGCATATATGGTGGCTATCCTGTTCGCAAAAGAGAGCGAGAAGAGGAGGCAAAGCGTGAGCGAGAAACTAGAGAACAACCTGCGCAAACATTACTCCAACACCGTGTCCACTTCTCGGACTCTGCCGAGAAGAGGCCATCACGGTAACACACTCAATTGATTCATTTTAATTAAGTTAAGGTTTATGTTATCTAGAACCGGACATTAACAAATTCCCATCTGCCCATAACCGCGGGCACGGCTTTCGAAAGTTCAAATCCCTGCAGGGGAGTCCCAACTTAGCCCATGACAAGCTCTCACGGTCAACGAAGGAATAGACCTCCTCCCAAGACGTTCCGATCAGACTCGGTATCTCGGTTCTTCAAGACACTTCGACAGGTTAAAACAAGACCAGCAACACCGCCCGAATGTGCCGACAAATCTTGATAGGAGCTGCATATATCTCTTTCTCAGGGCACACTCAGATTGTCCTAGGTACGGGTAGGCCAGCCCAGAGTTGCCCCTGGTGGCCACCGGCAGCTGACAGGTGGACCAACACTCAGAGGAGCACTGGCCCGGGGGGGTTAAAATAAGATGACCCTCGGGCTCCGGAAACCCAAGATAAAAAGAGGCTAGGTGGCAAATGGTAAAACCAAGGTTGGGCATTGCTGGAAAAGCTTTAATCAAGGCGAACTATCAAGGGGTTCCCATTATAACCCAACCGCGTAAGGAACGCAATAATCCGGGAACATAACACCGATATGAAGGAAACTAGGGTGGCAAGAGTGGAACAAAACACTAGGCGAGAGGCCGAACCTTCCACCCTTTACCAAGTATAAGATGCATTAAGATAACATAGCAATATAATGATATCCCAACAAGTAAATAAATGTTCCAACAAGGAATGGCCTCCAATCTTCACCTGCAACTAGCAACGCTACAAGAGGGGCTGAGCAAAGCGGTAACATAGCCAATCAACTGTTAGCTAGGACATGGTGGGTTAGAGGTTTGACATGGCAATTTGGGACGCTTGAAAGCAAATGGTAGGCATCGTAGCATTGGCATAGCAAAAGAGCGAGCAATCTAGCATAGCAAAGATAGTAGTGATTTCGAGGGTATGATCATCTTGCCTGCACATTTGTCAGAGTTGACCGGATCCTCGAAAGCAAACTCAATGGGCTCATCGTTAGCGAACTCGTCTCCCAGCTCCACCCAAACAAGACAAACAAGCAACAAGGACACAATCAACCACGTGCAAGGATCAAACAAGATGATGCAAAGATGATATGCTATGCAGGATGCGATGCGGGATGCATATGCAAGATATGACAGGAAATGCAAGAACCTGGCACCAACTTGGAAATCCAAGTGTTCCACTAGAAAGATGAGATGAAATCGCTTGAAAAAGATATAAAGAACACTGGAATCGGAGTTACGGTTTGGAAATGGCAAGCGATTCAAATATGGCACCGGTCTGCGATTTACAGCAAGTAGCCATCTAAATGCAATGAGATGAACATGCTACAGCACTCGAACATGACAACAAAATACATGGCAGGGATGCATTCAAGATGCTTAACAAAAGTCTAGCACTGAGCTACGGCCAATTCATCCATTAACAGGTTCAAACAAGCATGGCAAAAATGCATAAGGTAAACAGATCTCAGACTTTGTGAAATTAACACTTGTCTGGAATTTCAGATCAGGTAGCACTCTTCGGAGTAACAAAACTACATGCTACAGGAACTGAACATGGCAAAGTAAAGCATGGCATGGATCTACTCAAAGAGCTTAACAAAAGTCCCTTAGTGACCTTGAGCCAAAAGGGATCAGAAAATACAATTGCAAGCATGTGAACATAGCAAAAAACATAATCAGTTTTCAGACAGTGAAAACTAGCACATGCTGAAACATAACTCAAGTAGGCATGTTTACGAGCTCGATGCACTCACTATGGTGCAAGTCATGACAAGCTGATCATACACCCATTAAGAACACAAAAAATGCAAGCTTGAAATGGCAAGAACAATAGCATAGCATGCACGGATCAACTACAACATCATCGGCAAAATTGCAAACAAGTTGACAATCTTCCCAGATTCACAAAGTAGCAAAAGTAGAGCTCGATTGACTCAAGCTAGGGTGCTCCATAATTGCAAACAAAGACATGGATGGATAGAGCACTACAATATTAACAAAACATCCTTACTGATCATCCTCAAACGAGGCACGGATCACTAGCAAACAACATGAACATATGGCATCATGAGATAAACAGATCAAGGACTTAGTGGAAATGCTAAGTCCCTGAAATCAGAATTACCAAGTGCACCACTTTGCAAGCTTGTGCTAGTCACCACATACATCACAAAAATACATGGGTTGCACCTCTGCAAAGATGACAAAACCCTTAACAAAACATATGTAGAACATCAGGGCATATCATGCACACAATAATCATGGCAAAAATGACAAAAAGCTAAATGGAGTAGAAGATCTGACAATTATCTCAAGTAGCCCTCTTCTAACAGCATTTCGGGCATCAAGATGAACTCAAATGAAAATGATTCAATGGAATGAAATGATGTACTCTCTGAGATGAACATTTTGATGTGCTAAATTCCCAAATCGGAGCTACGGATGCGAAGATACGATGCTATGAACATGGGCATATGGATTAGGGTTTCGAGAGAAAAAGTCAACCCGAGGAGATATTTCAGATCTGGATCGCACACTTCCCGAGGTTCGACGCCAGGGCTTCGCCGGAGTGGAGACTCGAGGTCGCCGGAGTCCGGCCGGAGGAGGATGAAGAGGGAGAGGCGGCGCCGGCCTCTGGTGGCATGGGCGGAGGTGAGTGGGGACGGGCGTCGCCGGCGACGAGGTGGAGCAGGGCGGCGGTGGAACGGTGTAGCGGCGCGGAGCAGATGGCGGCGGGGTTCGATGCCGGCGCATCGGTGGCGGAGCGGCAGGCTGATGCGGGCGGCGCGGCTCCCTCGCGCGGGGCGCGGGCGGCGGAAGAAGCGGGCTGGGGGGCCCGCGATGGGCCGCGGCGGGCCGGCGGAGGAGGCGGCGAAGTGGGGCGCCGGGGCGCCACGTGGCACGCCTGGAGTGGCTGCAGGCGGCGGCGCGCTGGTCGGACACGTCCGACTCGGCGCGGACGTTGTCCGGCGGCGCGAGGAGGAGCGGATCTAGGGTTTTGGACGAGGGGGATCCGGATTTGGAATGGGGGAGGTTTATATAGGCATAGAGGGAGCTAGGAGAGTCCAAATGAGGTGCGGTTTGCGGCCACGCGATCGTGATCGGACGATCTAGATGATGGAGAAGGCTTAGGTGGGTTTTGGGCCAACTTGGAGGGGAGTTGGGCTGCAACACACACAAGGCCTTTTCGGTCCCTCGGTTAACCGTTGGAGTATCAAACGAAGTCCAGATGATACGGAACTTGACAGGCGGTCTACCGGTAGTAAACCAAGGCCGCTTGGCAAGTCTCGGTCCAATCCGGAAATTTTTAATCCCCACACACGAAAGAAAGGTAGAAATGACCACCGGAGGAGAACGAAGCGCCGGAATGCAAAACGGACAATGGGGAAAATGCTCGAATGCATGAGACGAACACGTATGCAAATGCAATGATGACATGATATGAGATGCATGGAAACGATAACAACACACGGAGACAAAGACCCGAACCCGAGAAAATAAATTAACTTAACGCCGAAACGGCAAGAGTTGGAGTACAAATTGGGAAAGTTACATCCGGGGTGTTACAGGAGTCCCGAGGAATCGCCCAAAGGTTCCATTTTCGTGCAACAATACCAAGACCGCCAGGGCGGTAGGATAGAGGTCACCGCTGAGCCCACCAGGGCCTTACGACCAGAAGCTTTGCAGACAAAGACCACCTTTCGTCAGGATAAGATGTACTAGTTGTCTCCCTTCGAATTTGGTCATTGTGGGATCCCTTACCGCCTCCATTTTGGGGGAAGAGGACCAAAGCCACTATAAATAGGACCTAGCCACCACCATAGAAGGGGACAGCTCATCCTACCCCCACCAGCTCAAGAACACACCTCCTGAGGTTGTTCGTCCATTGTACTAGTTCATCCTCAGCCCACTCCGAGGCCAATCCACCACAAAGTAGGAGTAGGGTTTTACACTGCGAGGTGGCCCGAACCTTGGTAAACTGTTGTGTCCCATTTCCTTCCTGTTCATCGAGCTAGGCTTAGAGATCGACGAGTAGGCATGCTGGGGAGGTTGAGTTCTTCGCACGCACCCCAGAGTTCCAACCTGTCTAGGGTCTGTGGAGCCCGAAATCCGACACTCCTGAAAGGATTCATGTGTTTCAATCATGGCTGGAACAGAGAAGTTACCCTTCAGTTCTATGCCACATTGTATATCTCAGGGGAGCTTGGAAACACATCATCCTGGATTCTCGAATGGGTGATGGGCAGAGAAAAGATCAAGTGCTCAGCATATCAGTTTTTAGCTATGATAAATCTTCCTCGGTGTGATTTTGAGAATGATAGAGAACACATGCTGCATTTCTGGGAAGTGTCCGAAGCACAACTCCACATTCTTATGGATCCCACCATGGTTGGTGATGCATGCATTGATGTTGATCTGAAGAAGTTGGCCATTGATAACAAAGTGATGTTTCACATTTTGTGCAATACTATCACGCCAACGAACAACCCAAATTCCATCAATGGCATTGTGGTAAATGCACTCATGGCCATATCACAAGGAATTCGCTTCGATGTTCCTGATCTTTTCATTCGCAATTTGGCATATGCTATTGATAGCCCCCAGTCACCGAAGCCGTATGCTCCATGGATCATGTATGCAATTGAGCAACTCACCTTCTTGACTTATATTCTGAAAGTATTCATGCCACCAGTTCATGACACTCTGTGCATAATGAAGGATATTGGAAAAGGGAAGGAACCTGTTGATGTTGCTGCCAATGCGTCTGCATCTGAAAATGCTTCGAAGGTCAAGAAAGCCAGGGTTGAAATCCCTCATGAGGAAAATCCATCTCTTTATGAGATTTGCATTTGCACACAGCAGACACTAGAAAGCCACATCAAGCTAGATAGACAGGAAAAGCTGGAGTTAATGACTGAGCTGAATTTGCTTCATAATCATACTCGCCAAATTCTTCTTCATCATAAGGAGGCAAAGAAGCAATCATGGACTCTGTTGGGCAGCATTACTCTCATAAGCAGTTAGCTAAAAAGGGCGTCATGAAGGAGTATGACTACCTGGACCTACTTGCTGTTCCTCGCATTCGAAGACAAACTCATGTGCTCCCACAACGTTCTGCTTCAACTAACCTGCTGTTTGTCAGACATGATGATGAAGTTGCATACACAGCCGGTACTCTTATCTTCAAGCCATATGATCATCGCGCCAAGTCTTCCAGTGCTCATACTGCTACTCCTGCTTCTGCCTCGACCATTCATCGCTCTATGGATTTTGATTCATCGAGTGGTTTCAATTATGATTCTGAGGACTTTCCATTAGAGTAGTTCCTCGTATGTGTTCTCATTCCTTTTTGATACTTGTTGACAAAAACGGGGAGAATTACATCGAGTAATAGTTTTTTGGGGTATTTGCGGGGTGCTTTCTATTCACATTTTGTTTTCCCTCGAACAATTTGCTTCATGAACTTAACGCACCACTTCTGGTGTTGAAATACTCGGTCGCGATGTAAAGTTAATAACTCCCCTGCAATGTTATTTGCTTCATACTATCTGTTTGTAGGTACCTTCGAGTGTGTTTCTCCCTTGAAATTCTTATTCTCGATAATTATCTATCATACAGGAACAAATATGTGCTCTTAGAAGAAGAACAGGAAATCATCAAGTGATGATACTAAGGGGGAGAAGTACTTCGAGTACTAAATGAATTATAACTATTGTGGTTGGATATGCTTTGATTGTTATCATTCAATATCTAACCTTCCAGGAAGAGAAATTCAGTCTAAGCTAAGGCTATTTGTTCACTGACATAGTGTTTTGCCTCGCAGTTATTTCTCTTATATCTTCTGTATCGCACGAAAACCACATCTGAAACACATCCACTCCGATCAACATATTGTAATTTTATCTTGCTCTGATAGTATCGAATATCTAACATGTAGGAAACCTACATCTCGTGTGGATTCAAATTGTGTCTGAGAAAATCTTCATGTCATATCCTTCGTCACAAATCTCTCAAAGTATATCTTATATCTAATTATTTTCTAAGATTATGTGACAGGAATCACCTCAGACACCATCGAGTGCATTGAAAGAAGTCAAGTATAAGATCATTTGTCAATGACACTCTTACGAAGAATTATCTCATCTCCCTCCAGTTTATATCATGCTCCAATGCATATCTTCAGGGGGGCATGTTTTATCTTCATAAAAATATCTCTCATCTGTTATTATCCTTCGCATTACATTCCATTCATTATCTATCCTTCGACGTGATCTATTTTGGTAACAATCATCCAAAAAGGGGGAGATTGTGGTGCAATATCTGCCAACCTTGTGTTTTGGAGATTGTTGACAGAAACAAGTATGGACTGATTTGTTGCTAGTGCACACAGAGAGAAATAGTCCATACAGAACCAAAGAGAATGCTATCTCCAGTGCTTAGTTCAAGGAACTTCACCCAAGTATATCTGCGTTGCAGAGAAGAATGGGCTATATTTGATGAAGTTATGAAGACAAGATGTCTGATGTGAAGGAATTATCCCGTCGAAGATTTTATGCTGAAGTGAAGCATATGTTTCAGTATGGTCGTTTGAAGAAATTGACTACAGCAAATGGAAGTCAAAGACAAAGTGAAGACGTAGTATTCATTTTTCTATTCTTCTTTCACTTATTTGAGTCATAGGACCTCCATACTATTAAGAGGGGTATAGGTTCTCGAAGCTTAGATCCGCTGTGATGCTTAGCCAAAACCTATGAAAGTTGTGAGAGAAATCTCTTTGTGTTCCGAGAAAATACTTGTGAACAAGTAATACTTCTCCATCGTATCTATAATTTTTATTGTCTCATGCCAATATTATACAACTTTCACATACTTTTGGCAACATTTTATATGATTTATTGAACTAACCTATTGATCCGGTGCCCAGTGCCAGTTCTTGTTTATTGCATGTTTTTTATTTCATAGAATATCCATATCAAAAAAAGTCTAAACGCGATAAAAATTGATAGAGAATTATGTTGGAACATATGTGATTTTTGGGAGGTGGAGTCAATGCTAACAGAGGCCCAAGGCCTCCACAACCCACCAGGGTGCACTGGGCACCCCCTGACCTCCCAGGTGTCTTGTGCCCTCCCTGTAAGTCGGTTGGGGCCATTCTTCGGGCGCAAGAAAGATAATTTATGGAATAAAATCGTGTACAATTTCAGCGCAATCTGAGTTACGAATCTCCGGAAATTTAAGAAACAGTGAAGGGCTAGAAAATAAGAAAGTGAAACAGAACAGAACATAGAAGGAGATCCAATCTCGGAGGGGCTCCCGCCCCTCCACTGCCATGGAGGCCATGGACCAGAGTGGGAACTCTCCTCTCATCTAGGGGGAGGCCAAGGAAGAAGAAGGAGGTGGTCTCTCTCCCCCTCTCTCCCGGTGGCGCCGGAACGCTACCGGGGCAATATCGTGTGACGACAATCTACTCCAACAACTCCGTCATCTTCACCGATAACTCCATCACCTTCCCCCATCTATATTCAATGGCCCACTCTCCCGCAACCCGCTGTACCCTCCACTTGAACATGGTGCTTTATGCTTCATACTATTATCCAATACTATGTTGCCATCCTATGATGTTTGAGTAGATCTATTTTGTCCTATGGTATTAATCGTGATCTTGGTTGGTATGAGTGTATATTTTATTATGGTGCTCTCCTATGATGCCATCCGTCTCGCGCAAACATGAGGGGTCCACGCTATAGGGTGTTGCAATATGTTCATGGTTCTCTTATAGTGGGTGGTGTGAGTGACAAAAGCACATACCCGAGTAAGGGGGTTATGGCGTATGGGAGTGAAGAGAAATTGATACTTAATGCTATGGTTGGGTTGTACCTTAATGGTCTTTGGTAGTTGCGGATGCTTGCTAGAGTTCCAATTATAAGTGCATATGATCCAAGTAAGGAAAGTATGTTAGCTCATGCCTCTCCCTCATATAAAATTGCAAGAATGATTATCGGTCTAGTATGATTGCCTAGGGACAATTCTGCAAACCCTATCACCACTTTTCTACACTCGCTTTATTAAATTGTACTTTTATTAAAACAACACCTAACTTTTATTTTCACATTCTTTATTATCTTGCAAACCTATCCTACCAGACCTACAAAGTACTTCTAGTTTTATTCTTGTTCTAGGTAAAGAAAACATCAAGTGTGCGTAGAGTTGTATCGGTGGTCGATAGAACTTGAGGGAATATTTGTTCTACCTTGAGCTCCTTGTTGGGTTCGACCTCTTATTTATCAAAAAAAATTCTACAAAAGATCCCCTATACTTGTGAGTTATCAAGACCTTTTTCTGGCGTTGTTGCCGGGGAGCAATAGCGTGGGGTGAATATTCTCGTGTGTGCTTGATTGCTTTATCACTAAGTAGTTTTTATTTTCTGTTCTAAGTTGTTCTCTATCTTTAGTTATGGATATGGAAAACGAAACACCAAAAAAATTAGTTGTACTTGCTACTCATGGAGATGGGGAACCTCCTAAAACCCTTGATGCTCGTTATGTGAAAAATATTAAATACTACTTTGATAATCTTGAGAAAACCCCATTCAACATGATAGTGGGAGACACGTTGGATCAACGTGAATACTTTAGGGATTATCACTTGACACAAAAAGGGAAACTGTTATGGGATCAACTTCATATGTTGCATTGGTATGCTCAGGATTTATGCCCCTTTCAGCACCTTCCCTTTTCATGCAAATTTAATGATAATGAAACCTTAGCTTCTTATGCTAATGGTAGATATGATTACTATGATGTAGAATGAATAGAAGAATTTGTTGCTTCTAAGGGTTCTTATGAAATTGAATCTTTGTTTGAAAAGTATGAAGATTTTGATGATTCAGTTTATAGACCTGAAAATTTTGCTATACTTAAATATTGCTATGAGAATTACAAATACAATTCTAATATTGATGTATTTATTGAGGAAGTCTCCGCTGTCCAAGAAGAGACTAATATTTTGCAGGAGTCTATGGAAGAAAGATTTGATGACACTGTGAGCTCATTAGATGAAAAAGATGACGAGAATAGCACCTTCTAATGAGAGTAACTCTTCAACTCATAGATTTTTTAATGTCCCTTCATTCTTACCGAAGGGTGAATTCTATGATAATTGCTATGATCCTGTTGATTCACTTGAAATATCCCTTTTTGATGAACTTGATGCTTGCTATGCTTGTGGCCATGATGCCAATTTGAACTATGCTTATGGAGATGAACTTGCTATAGTTCTTTATGTTAAGAATGAAGTTGTTGCTATTGCACCCACACATGATAGTCCTATTATCTTTTTGAATTCTCCCAACTACACTATATCTGAGAAGTTTGCTCTTATTAAGGATTATATTGATGGGTTGCCTTTTACCGTTGCACATGATAATTTTTATGAATATAATATGCATGTTCTTGCTGCTCCTACCACTACAAAAAAAGACACATCCGTGACATTTTGGGCCGAACGAATTTTTTTCCTGTCATGCTTATGACACTTCTATGACGATAATTGTGACATAACCCGGTATCATCATATATGTGGTGGGCTCCTACTTCTATGACAAAAAATCATGATAGAAAATGGGCTTCTCATCATGGGCGGGCTAGAGACACAACTGCATGAAATTCTTTGGGTCGTGCATGACGGGAAAAACCGTGGTAGAAGCGAGGGCGAGAAAAATATTGGGGAGTTCCTAGTTACGGTGGGTGGTCGGGGACCGAGCGATGCGTGTTTCTCTCATACACGTACGCACGCGTGTGTGAGGCGTTGCGCTCTAACTGAACCCGAGCGAGGCATTGGGCGCTCTAACTAAACCCGAGCGGTTGCACTGCAGGCTACGCGTTACTGAACCCGAGCGATCGAGCGATTCCTTCACTACTGCTGCTAACTGAAGCCGATCGAACCTGCTGACTCTTGATGAACAATGACCGTTGTTGGGGGGTTGGATGAACAGTTCCTGATGGGGGGTTGGATGAACATGACCCCATGGTAGTAGAGGCCGTTGCCGCTGGATGAACAGGACCCCGATCGATCGAGCCGGTTGGGGGGTGGATGAACAGAACCCCGTGGAGGGCTGGATGAACAGGACCCCGTGGAGGGCTGGTTGAACAGTAGCCGGTGGAGGGCTGGATGAACAGTAGCCCATGGAGGGGTGGTTGAATAGGACCCCGTGGAGTGTTGGTTGAACAATAGCCGGTGGAGGAGTGGTGGAGGCAGGATGAACAGGAGCCCGTGGATGAACAGTCGCAGGTGGAGGCTGGAGGAGGTCGACGGTGGATGAATAGTAGCCCGTGGAGGCAGTCGACGGTGGAGATGAACAGTAGTGGAGTCCCGTTTTGCGGTACGCCACCCCCCGATAAACATGACCCCCGTTTCGACCGTAGCGCTCCAACGCAAGTCCGTTTCCTCCGTTTTGCAGTACGCCACACCCCTCCCGATCAACAAGACCTCGTTTTGACCGTAGGAGGTCCAAGAGAAGTATGTTTCCTCCATTTTGCGGTATGCCAGACCCCTCCCGATGAACAGGATCCTGTTTCGACCATGGCCGGTCGAACATAAGGCCATTTCCTCCATTCTGCGGTACACCAGGCCTCGTTTCCATCGGCTGTTTTGTCCAAGCCGGTTGGCTCCCGATGAACATGACGTATTCCGTTGCCTCCCGATGAACATGACGCATTCCATTGCGTCCCCATGAAACGACGATGATGCAGTTTCTCCCTTCCAACCCATCCATGTACACGAGACCTGGCCGTACGTATGCGCGAGTAGGCATTCGAGACCCCGCCCGTATCTACGTATGTGACCATATTTTTTGGCGTGTGGCTGTATGTATGTGTACAATGTTTAGACGGGATAGCCTGAACTACTACGTGGGGGGCTCTACTATGACATGTGCCGCTACTTACTCCGCCACGGTTCACTCTTGAATAGAGACAGATCGACCAGTATGTATGTACACGTTCGCGATCAGACAAACAACGCTATGTACGCTTTTACCGGGTGGGTCGCAGTAGTCAGGGAGGATAAGGACGCACTTCCTTGCATGCGAAGATATAGCTGCTCGGTCCCTGCTGTCAGGGGGAGGAATCATTTTTATTTTGCGAGTAATAAGGAGGCACTTCCTTGTGTTCGAAGATGTAGCTGGTGGGTCCCAGTAGTCAGGGGGAGAAAACATTATTTTAATGGTAAAAAGGATGCAGTTGCATGCATGCGTCCATGGGCATGGTGCGTCCCCACTATCAGCCTCTCACGTACAGTCATCTTCCGATGACTCTCGTTTGTTGACCATGTTGACCACACCGTGCCAAGTGCACCAAGGTCGGTGGACGACGGCGAGGCTCTAGACTGGAATGACCCAGAGATGGGGAAGATGCGATAGTGGAGTCGCAGATGGAGAGGAGTGGGAAACTTGACTGGTTTGGGTGCGCGGCAGAAATGCCGCCCACGGGAGACAGGAGCAAGAACAAATGTTGAAGAAGGAGCACGGCTGTTGGATTAACATCCAACGGTCCAGCTACTAGAATTGTTTGCTGATTAAGTTGACAAAGCCCTGTGTACACGTCCTCTTAGTAGGCCCACAAGTCAGCCACCAAATCTAATGGGTCCCAGCTGTCAACGGGAGGAATAGTTTTTTCACATAACAAGGAGGCACTTCGTTCCGTGCGAAGATACAGCCGGTGGGTCCTAGCTGCCAGGGGAGGACATATTTTTATCTTAATAAGGAGGAACTTTCCTTGCGTGCGACCATGGACCTCATGAGTCCCAACCGTCAGGCTCTCCACGTACAGTCCTCTTCCGATGACTCTCGTTTGTTGACCACGCCACGCCGAGCGCAGTGAGGCGGTGGACGACGGCGAGGCCCCGGACGGGAACGACCCGTAGATGGGAAGACGCGGCAGTGGAGTCACAGATTGAGAAGAGTACAAGCATTATAACTAGTTTTGGTGCGGCGTGGGGCTATAGTCGGTGGAGAATAACAGGAGGTGTGGAGGGGTGGAGGGATAGCCTGGCCGACGGAGGGGTAGGACTTCACAGCGATGCGTGCTAAGTAGAGCCGCTAGCCGCCGGAGGCCGGACCAGGCGGTCCCCGCGACGCTGGAGGAAGAAGACGAGAGACTGAAGGTGCATGCCGGCCGTTGGATATAAATCAAATGGCCGTGGATGTCATAATCATTTGTTGACCAAGTTGACAATGCCCTGCGTAGGCTTCGACCTATTGGCCCACATGTCAGCCTGCAAAAATCTGGCATATATTTAACCCATGTTTTCTAGAATGTACATTCCATTTGCTTGGCTGGGTGAACAAATAATTTTGCGTCAATGCGGCCCATTTAATATTTTCTAAGAAATCCCAGCCCATTTGCACTTTCTTGAAATACATGAATTAGCTGGGCTTGTTCTATATATAATGTTAGGTTAGAAGGAGCAATTAATATCAAAAAATAAACCGGAGCGACACATTTATATATATAAAACTAACAAATTAGAGAGTTATTGCTCAAAATAAAAATGAGTGTGTTATTGTTACATTGGTCCTTAAAATCTTCGCAAGCTTTTGTACGCAATCACCAGGATTTTCCTTGCTTGTGAGTAGAAAACAACCAGGATTTTCCTTGCCAACTTATGTTGAACATTTACTTTTATAAGTTAATAACACGTCAGATGTTTTTATAATGTATATATAAGTCTCTATAAAATATACAATAATAGTAATAATATAAATATATATATAATGTGGTTAGAAGTGAAAACATAAATTGGACACATCATTATTATTCTTATATATAGATAAATAGAACAGAGATTTGCATTTTATTAAAAAACATTGGGATGCTGATCTTTAAGAAAAAGTAAAACCTACGCTGGGAGGCCCATAGGCCGGTATGGACGTGAAAAAATAAGTTGAAACCACTGTCTCCATATGTCGTGGGCTACGCATGTTAAAAAACAAAACGTAGGCGTAGCTGATACTTGTTGCCCCTTTGGAAAAGAATGATACCAGCTAGATCCCCGAGCGAACTGGATTAAAGAGGGGGCCAGCGGCGCAACTGAAGAAGCACATTAGACACGATTTTTCTTCTTAAGTGGATGGCTCTCGATGGCGTTTTTTTACTTTCCTCTGTACCATACAACTTTTATTTTAGCCTCCTAGTCCGTGGTGGACCAGCAACCCATTTGCTGGGCGGGCCAACCTACAGAAACCAGCACTCGATTTTTCATCAAGCCCCCAAAACAACGCAACACTATGTTTGTTTTGAGGCCGAAAACATTACGACAGGGGTTGAGCGGGGGAGGGGGGAGACAGAGCAAAAATATTAAAAAGAGCTGATGCGCCATTGCTACCCTAAAAAAGCAGGTGCAAATATTCTTGGGAAAAAGGTGTGGCGTTGACACCCACACGTCACAAATCCCACAGTAGACACTAACAAGTTCACACACAAGTACAACAGAAAAGGTAAACATTCGTATCAAACTCAGGTTCACAGGACACATTCATATTTATAGCCAACATTCACAATCAACAACTCAAAAGATTCATATATATACAAGTTCAGCATGTCTATGCATCCAAATGATTGATAGATCACATGACAATATTCATAGATAATTCACAAAAAGATTCAGATATACACATGTTCAGTATGTTTATGCATCCAAATGATTGAGATCACAACCAATATCATCCATGGACAAACTTTAATTACCTAGGGTACAGACTGGTAAATGGTGTTCAATCGGAGGTACTTCTTGCTAAAATTAATGCTTGTACGAGTAAACTTTCGAGTACATAAGAGGAAGCACAGACAATCGGACTTTGCTTGTAGGTTTATCCTCAAATAGTGGCCTTGTGTAGAGGGAGGTTTGAGCAACTTGGCCACTACTTTCATCCAACTAGTTTACTGGCTCATCTTGGTCCTGTAGCTTGCGAAAATTCTACATTGCACACAAGAAAGGAGGCGGTTGAGAAAATGAACCACCCAAATTTTTTGTGCAGTTCAACTGAAATGGAGCATCCCTGGCATGCAGACTAATTAAGTGCCAGCTGAATATACGCATCAACCAACTTGTCTAGAATCTTTAGACTCCATGCCACACAGTTTGCTACCATATGTGCTGATAACCAAAAGGCACAAGTTGGGACCAAAGACTAGACTGCGTTTTTCTGGGCTATGCGCCAAGCAATATTTTTGGCGTTCACTCTCCTAATACTTGGAGTTTGACAACTGGTTGATGCCGGTTGATACTCAAATGAATATAGGCACTTCTTCTTGTCAACATCGATTCTTGTCTGAGTGAACTTTGGAGTACATAGCAGCAACATAAGTATCTGTCCATCTGATCTTTTTGTGTAGTTCTACTGAAATCACCCAATGTAATGATTTGCCTGCGAGTTCAGTTTCCAAGTTACTCCTTTATGAAATCGGCAAATAGTAGAACAATACAAAATTACCAATACATATGACAAGCACAATAATCAGGATAAAGACCAGTACCAACCTGTGTGAGGAAGCATATCAATCACTATTTCCTTTGTCTGGAAGCCGAGATATGCGAAGCGATTGACAACAAAGGAAGGAAACAAGCCCAGATTAGCGACTGACAGGAAAGGAAGGAAGCTTTCAAGGCAATGAAGCACCCAAAGATTTTGTGCAGTTCCACCAAAATCGAGCATCCCTGTTGGCACATATATTGAGAGAGTGAGATTACTGTAATAGTGGGACTAGTTGATGAAACACACACTAACAAATAGAAGCACCCTCTTTATCTTAATGGGTAAAGTTAGCAACATAGTAGTCTTTCTTAAAGAGAGGTATTAGTTTATTTAATTAGTGCCAATTAGCTCAACACTCAAAGCATTGCCATGTATCATAGGTTGCAAAACTTTAACATGCAAAGATAAAGGAGTTTCTCATGACAGTAGCACGATACAAATAGAGATGACAACAAACTAATATGGATGAAGGCCTTAGGCCGGTACCAACCTGAGCAAAAAAGCTTATTCATGTAGTCCCAGAAGAGATGATAAAGCACTCACTGGAATCACTCAATAGTATATATTTTTGTGCACTTCAAATGTATGGTTGAAATCACTCTTGTTTACCAGTGCCGCGATTATATCAGAAGATTATCAAGAACTTCCAGCAGAGTAAAGCACTGGCTGGGATACAGTTCATTGTATTGTCTTGTGTAGTTCCACTAAAATGTATGATTGGCACAACATGATCCCTGTTTGCACAAGTAAGAACAAGGTGAAACCTTCATTATCTTAGTGAGGAAGGATTGAAAGACATTAGCATATTACTCTAACAGTAGCATCAAATTCATGATGGACAATACGCAAAACATTGCCTCATTGAACCAATGGCTATAAATTAACATGCAAAACAATAGCACTATTATGTCATGACACTACCAAGATTCCCTCCTTGCTCCACCACATGATTCACCTCCACAGACAAACATACACACGTACATGATTCAACATAGGGTGCTACTAAAGATTTGTTTAACTCCGATAGGAAAATTAGGCAGCAATAAATTAGTGGTACTTAAGTACTCCTAATTAATTAAGTGACCTTACAGGAGAGACATCATAAGTGGAAGGGCTCCCTAGAGGATCGTCTCACATGTAAGGTAGACGTTGCCGGAGCCCTTGAATGGCCTTGACTGAGGCCTCAGGCTTCAGCAAGATCACCTTGGCACTGTTTATTCTTCTTCTTCTTGCTCCTCTTCATGCCCTGTTTCTCTTTCTCCTCACCAGTTGGTGAAACCAAGTACATGATTGGCCTTCTATTTCAGAATTGGTTTTGTCAGTGAGGGAGCACAAGTGTACTAGTAAACAATAGCATTATTTTCTCATGGAAGTAGAAAAATAGAGATGAGCACTTGGATTAAATATCATTCTTACCTAAAGGAAGGTTATGGTGCCAATATGGATGATGAGGATTGGAACAAAGATCTCCCTTTGTGCAGTTCCACCGAAATGAACCAACTGTTCCAATTAAACATCACAAAAGTCACTTCTTTTAAGAAGTGTTTTGTGCAGTGCACCAAAAGGTCACAACAACAAGCAGGTGAAATGGATATCCCTGTTTGCACAAAATGCTACAGAGGAAACAATCAGAGTCTCAAACAATTACAGGCAAAAACATTTGGCTAAACTTGTCATGGCTTATAACAGTGGCATGGCTTCATTTTACCAGGGGCATTAGATTAAGAACAACTAAATATTTGGTATAAGGGCATGGGACAGTGGGTGCACCAGCAGTCCAGCACCATGTACCTAAACCGGGGCATAAAGTGGCGATTCAGAGTTTCTTGCCCCGAGAAACAAACATCCAAGAAACATATCTGGGTTAGTCCCATTTTTGTTCACTCTAGCCACCTACTCCTATGTGTGGATAGAAAATCTAGTCTTGGTCATACCAGTATGTACAACGTTTCCCCTATATTTCCATTTTCGACCAAGAGACTGGTCGGGTGACCAGTCTATACTACTTTCACCCCCTTTCCTTCCTGTTTGTACCAAGTCAGACGTACATACTAAATTCCCCCACCCCCACTTTTATTTCTTGTTTGAACTAAGTACAAGATTCGACTCCATGAAGTAGCTTTACCTCTAACAATAGAAAAAAAATAGGTGACATTGGACCATCCGATCAAGAGGGGCTGAGAGGTAGAAAATGATGCACATGCAGCGACGTAGCGAGCTGGGGAAGTAGAGCTAGGGCAGTTTCGAAGGAAGATATACCTGAAGATCGTCGGGATGTGGATAGGTGGGCGGTGGGAGGCCGGATCTGCCCACACTAGGGCAACAATGAAGGGATCGGAGGACCTCCCGCGCCGGCGCTCGGCCAAAGATAACGGTGCAGTCGGCAGTGGGTCTCCTCCTTTGCTGTCGACGATGGCCTAAACGCTGCCCCTCCTCCCTTTCACCGGTGGAGGGGGATACATCGGGATCTGTAGCCAGCGTTGAGGATAGAAAGATAAATTTTTTTGAAGGGAGAAAGACAGTGTTACCACTGCTGTCTTGTTTAGATCTGGAGAGGATGAGAGTGTGTGAATAGAGCAACCCTATCAAGCAAGCGCGGAGGCTCTGGCCTATATATACATAGTGGGGTAGTTTTCCTTTTTCACTCCATCAAAACAATTGTTTAAAATTGTGTATGTGCCAGGTCACCTGTTTTTGAGTTGTTGATTGTTTTTTGAGATAGCTACGCGCTTATTCCAAGTGGTGTTATGGTGTGCCAGGTCGCACTTTGTATCGTTCAAGTCTGGTACAAGACCCTCCATTAAATGAACAACCACCGCCTCGTAAAATTTGTGAACAAGCCCACGGCTAAAATTATCGGAGACGTGGGCAACTCCAACATGCATTATTATTTATATTTTCTATGTGGGAGTATCCTCAAAACAAAATGCAAGAGTACAATATTTATTGGGCCCCTTTGTAATTGGTGCTAAATTTTGACCAAAGATTTAACTGACAAAATGTTAGTGCATGTTAACAAAAATTATATCGTTTGATTCGTATTTGAACATAGCTTTCAAAGAAATTTTTTGTGACATGCATGAACATTTGGTTAGTTAAATTTATAGTCAAAATTTGGCAAGGTGCATTAAATCAACACATGCAAGTATCAAAAGGAGAGTCACGGCATGCATGCATGCATGCATGCGTTGTAATTAATGCATTGGTAAACGCGAATTATTTAAATATATCGAGTGCAGTGCTTTGATGTGTCGCGTCAACTCATACAACAATGAGAAGTTTGGTTACTACAACACCCTCTCCCTGGCGAACTGAGCTCCGGTGCCTTAACTGCACCTGCCTTTGGATGTATGATAGGTGGGCCGCCCACCTGTTGGGCCCACATGTCATACATGCAAAGGCAAGAGCAGTAAGTCAATGAAACGGCATCCCTCCCTCGCCCATGAGCGTGGTGGCTGGCAGGACTAGGAGAAGCTTTCGCTACATGCTCTCCCTCCCGCACGCGGTGGACATGCATCAGTTCATTCGGTGTCAGATGCCCAGAAGCATACTGTAGCACTCCTCCACTGCAGTAGTACTCCATCATTGTTCGACTTCCCGAAGAGGCGAAGAGCCAAGCGCAGCTCGGTCGCTCGTGTGATAGTTTCATGTGTAAAGTAGTCTAGGATAGCGTGTACCATGCCTCTAAGCTTAAAATCATTGGGGTCGGCTCCATGCTATGAGGCCGTCTCAAAGCATTTTTTGATTAAAATAATCTTCTGGCCCTACCTGTCATCCTGGTGATTGTAGTTTGCATGCTCATCTGGTCAAGACAGGAATATATTATGGTCGGGTAAATGTTAGAGGTTGCAGCAAATATATGTACACCGCGGGTCTTCCAGCCAAGTTTAGAGGCAACCATGTGGGGCCAGTGCTATGATGTGTCACGTCAACTCGTACAACGAGGAGAAGCTTGATTTTACTACTACACGCCTTCTCCCTCGCCCATGCGCATGGTGGCTCACAGACGAGGACATGCTTTTGCTTATAGGAGTACTATAAAAAGCTATCCCTCCCGCACGCGGTCGACGGACATGTAGCAGTGGATTTGATAGTAGTAGTAGCAAAATCATTGTTCATCTTCTCAAAGAGGCGAAGAGTCAAGCGCAACCCGAATGTGGCAGTTGCGAACGCTCGCATGGCAGTCTTTGTGTAGGGGTGGGGCGTGGTGCGGTGCCTTGGGGCACGCATATAGCCTGGCTCTTGCATGATACAAAATTGCTATTTGAGCCCACTATTGTAGTACTACTTGTTAGTACAGCCCTATAAACTAGAAAGGAGTATTTGCCTTTCTAGAGATTTCAACAAGTGACTAGACTACACCCTAAATGAGTTGTACCAGTACATATGGAGCAAAAAGAGTGAATCTACACTGTAAATAAATATGTAGTACTCCTATATGACTAGCCGCTCTATCTACATGCGGGACATCAAAGCATCTGGGCCTGCGAACATCCACCAAATCACATCGAGGTGCTACAGTCGAGACTCACCGGTCACCCCGTTGTGGCCGTCATAACCTGTCATATCACAAAACCCACACCTTTACCAGCAGTGGTAAAGTTGCCTCGAAGTTGGATTGGATGAAGCAACCATCATTTCACTGGAACGCTCGTTGAAGCCCTTTCTCCCCTTTCTTGAAGAAAACCTCAATCCAGGCTACTCACTTCTGCCATTTTTCTTCTGTACTGACAAAGGAAAGGTGGGCAAATCAGTGATGCTACTATATTTTCATTCCAAGAATCTTCTTTTCGCGAAGCACCGACCGATTCTCTCAGCCTATTCTTTTCCCGTTTTCATTGCGATTGTGGTTTCCTTTCGATTGCTTTTTGTTTATCAGTTCATTGATGGATCCTGGAGCACTAGGCAAAGAGTTGCCGGTGGACAACCCACTGGAGACAGCAATCTCCAGGAAGTGAGCACCGACCAACGAGTTGACCATATTGGCAGGCCAACCCATGGAGACGAAGAACTCCAAGAAACAAGCACTGGCCAAAGAGTTGAGGACGTTGGCGGACGAACTCCTCAAAGGAAGTTGGAAGAAGAGCAAGGGCCCCACCGTCCCTATCCCCAAAACTCTAATGGCCACCTATGCTAGGCTCAAGGCCGAGTTTGAGGACATAGTCGCTGTTGAGAAGCAATATTCCCATGGCAAGGTGATGACCCCTGGAGGGATGGGATCCCCCGGTGAGCTGCACAAGGTAAAAAATAATGGCTTACCATAGTTGTGGTTTTTGATTATTTGCAATGTGCTTGCTAATATGTTAGGGTTGTGCAGGTGCCGATGGACGTCCTTGATGATTCCGATGTCGCGGCCCGTCCTGTGGACAACGCCCCAGAGATCATTTTCGATGTCGCGGTCTGTCCTGTTGACATCGCCCCAGAGATCGATTTCGATGGCGCTATCCATCCTGTGAACACCGCCCCAGAGATCGATTCCGATGTCGCGGTCCGTCCTGTGGACATCGCCCCAGAGATCGATTCCCATGCCGCTGTCCGTGCTGTGATCATTGCCCGAGAGATCGATGACAAGAAATAGTTGGTCGCGCTAATCCTTTAGGGTAGTTTGCATTGTGTTTAATTACCAGAACGATGTGTGTTATCAAACCATCTTAGGGATAGTGCACTATCTTGTGTGGGCGGTACTTGCTACTTTTGTTTGATAGTGAATCATGCGAACCCTCTTCGAGTTATGGAAACAGATGTATCCTCACCAACTTTTGATGTAATATATGGCATGCTTAGATGTAAGTTTGAACTGTTTATCATATCAGCAGGGCTTGTTTGATGATTCTTGGTGTTAGTATGCCAGCTACCGTGTGAGTTATAGTACTTGCAAAACACTCACCGAAGAGAAACGTTGGGGCTGATGAGCTCGTGGTACGCTTATACTGATCCGTTGTCGATCGGCCAATAGACCAAGCTCCTAAAATTGTAGGCTTAGCGATAGATCAAACAATAGTCGACACGGATAAACAAAAGTACAAAGACGTACAACACAAAATCATAGCAGTACAGAGACGTACTCCCTCCGTGCCAAAATAGATGACTCAACTTTGTACTACTAACTTTGAAATGGAGGGAGTACAAATCTTAGGCGAGCTAGTTTGGCCTAGTGGGTTTCAGTGATATGACGTGGTATAGTGCCATCTAGTCTTCGCGTGTGGTAGCAGTATTGCAGGTACAATAAGTTTTCTTGAAGAAGCAGAATTCAACAAAGTCATGATGGTTCCTTCGTCCGACCAACTTACAATGGGAAAGGTTGGGCCTGTGCTACGACCGGGGTGGACGAGGATAATTTTGTGCATGGCAGGTGGACTGGGATAGTCGACGTCCCACATGTCAGCGAATGAAAATATTCTTTCCGATATAGAGGACGAGCAATGAGTATTCATTGTTTATTTTTGATGAAAGCTATTGTCTCCACTATTACGACGGAGGAGTGTGAAACACGGCAGCCCAACGAACTTGGCATGTGTACAACTCCCTCCTTCCTCATGTAATACTACCATAATGTTGACTATAAGGTTGGCTATAAGGTTACAACTTTTTCTCACTTTCTCTCTATCTATTTCCTCTCAAATGTTTTTTACCTTTCTTTTTTAGACACAATTGTTTTTTATACCTCTTTTTTATAATTAGTTTTTTATACCTAGGAGCACGTGTAGATACAGGCTCTTGCAGAGCCCACTCCTTGACTTTATCAATGCCCTCTCTCCTCCACATAAGCAGGCTTATAGCCTAGTATTTTACTGTTACTACTTGCCATGAATGCGGTGATAGCTACGTCTGAGGGGGGAGCACACGCGGGGAGGTGTGTGTGTGTGGGGGGGGGGGTTCTGGCGGGCCAGGGAAGTCAGAAGCGGGCTTGGAAGCGGTCCAGACTCCCGCATGGCCCACCTCACATTATCACCCTATATTTCTTGGAGTCCATGCGTGGCGGGAGGGCGATCTCTTCTCCCTCCCCCGTCTCTCTTTTCTCAGCCGACGCCCGCCGAGCGATTAGATTTCGGCTATCGACGGTTTATTCAATTGCAGTCCCACATGTCAGTGAAAATGCAAGACAACGCGTGTCCCCACTAGTGAGCGGCATGCGAGCCAGACTGTCGGGGGTGCGACGCGAACGCAACGGGTACGAGTCGTAAGTGTACCTCCTTTTCCTTTTGAACTTGCAAAGTGTAACATTTTCGTGCGATCGATCGATAGAAATCAGAACAAAATGACGAGGGCAGTGCTTTCCCACGCGTTAGGAGTGCTAGTTTGAGTGATATGATGTGCTACTGTGCCATCCATTTTCTCCATTTTTATGTAAGTAAGAGTCTACACTCTTAGGTGGGAGGAGTGCGAAACATGGTGGATCTGATTTTGATCGAGGGATAACTGTTCCCTACGAAATAATGGAGCACTCTTAGTGATTATAGCATCATAGTTAGGGCATCTCCAGCGCTGGCCCACAAATTTACACCGGCATCTGTCTGAGGACACTGATGGATGCCATCCAATGCTGCCCGCATACCTTTTGACAACTATATGAACTAACCAGACAAAATTTGTGCAAACAAAGATTCAAATTAACCGGATGAATTAATTACATTTTGAAAACTTTTCCTATAAACTGGAAGAAATTCATTACATATTTCGCACAAACCGTACTAAAACCTACTGTAAACCTAATCTAAACGATCACCGGCGCTCGACCACCATGTTCGACCATGAACCCAAGAAACCGGCCATTGCCTTTGCCTCCTCCTCATCTGCCTCGATAACCTCCTCCTCTGGAGCACAAGGTTCTAAAGATTTCTGCCTCCACGTCTCCGTCAAGCGGCTAATCGATCGCCGATGTTTATCCCACCAAGCTTGGCGTCGACTAAGTGGAGGAGCGGTGGCCTTCCTGGGACCAGAGCGATGGTGACCTACCGTGTACTACTCTTCCTCGCTGCCGGCTGCGCCCGCGTGCGTGTGTCGGCTTCGTGGTCATGACAACGGAGGGCGGCCGGGGGGGAGCCGGTGATCTCCTTTGTCTGCTCCTACGACGGTACGTCCAAGAGAGCTTTGGAGCGCGCCCGGAGTGAAGCCGCTGATGTCCTTCATCTGCCCCTGCAACAGTACGTCCAAGAGAGCTTTGGAGCGCCAGGAGGCCTTGGTTGGAGTGGTGCCGATAGAAGGAGGGGACCAAAGGAGAATGAGTGTGGGTCTTTGGCTATGGCTGGGAGCTGGGGCTCAAGTTAATATAGCGGGCGAATGGCAATGAGCTGTGGCAGGCGGATGGACGGCTGGCGCTGGAGTATGTTTGTCGGTAGCCGCGTGTCATTAATGTGGGTGGCGGATGGAAGGATGGCCGTGGTGTTGTTAAAATGCGGAGCAGTCGCTTGCACCGGGATGCCGCGCGGGTGGCGCTCTCTCGGCCATCGCGCTGCTGCAATGCCGGCACCAGTGAGGTCGCGTCGGGCGTGAATGCGGACGCTGCTTCAGTGACTTAACTGTAGGTGGATTGGGTCACTGACATGTGGGCCCAATGGGCATCTGGACCGCATGTCAGTGACACACCGACTACACCTGCAGTTAAGTCAGGTGAATGTGGCACTGACGTTCTGGAGAGACAGTGACCGTTTCAGGCGGGAAGCGCGCGCTAGCGATGGAAGGGGTTTCGGTAGGCCATGGCAGTCAGACGCTGGCGTGGTGGTAAAATGTGAACTCATGGATGACGAGCCTCTGAAGCGTATGCGACACATATTTACAACCAGGCATCCATGCAACCGCTCTTGTCACCAGCTAGCCTTCGACAACCACCATTAGACACCACACAACCATGCATAACTTACGAATAATGGACGAATCGATCAGACACACACTCATGTGCAGTGGCACTATGTTTGGTCACTCATGATAGTACATACTCTGTACCATAGTACCCTCTCTAGCTAGGCTGTTTTATAGATTGTCGTTGTCATGGATGATATACATGAGTAAGGCGCCGAGTCACGAGTATGACCGTTGGTGTTGAGCTAGGTGAATACATGCTCGGTGTTCACGGAGGCCTCCAACAAACGTCTAAACAGTAATGTCAGGCACCGCTGGGGTGTGGAGGTGATGGGTTCGCCGTTTGTGTTGCGTCGTGATCAGGACTTTGATTGAGAGGGCGACGTGCATGCATTAGCATGGTTTGACAGCATGAGCGTGAGTGTCTTCACGCGTACATGCTACTTGCCTCTATGGATGGTGTGCGCTAATGTGTGCATCACGTATAATATAAAAAAATCCGTTTGTGCATTTAGCGCAAAGTTTTTAATTTTCATTTGGCTGACGAGTGTGCGTTGCAGCGACGAGTCCGTGGTTTGATTCCTCACATACGCATAATTTTGGTTTTTATTTCTTTCTCCACTGACAGGTAGGCCCGCATAGATAGATAGATAAAGAACACGAGCTGATGAGGCACATGCGGACTATTTGACTGGTCAATAGACAAATACGGAGCTATACACTGAGTCAGTGACCGTATAATCACCATATCTCGTATACAATGATCAAAGTGAGCTATCAAGACAAGTTCGATGATCGCCAATGCATTTTACTCTGTAATAAATGACTAGGATTGAAGGGGAATCCAAATTTCCTTCGTCTTCTGTCCTTGAGCTCTTGACAAACCAATGCACTATACAGTTTTCGGGCCACTCCACCACAGAGCTATCACCAAGCATCGTTCATGCCACCGCGCCACACACTAACCGGTAAGGGAGCGATCGCATCCCGCCGCGCCGAGTTCCTCGCCGCCCACGACGGCACACAAAATGGTAGGGAAGCGATGGCATCCCGCCATGCCGAGTTCATCGCTGCTCGCAACCTCACACCTATGTGGGTGGAATTTGAAGCTGCCAAGGCCGAATGGGCGGTAGAGCAAGAGGCGGCCAAAGGCGCACAAAGGGAGCGCAAAAGTTAGAAAGCACTCAAGAAAAGACAGGCCCGCCGCCGCAAGAAAGAAGAGGACGCACGCGCTGCTGCGGAGAGGTCGGCGAAGATCCAAGCACGGTGGGGTGTCGTTGACAAAGCCAGGAAGGAGAACGATGCCGTTTGGCCAACATGTGAGAATTAGTAGTACTAGTAGTAGTTAATGTGTGTGTCTGTGTCGCCCGTACGTTTGTTTAATTAATTACGAGCATGTACCAGTACTAGTTACTACGGTAGTTTTAGAGCAAATTACCAGTACATTAGCCTAGACTCAATGGAAAAATTCCTATCCTATGCATCAAATGGCATCTCTCTCCGTATAGGAATTGAGATGCATATCATCTCACTTCCTATGATTTTCATATTCCTATAAAATTCCTATCCTATGAACCAAAGGAGGCCTCTGCTGGAGTAACTACTGTAATTAGCTAGCAGTACGATGGTACAATAGTTTTCTTCAAGAAGCGGAATTCAATGAAGTCATGATGGTTCCTTCGTCTGAGCAACTTCATAGTGGGAAAGGTTGGGCATGTGTTTGGATGGCTCATTAGTCATTATTACTGCGATGCGACGATCGGGGTGACTCTCCCTTGGAGTTCCGTGTGCATGGCAAGTGGACCAGGATGGTCGATGTCCCACGTGTCGGTGAACAGAAGTATTCTTTCTGATATCAAGGAGCAAGGAAGCGCGCGCAGGCAAGGGAGGGGGGTTGGGTTGGCCAGGGTGGTCAGACGCGGGCGTGGTGGTGGTATTTGTTTTGAACCATTTCAGGTGTAGTACTGGTAGTTTGCAAAACTACAGAATTGTTGCACTCAGTTTCCTAAGAAATTCTGGTAAAAAACATTACTCCACAGCCCGCTTCCCTTCTCCTTCCTCTTCCATCGCCCGCGCACGTCCATGGAAGGGACCGGTCAACCCTTATATAGGAGTGCTAGCATATAAAGATGCATGCATGACCACTAAAATTTCCATATTAAAGTGCCGCTCTGGCGGGAGTATGGCGTATGTCGTTACCTTTGGCTGGACCATGCCTACCGGGCGACGGCGACCAGAGAAGAGGCAGCGGGAGGGGAGTGAACAACTACTGTCTGGGTTCGCCGTCCGGCTTAAATAAATGCGCACCATCACATGTACCCGCAGGTGCACAAATTGTAACATACGCGTCTGCTTAAGTGGGCGTCCTATAACTGGTGTGTGTGAGAGATTATGAGAGACAGAGTGCATGTGTGCGACTCTACTCTTTGGACATGTACTCAGCCTTTTGCATCGAGATATAAGTATCATGGTATTACACTTTAGCTAGTGATTTACGTGGCCATGTTAACATGGTTGTGTAAAAAATGTCACTTCCTGCTCGTGATTTGCGCTATATAATTACTAGCAAGATGCTCGTGCATTGCATGGAACATCAATATGCATTTTTTTACAAAACACCTGTTGTGATTGACCCATGCAGGAGTAATCCCACGTGTAAAAACTAATGATATCTCGAGAATTTTATCGGAAAACTGGTATCACGACCATTTCATCAAAAGAAAGAAAGATGAGAGATAAGGTGAGGAGGAGTGGAGCGTGGTGGTGACTGGTGGTCGGAATGGGCAGAGGCATGGGGATGGACGGCGCCGACAGGCGGCAGTGGCCACCATGCTAGATTGTTCCAGAGACTTCCTTTTTTAATTGCTTAACAAAGAGGTTGTGGGAGAGAGGTGTGGCTATCTTTTGTAAAATTGTCATAGTTTGCTTTCTATCCGTCAGATATAGATCGGACGGTCTATATTACAAGATGGCAGGCACACCATCATCACCAACTCGGTTTTTTTATATGATGAGAGATTAGAGATGATAAGTTTTCTAACTACTAAAGTAAAGTGGAATTTGTCCATGTTATACAAGCAAATTAAGGTGATTGCTTATCATACGGGTAAGGTTGGACGAAGGGTGGTAGGAACAAATGCTCCTCCTAGAGCATGTGTGTGAGAGATGGAGTTTTAGTGTGTGT
>NC_041390.1:243520652-243582696 GCF_002162155.2 Triticum dicoccoides | reverse complement strand
CGTGTGTGCGTGTGTGTGTGACGCGGGGTCCTCGGTGGCGGATGTAATTTAAGTGTGCGTGGCTTTATCACAGAGAGGTGATGTGTATGGCAGTGTCCACCAACGAGGGGGTGCGAGAGAGAAAAGGCCCATAGAGAGGGAAGAGAAGGCGTGTGCATGTGAGAGGAGTCGACATCGAGAGAACGTGTTTGTTCGAGAGACACTGAGGAAGACTACTATATATCGATGGTGCATGTTGAGTAACATGATTGTATTAGGAAACATAGGTTAGACTAGGAAATATTCTGGCTTGCCTTGTACTCCAAGTAGATCATGTACTCCTATATATATGCCCACAAGGCTCAAGCAATACAACAACTATTCCACCAAATCCCTTTCTCCCTTCTAACATGGTATCAGTTTTCGGGTTCTAAACCCTAGCCGCCGCCGCCGCCGCTTCCACACCTGCAAGCTGCCCCTGGGGCGGTCGGCCTCCATGACCGCCGCCGGGGGCCGCGCCGCCCGTACGTAGGGTTCGTCCGCCGGCCGTGTTGGCCGGTTGCCCTAGAGAGTCTTTTTTTCCAATCCTTTGATCCGGGTTTTCTCTCTCTCGCCGGTTGCTTTGATCGGCGTCTCCTTTTTGGTTTTCTGGTCAATGTGATCTGGCTTGCATCGTCCACCGCCGTCGTTGACCCCGTGTGCCTCTACTCCAACACCTGCGCGATCGGCCGGCTTCTGCACCGACCCGGCGGCCTCGTGCGTCGTCTGCGCGTTTGCCCGTCGGTCGCCCCTACCCGACGTCCTCACGCGGCATCCTTGCGTCGGCCCGCCGGTCGCCCCGACCCGGCGGCCTCGCATCATGTGGCGGCCCTTCACCGCCGCCGTTCACGCGATGGCCCGCCCGTCGATCTACGCCGGCCGTCACCGACCTGCTCCGACCAGGACTCCTGCATCACCCCGTCCCGGCGGCCTCACGCAATGTGGCGGCCAATCATAGCCGCCCTGCCGCCCTCCGCCGCCGGCTTCATCTCAGACTCCGCTGCCACCGCGCCTCCATCGAGCAGCGTCCCCGACCTCGTGTGCGATCAGATAGATCACCCGCCCGCCGCCGTGATCCGCCTCATCTACACCGTGCGACCGACCTGGCCCGTCGGTTGCGCGCGCCTCCGCAGGCCCCGTGAAGACCGTCCTGAGTTTAGTGTGCCCCTCTACCGATCGAGCAACGGGCTGCCGCTGCGTCGCCCCGTCGGGCCGCAGCGCCGCCGCCCCGTGGTTCTTCTCCCGGCTGCAACGACCCGCGTCACCGCTGCGTCGCCCCTTTGGGCCGTAGTACCACGGCCCGCGGTCGACCGCCGCCCAGAGGCCGTCCGCTCCAGGTCGTCCTCGTGGCGGCATCGACCCACGCGCCGCCACTGCGTCGCCCCGTTGGGCCGTAGCGAGCGTGGCACGCGGTCCACGCTGCCGTCCCGAGGCCGTCCCCGCGGTTGCACCGACTCACAAACCGTCATTGTGTCGCCCCTTCAGGCCGCACTATCGCGGCCTGTTGTCCCCGCTGCCGCCCAGAGGTCTTCCCGCCATCACCCCGTCCCGCCTACCGCCGTTGCGTCGCCCCCTCGGGCCGTAGCGTCGTGGCCCGCGGTCTGCTCCGCCGTCACAGCGCGTCGACCTCCTGTGGTATGTGCCATGCTGTCTTCCTTGGCGCGGGAACGCCACCGTCTGTGCCGGTCTTCGTCACGCTGTCAGGGTTTTTCGCCTACTTCAAGCATCACCGCCGCTCTCCTAACCTCGCCGGCGCCACCGCTCTTCTTTGGTCGCCGCCGCCGCTACCTTCATAGCCACCACCACCCGTCCACCCCCTTTGTCTTCGTCCAAGCACCAGCCCATCGCCAGCGTCGCTGTCATCTACCCAGACCACTTCGTCTACTCCGACCACCGTTGGTGACATCGGCCCCGCTCCGATGGAGGCCACAATCGTCGTCGAGTTCTTCTCTGCTGCCCCCTCCGACTTTTCCAACATGGCGTAAACTCGTGCAGGTCCCTCGTCTATGCATGCCCGGTGCTGGCAACACCGATGCGTGCCTTCGTCCACGACGTGTCCCCAGGCCTGGAAAGCCTGGTCGGCGCTTCGTCAATTTCGTCTTCGTCCGTCTACGCATGCCCGCTGCTGGCAACACCGATGCATGCGTTCGTCCATGATGTGTCCCTGGGCTTGGCAAACCCGCCACGACGCGTCGTCAACCACATCTTCTTCCCGGCGCACCACTGCGCCTATGCTAACTCGGCGCCCCCTTGCGCCTGCGGGTCCACGGAGACTTTCTTGACACCGGCCACCCTGACTCGACATCGACCATGACATTCTTCGCACGGCTACCTCGACCATGGCTCCACCACCCGCGCTCTCGGCTACATCGACAAACGGCACAAAGGGCTACCGCCTGCTTGAGCAACCTCGTTGGTTTCCACTCCAGCCACGACTCCGTGATGCATCGACCGTTACGACTGTGAGGGGGTGTCCGTCGTCTTGCCCTCGGATTCTTCTTCAGTCTCACTGTCGGTGTCAAAACCGGCGGATCTCGGGTAGGGGGTCCCGAACTGTGCGTCAAGGACGCATGGTAACAAGAGGCAGGGAACACTTTGTTTTACCCAGGTTCGGGCCCTCTCGATGGAGGTAATACCCTACTCCTGCTTGATTAATATTGATGATATGGGTATTACAAGAGTAGATCTACCATGAGATCAAGGAGGCTAAACCCTAGAAGCTAGCCTATGGTATGATTGTTGTGTATGGAGTTGATTGCCTATGGACTACAACCCTCCGGTTTATATAGACACCGGATAGGGTTAGGGTTACACAGAGTCGATTACAATGGTAGGAGATCTTGAATATCCGCATCGCCAAGCTTGCCTTCCACGCCAAGGAAAATCCATCCGGACACGGGACGAAGTCTTCAATCTTGTACCTTCATAGTCCAGGAGTTCGGCCAAAGGTATAGTCCGGCTACCCGAACACCCCCTAATCCAGGACTCCCTGAGTAGCCCCTGAACCAGGCTTCAATGTCGACGAGTCCGGCGCGCAAATTGTCTTCGGCATTGCAAGGCGGGTTCCTCCTCCAAGTCCTTCATAGAAGATTGTAAACACCAATAATAGTGTCCGGCTCTGCAAAATAAGTTTCCACATATTGCCATAGAGAGAATAATATTGACACAAATCAAATCTGCCGACGTATTCCTCGATGCATCATCACACTACGGCCAAGTCCTTTACTTGAATCGTTTTCACTTTTCCACCTCAGCATGTTTTGCGAGGCGGTTTCCTTGGCACGTCTTGTCAAAGCAGAGATCGTGTGCCCCCCTTTATGGGATTCTCATCAATACGGACGTGGGTAACCCAATCGTGCCCGTTAGCATGTTTTTTCGATTAAAGGCGAGTCCCAAACGGTTACGGGGAGGGCTCCTGGTATTCAACCTCTTATAAAGAGACCAAGGCCTTACTCCTTTTTCCAATCTCAAAACGAGTTCGCCCGTCGCCTCGAGTTCCAACTCCCTAGGCTCCAGATTCCAGGCGCTTCGGACCTACGACAATGTCCGGTTCCGACCTTCAAGGCCGATGGATGCCCTCCTCCGTCATGGAGGAGGACGTGCTAAAGTTGAGAGAGGCTAAGTTCTTGACCGCCGAAATTCCGCACAGGTTGCCTGCTCAAGGGCAGGCTATTCCCAGTCCCCGGCCCGATGAGAGCGTAGTGTTCATGTCTCACTTCCTTCGAGGGTTAGGCTTCCCGATGGATCCCTTCGTGAGGGGGCTGCTGTTCTATTATGGGCTGGAATTTCATGACTTAGCTCTGGAGTCCATCCTCCACATTTCCTCATTCATCGTTGTGTGTGAAGCGTTCCTCCGTGTTACTCCTCACTTCGGATTATGGCTCAAGACTTTTGGATTGGAGCCGAAGATGATCGAGGGACGGCACGCAGAGTGCGGAGGCGCTGTCATAAGTAAGAATGCTAATGCTCCATGGCCCGAGGGCTCCTTTCAAGAAGAGCTCGGCTTGTGGCAACGAGAATGGTTCTATATCACCGCTCCCAGGAGCGCCAAGTGGGCGGCGCCTCCTGCCTTTCGCTCGGGTCCCCCATCACGGCTAGCGTCATGGGTCAACAAAGGATTAGATTGGGGTTTGCCCAAAGACGTGCCCCTGTTGCAGGGCCGAATTAAGGATCTCTTGGAAGGAGACCTTAGTTTGGTCAAGGTGATGCAGGTCATGCTGATTCGCCGAATATTGCCCGGCAAACGTCGCCCCCTTCGCCTGTGGGAGTTTAATCCAGAGGGACCGCGAGCTCTCTAGAATTTTATGGGCGCAATGTCCGCGGAGATGTATAGAATGTTCTTCGGATCACAAGAGATGTGTCCGGATTTAACCGAGGACGCAGGCCTAAGCTGCAATCGCCCGGATACTCAAGTAAGCAACCCTGTGCCCGGACCTTCTATCCGTATAATTTTCATAAACTTGCCCCTAAAAGAGCCGTCCTTTTAAACAGGAGTGGATAGCGAAGGAAAAGCTGATCGGGTGTCCGGCTCCCCTTCCTAAAACCAGGCCGAATCCCGTGCTGGTCAGGATGCTGGAGATAATGCCTTTGGAGGGGGAGGACAAGGAAGCTATGGCCTCCTCGAAGGAGGCTGCCCCGAAGGGAGGAACCGACAATTCCTCTCCTAAGGGGAAGAAGAGAGCCGCCTCTGACGACCCGGAAATCATGCCCTCAAAACGGGGGAGAAAATCCTCGACAGAGGGTCCGACGCCAGGGAGTTCCTTGGCCGGACTACGCCCTCAAGGGGATCAGCCCTCCAGCGAGCCGTAAGTGGAGAAAAGATTTTCCTTTTGAGGGATGAGAGAAATCCTTGATTTTATATCTGAGAAGATTAACCGAAATTTTACCTTGTAGCTCGGACCTCAGCCCTTCGCAGCAGAGCTCGTCTTCGGGGGATCTTCTTCCGGAGATGATGGAGAGCGGAACGCCTCCCCCTGCCGTGCCGCGCAGCGAGGTGGGCGACCCTGAGGTGTCGTCGCGGAGGGTTTCTCCGAATCCGGTAGGGGCGGAAGATAGCTATGTGGCCCCCCGAGGTTCTCTGCATCCGGCCTTCGAAAGAGGTCATAGGGCAAGTCCGGCACCGTCTGGTGCTCGGCCGGAGGAACTAAAGATTCTGCCGGGGCGAGCTTCTATCTCAGAAGAGCACCGTGCATTGATGAGCATGGTGATTGAAAGGATTTCATCCGCAGAAAGCGGATTGCATGAGGCCGTCAAAAGTCTACTGACGGGTTTTGAGGTACGTTAGATAATGTACACTTTTGTCAGTTGCGCGTTGTCGAGAAATGACCCTGTGTAGATAGTAGCCCCTGAGACTCTGTGCGTTGTCGAGAAATGACGGCACACAGACGATCATAATCCCAGGTCTAAGATGTCGCCTTTGAATGTAGCTGGCGAGGTGTCCGGAATCACGCCGAACTGATGATGTGGCCGAACTAAAGCGGCAACTGGACGTGGCAGATGCCGACATCGCGCTTCTCAACAAGCGGCTTGATGAGGCTCAAGGTATGTAATTCTTCGGGCGGCATCAGGTAAGAGGAGCTTCATGCCAGTGTCTTATTATGTGTGTGCTTGACGCAGATGGTACGACCGCCATGGAGAATCTTAGGGCAGAACTTGCCCGAGCTAAGGAGCAAGCCAGAAAAAGCAATGCGGCTGCCGAGAAGGCCCTTGAAGAGCTGAGAGCCAAACAGGCTGCTCACTGCTGAAGCAAAGAAGAGATGGCCGAGATGGCCGAGAAGTTAAAGAGCGCTGCAGACCGTTGCAAACTTCTTGAGAAAGAAGACCAGGCGAGATAGACGGACTTAGAGAAGGCCGTTGCCGATGCCATGGACGCTCGCTCTGCGATGAGAGCTGCGAAAGAGGAGCTGCTTCAGGCCGAACAGATTGCGGCTGGAAAGCCCTTTATGCTGCGGAGGAAGTTTTGTGATCCGAAGTTTGCTCCATTGGACCGGATGTGGAGTGTGGAGGACACATATCTGGACTTGGCAACGAGTGCCGCTGATGCGACCGAACACTTTCGAGATCAGAAAGATTGCGAAGTGGAAAAGCTTTTCTGGTCGCAGTTTCATAATCCAGAGCGTCCACTGGCAGTGGATGATCATTTGGCTCAATGGGCCGAACTGAATAGGTTGTCCGGACTCGCCATGAAGTACGTCATGGATCATTTGTGGCCGGGGAGATCGGAGCTGAAGAGTTATTTCAGCTTGGTGCAGCAATTCCTTGACGCGGTGCCGTGTATTAATGCAATGAAGAGGTCAGCATGCATAGAGGGCGCAAGGATGGCTCTTGCCCGTGTCAAGACATACTGGGCAGAGATGGAGACCACCGTTGTTGCGTCCCGAGATTCGGACAAAAGCCGAGTATCTTCCGAGCACTATTTTCAGGAAGTCCTTGAAGGCGCTCGTGTAATAGATACGCAGTGCTCGAAAGATGCTATGTTACAATAGCATATGTAATTGAAAAGTAGTATTTTGATAAACTGTAGTGGCCTTTTTTATACTTGTGCCTCCAAGTATTGGGAACCCCTCATGTGCGGCCGTTTTAAGATATATATATATATATATATATAGAGTCTGAAAGATGGCAGTCGTTGGCTTCAGCCCCCACGCACATAGTGCGGGGGTGCTCGCAGAAGACGCATTTTCACACTTAACCCAATGTCTTGGTCCTACAAAGGAGGTGATAGCGCAGCGGGCCAGGCAACCGGACTATAATGCTTTAACACTTTCACTTAGCCATAGGAGTTTGACAATGAGACTCTTTAGGTAGCTCCTTGGTGGAAACTGCGATCGTCCGAGTTCGGGGCGCGTACGTGCCTGACCGGGAAGCGGCCCTTCGTTAAAGCGGAGGAATCTGATAGATTCCGATAGGTCATCGAGTGGCTGACAGTCTCACGCTACATCATGATAGTCAGTTTTCGGCTTTCTCTACTGAGGTGCTCGCCCTGGCCGAACCGGGGGCACAATCGCAGTAGTTCTCCTGGTGCTACCTTAGCCGATAGAGCGGAACGTAAGGTAGCCGAACTTAGGAGCCGGGCAACCCAACATTTGACCAAAGACATGATTCGGAGCTGATGCATATAATGCCAAAACTCGCGACGCCGAACATTCCCTAAGGTGTTCGGTCTTTTATGTGTGCGGGCGAAACAACACTCTTTATTAAAAAAGCCCCTAGTGTCCAGGTACGTGCAAAAATTCTGACGTGGCCACATGCCAAGACGCCAGCCACCTCCTTGGTTATATTAGAAAGAAAAAAACCAGGGGATGTGTAGCAACAAGAGACAGTAAAAAAGGTTTACGCAGGGTCTTAATCTAAAAAGAATCCTTTAGGACGGGTCCCTACTGCACGTCTGCGCCCGTGTCTCCATTGTGCCGTATCCTGGACGGGCGCTGCACGACGTTCATCTGTAAAAGAGAGGAACTGAGTTCAAAACGGGTCGTGCCGACAAAGTTTAGAATAAGCAAAGTATAAAGTAAGATATATGAGATTGAGCTTTATTGTCTCTTATTGTATATGCGTGGAGCCCCTAGTGCGGGGGTATATGGCTTCTAGGCCTGCATCAATGATGATTTTGCACTGAACTCGTCTATCCGCATTCGTGGTCTTGAATGACCTATTTTGAAGTTTATTGGCCGGTGAGGCCATTTTGCTGTGGGGTTGTCAAAGTGGCTGTACAGTCCTCATTGAAGTGTGATGCTAAGATATGGTTTAATTCTCTTGATCCTTGTTGTGTGCGTAGTCCCCAGGATATGATTTATTACTTCTCTGCTAAATATTTCCCTGCTCATAAGAAACAAGCTGCTTTGAGGGATATATATAATTTTGTGCAAATTGAAGAAGAGAGTCTCCCACAAGCTTGGGGGAGGATTCTCAAGTTACTTAATGCTTTGCCTGATCATCCTGTTAAGAAAAATGAAATACTTAATATCTTTTATAATGGACTAACCGATGCTTCCAGAGATTACCTGGATAGTTGTGCTGGTTCTGTTTTCAGGGAAAGAACACCGGATGAAGCTAAAATTCTATTGAATAATATGTTGACAAATGAAAATAATTGAACACTTCCTGAGCCTATTCCTAAACCAACTCCGAAGAAGAGAGGTGTTCTATTTCTCAGTCCTGAAGATATGCAAGAGGCAAAGAAATCTATGAAACAAAAAGGTATTAAAGCTGAAGATGTTAAGAATTTACCTCCTATTGAAGAAATACATGATCTTAATTTACCGCCTGTTGAAGAAACATATGATCTTAATCCATTACCTATTGAAGAAATACATGGTCTTGATAACCCGACATAGGTAGTAAAGGTAAATTCTCTCTATAGATATGATAAAGCTGAAATCCCATTTACTAAGTTTACTAGCCCATGCTTAGATGAGTTTGAGAAATTTATGGCTAAGCAAGAAGATTTTAATGCTTATTTTGGTAGACAATTGAAATACAATTCAAATATGCTTGAACACTTGGGTGATTATATGGCTAATGTGAAAGGTGAACTTAAACTTATTAGTAAACATGCTTCTATGGTTACCACTCAAGTAGAACAAGTACTTAAGGCTCAAAATGATTTGCTCAATGAATTGAATAGTAAGAATAATGATTATGCTGTTAGAGTGGCTACTAGAACTCATAGAATGACTCAGGTGTTGGAAATATGCCCTAGAGGCAATAATAAATTAGTTATTATTACATTTCCTTGTTCATGATAATCGTTTATTATCCATGCTAGAATTGTATTGATAGGAAACTCAGATACATGTGTGGATACATAGACAACACCATGTCCCTAGTAAGCCTCTAGTTGACTAGCTCGTTGATCAATAGATGGTTACGGTTTCCTGACCATGGACATTGGATGTCGTTGATAACGGGATCACATCATTAGGAGAATGATGTGATGGACAAGACCCAATCCTAAGCATAGCACAAGATCGTGTAGTTCGTATGCTAAAGCTTTTCTAATGTCAAGTATCATTTCCTTAGACCATGAGATTGTGCAACTCCCGGATACCGTAGGAGTTCTTTGGGTGTGCCAAACGTCACAACGTAACTGGGTGGCTATAAAGGTACACTACGGGTATCTCCGAAAGTGTCTGTTGGGTTGGACGAATCGAGACTGGGATTTGTCACTCCGTGTAAATGGAGAGGTATCTCTGGGCCCACTCGGTAGGACATCATCATAATGTGCACAATGTGATCAAGGAGTTGATCACGGGATGATGTGTTACGAAATGAGTAAAAGAGACTTGCCGGTAACGAGATTGAACAAGGTATCGGGATACCGACGATCGAATCTCGGGCAAGTATCGTACCGCTAGACAAAGGGAATTGTATACGGGATTGATTAAGTCCTTGACATCGTGGTTCATCCGATGAGATCATCGTGGAACATGTGGGAGCCAACATGGGTATCCAGATCCCGCTGTTGGTTATTGACCGGAGAGTCATCTCGGTCATGTCTGCATGTCTCCCGAACCCGTAGGGTCTACACACTTAAGGTTCGGTGACGCTAGGGTTATAGAGATATTAGTATGCGGTAACCCGAAAGTTGTTCGGAGTCCCGGATGAGATCCCGGATGTCACGAGGAGTTCCGGAATGGTCCGGAGGTAAATAATTATATATAGGAAGTGCTATTTCGGCCATCGGGACAAGTTTCGGGGTCACCGGTATTGTACCGGGACCACCGGAAGGGTCCCGGGGGTCCACCGGGTGGGGCCACCTGCCCCGGGGGGCCACATGGGCTGTAGGGGGTGCGCCTTGGCCTATATGGGCCAAGGGAACCAGCCCCTAGAGGCCCATGCGCCAAAGGGACAAGAGGAGGGGAGAGTCCTAAAGGGGGAAGGCACCTTCGAGGTGCCTTGGGGAGGATGGACTCCTCCCCCCTTGGCCGCACCCTTCCTTGGAGGAAGGGCCAAGGCTGCGCCTCCCCCCTCTCCCTTGGACCTATATATAGTGGGGGGAAGGAAGGGCAACCATATCCAAGGCCTGGCGCCTCCCTCTCCCTCCCGTGACACATCTCCCTCCTCCCGCAGCGCTTAGCGAAGCCCTGTTGGAATCCCGCTACTTCCACCACCACGCCGTTGTGCTGCTGGATCTCCATCAACTTCTCCTCCCCTCTTGCTGGATCAAGAAGGAGGAGACGTCGCTGCTCCGTACGTGTGTTGAACGCGGAGGTGCCGTCTGTTCGGCGCTAGGATCATCGGTGATTTGGATCACGACGAGTACGACTCCATCAACCCCGTTCTCTTGAACGCTTCCGCGCGCGATCTACAAGGGTATGTAGATCCACTCCTCCCTCGTTGCTAGATGACTCCATAGATAGATCTTAGTGACACGTAGGAAAATTTTGAATTTATGCTATGTTCCCCAACATCAGGAACCTCTATATCCTGAAAAGGCCACCCTAAGAGAATTGAGCAAGATTCTCAGAGAAATAATATAGATGCACCTAGTCCTTCTAAAAGGAAGAAAAAGAAAAATGATAGGACTTTGCATACTTCTAGTGAACCTGTTATTGATACACCTGAGAATCCAAATGATATTTCTATTTCTGATGCTAAAACACAACCTGGTTATGAACCCGAAACTAGTGATAATGTTAATGATAATGTTCATGATGATGCTCAACCTAGCAATGATAATGATATAGAAATTGAACCTGCTGTTGATCTTGATAACCCACAATCAAAGAATCAACATTATGGTAAGAAAGACTTTGTTGCTAGGAAACATGGTAAAGAAAGAGAACCATGGGTTCAAAACCCATGCCTTTTCCTCCCAAACCATCCAAGAAAAAGGATGCTGAGGATTTTGAGCGCTTTGCTGAAATGATTAGACATATCTTTTGCGTATGCGATTAACTGATATGCTCAAAATGCATCCTTATGCCAAGTATATGAAAGATATTGTTACTAATAAAAGAAAGATACTGAAAGCTGAAATTTCCACCATTCTTGCTAATTATACTTTCAAGGGTGGAATACCAAAGAAACTTGGAGATCCAAGAGTACCTACTATACCATGCTCCATTAAAAGAAACTATGTTAAAACTGCTTTATGTGATCTTGGAGCCGGTGTTAGTGTTATGCCTCTCTATTTATATCGTAGACTTGATTTGAATAAGTTGACACCTATTGAAATATCTTTGCAAATGGCTGATAAATCAACTGCTATACCTGTCGGTATTTGTGAGGATGTGCCTGTTGTAGTTGCAAACGTTACTATTTTAACGGACTTTGTTATTCTTGATATTCCCGAGGACGATAGTATGTCTATTATTCTTGGAATACCCTTTTTGAATACTGCAGGAGCTGTTATTGATTGCACTAAAGGCAATGTCACTTTTCATGTTAATGGTAATGAGCATACTGTACACTTTCCGAGGAAACAACCTCAAGTTCATAGTATCAACTCTATTGGAAAACTTCCATTAATTATATTTGGAGGTTTGGAATTTCCTCTTCCTACTGTCAAGAAGAAATATGATATTCTTATTATTGGGGATGTGCATATACCCGTTGAGGTAACATAGTGTTATTCGAAATTTCTCTGGTCCCATGTTATTCGGAATGAGTTCGTTAACAAGACTTGATCAACCTTGTTAGTGGATTCCTTTTGATGAGCATGAGATGGATGAAACTAGAAGGCACAACCTTCTGTACCCTCCTTTTACTTTCTGTTATTTATATATTAAATAAAATAAAAATAGTATTTTTCTGTCTGTTATCTGAATTATCTGTGCGGTATTAAAATACCCCGAAAATGAAAGTTCTCCAAATGCCCTGAAATTTAAATATGATTTTTTGGAATATTTGAGAATATTTGGCACTGAGAACACAGCAGGAGGGGCATCCACCTGGCCACGAGGGTGGAGGGCGCGCCCTACCCCCCTGGGCGTGCCCCCTGCCTCATGGGCCCATGATGGACCTCCTCCACTTATTCCTGCACCCACACACTCCTTCCTCCCACAAATACCAATATCCAGCTCAAGCACGAGTTCTAGCTCATTTTGCTGCGATTTTTGATCTCCTTGCTCAAAGCACCTCTCACAAAACTGCTTGGGGAGATTGTTCCTTGGTATGTGACTCCTCTATTGGTCCAATTAGTTTTTGTTCTAGTGCTTTATTCATTGCAAATTTATGCTGCCTAGGTGACCATGTTCTTGAGATTGCATGTCAAATTTATATGGTTCCAAGTAGTTTTGATGCATGATATAGGCTCTAGGCATTTGTAGGAGTAGTTGCTATCAATTTTGTTGAGTTTGGTTTACTTTTATTTGAAGTTACTAAAAATTTCAGAATTTTTTAGAAAATAATGAAGAGATTTTTGAGGGGCTCTTCGAGCCAGAGCTCGAAGGAATAGCAAAATGAAAAAGCAGAGAGGCCCAAATATAATCTGCCTCGCACCGCGGAGGTTCGTCCGTGTGAATGGCCTTCCGATGATTTCTTGAGAGCAGCCGGGATTTATGATGATTTTTATGAATTGGCTGAGAGTGCCGGCCTCACTGCCTTCCTCCACGACCGACGCGAATAATATCTCTTACTCACCAATATCTTTGTGCAAAACTTTCATTTCCATGCTAGGAGCTCACCACCTACGGTGGAGTTTTATTTATATGATGAGCATAAGGAGATGTCACTTTATGATCTTTGTCGGGTTTGTTTGATCCCTTTCGAGGGCACGATAGAGGAACCACATCGCGGCGATGTGGATGGGTTTATTGATACCATCACTATAGGGGAAATGAGGAAGGTTTCCGATGCACGAATCACTAGCATACATTTTCCTGTTTTACGCTACTTTGCAATATTTGCTAGTCGTTGCTTAATTGGTCGCGGAATTGTGGAAACCTTAGTGTTCCTGATATTATTATTTTGTTCCACGGTTTATTCTGTGATAACTCTGTTAGTATGGGTGGTATTATTGCTAACGATTAAGTCTGAACCGTACAAAGGGCCCCATCTTTGGAGGCATCTATGCTTCACGCCTAGCTGCACGTTTTAACATACCAATTAGGCATTATGAGAAGGAAGAAAAATTGCTGCCCACTGTTTATTTAGATTATAAGAGTAGGGTGGCACACGATTTTATTGTTAAGAATAGGGAAGGGGAGCTTAAATACAAATTGTTCTTTCATAAACATCATCCTAAGACTATTACCCTGCCTGCTCCTTCCTTGTTTGATTTATCTGCAGGCCACTACCTTGTTCTGTTAGAGGCTATTCACGCCTACTGAAACCCTACATCAGCCACAGAGCTAGAGTCAGAACCATAAGTTGATCCTCCACGACAGTCTAATTACCATTGGGATCCGGAGATTATTACCAACCAGTGGAAATCAGAGTCTTCTTCTTCGCAGTACGACCCCAACTATTATTATGGATATCCGCCAGGCCAACCGTGGCCATAGATCAACTCAGGCCAAAAGCCTAAGCTTGGGGGAGTACGTATTTCCCACCGACATTATATTCATGTTCACACACTCATTGCTAGATGTCGGTGCTCATCCTTTTTCATTGTAATATCCATGCTAGTTTATTTCCATTCTATGCTTTCTTCTTGTGTGCTTAATAAACCTTAAGAAAAACAAGAAAAACCAAAAAAAATTAGGTGTAGCTTTTAATTAGTTTACTTTCCATGCTTGTAGTAGTAATTAAAAAGAAAACCCAAAAAGATTTCATGTTCTTCTTTTGCTTGTTGAGAGCTTTCTCGTGTAAATAGTTTTATTTCTTTTGTTTTCTTTAGGGGTCGATAGGAGAAGACCATGATTAAATTGTTGAAGTGGCTCTTATATGCATTATTATTGATGTGACAAAAGAGCCCATATTGCCTTGTCTTCTCCTGTTTATTGAATGCTTGCAGATTCCAGCTTAGTCCAATGCACGTGCACTGTTATTATTATTCACATCATTCGGTCGTGCAAGTGAAAGCCAATTATGACGATATATGATGGACTGACTGAGATGAGAAAAGCTGGTATAAACTCGACCTCTCTTGTTTTTGAAAATATGATTAGTTCATCGTTCCTGATTTAGCCTATTATGAATAACCATGTTTGCAATGACAACTAGAGATCATAGTTTCTTGTGCCATGCTTAATTAGCCAAGATCTTATAATGGTTTACCTTGCGTGCCAACATGCTATTAAAATGGTTGTGATGTGGTATGATAGGGTGGTATCCTCCTCTGAATGATTTAAGTGACTTGACTTGGCACATGTTCACGCATGTAGTTGAAACAAAATCAACATAGCATTCACGATATTTATGTTCATGGTGGATTATATCCTACTCATGCTTGCATTCGGTGTTGATTAATTTTAATGCATGATCATGACTGTTGTCGCTCTCTAGCTGGTCACTTCCCAGTCTTTTGCTAGCCTTCACTTGTACTAAGCGGGAATACTGCTTGTGCATCCAACTCCATAAACCCCAATGTTATTCCATATGAGTCCACCATACCTACCTATATACAGTATCTACCTGCCGTTCCAAGTAAATTTGTATGTGCCAAACTGTAAACCTTCAAATAAATATCCTGTTTTGTGTGCTCGAATAGCTCATGTATCGACTAGGGCTGTCCGTATCTTCCATGTTAGGCTGGTTATTCTCAAGAGGAGTGGACTCCGCTCCTCGCTCACGAGAAAATGGCTGGTCACCGGGATGCCCAGTCCCATGCTTTATGCAACTCAAATCAAAATAATTGCAAACAAAACTCCCCCTGGGACTCTTGTTAGTTGGAGGCACTCGTTGTTTCGAGCAAGCCATGGATTGATGCTTGTTGGTGGAGGGGGAATATAAACTTTACCATTCTGTTTGGGAACCGCCTATAATGTGTGTAGCATTGAAGATATCGCCATCTCTTTGTTGTTATGTTGACAATGAAAGTATACCGCTCAAAATATTATTCACCTCTATTTCAAAACCGAGATCTGGCACCTCTACAAATCCCTGCTTCCCTCTGCGAAGGTCCTATCTATTTACTTTCATGTTGAGTCATCATCCTCTTACTAAAAAGCACCAGTTGGAGAGCACCGCTGTCATTTGCATTCATTACTGTTAGTTTACATTGAGTATGACTTGACTGGATCTCTTTTCCCATGAATTACAATGTCTAGTCAGTCCTTGATCTTTAAAGGTGCTCTACATTTATGTTTTGCGGTCTCAGAAAGGGCTAGCGAGATACCATCTTGTTTTATCATATTATGATGATTTTGAGAAAGTGTTGTCATTCGAGATTTATTATTATTGCTCGCTAGTTGATTATGCCATTGATATGAGTAAACATGAGACCTATGCGTTATTGTGAATATGGTTAGTTTATAATCTTTGCTGAAAACTTGAATACTGGCTTTGCATATTTACAGCAACAAGAGCAAACAGAGTTTGTAAAAGTTTTTCTTCATCACTTTCAGTTTGTCAACTGAATTGCTTGAGGACAAGCAAATGTTTAAGCTTGGGGGAGTTGATACGTCTCCGTCGTATCTACTTTTCCAAACACTTTTGCCCTTGTTTTGGACTCTAACTTGCATGATTTGAATGGAACTAACCGGGACTGACGCTGTTTTCAGCAGAATTGCCATGGTGTTATTTATGTGCAGAAACAAAAGTTCTCGGAATGACCTGAAACTTCACGGAACATCTTTTCGGAAATAATAAAAAATCCTTGCAAAAGATGAAGAGTAGGGGGCCCACACCCTAGCCACGAGGGTGGGGGCGCGCCTATCCCCCTAGGGCGCGCCCCCTACCTCGTGGGTCCCCCTGGAGCTCCTCCGACCTCAACTCCAACTCTATATATTTGCTTTCGGGGAGAACAAAATCAGAGAGAATGATTCATCGTGTTTTACGATACGGAGCCGCCGCCAAGCCCTAAAACCTCTCGGGAGGGCTGATCTGGAGTCCGTTCGGGGCTCCAGAGGGGAATCTGTCGCCATCGTCATCATCAACCATCCTCCATCACCAATTTCATGATGCTCACCGCCGTGCGTCCGTAATTCCATCGTAGGCTTGCTGGACAGTGATGGGTCGGATGATATTTATCATGTAATCGAGTTAGTTTTGTTAGGGTTTGATCCCTAGTATCCACTATGTTCTGAGATTGATGTTGCTATGACTTTGCTATGCTTAATGCTTGTCACTAGGGCCCGAGTGCCATGATTTCAGATCTGAACCTATTATGTTTTCAACAATATATGAGTGTTCTTGATCCTATCTTGCAAGTCTATAGTCACCTATTATGTGTTATGATCCGTTGACCCTGAATTGACAATAATCGGGATACTTACTGGTGATGACCGTAGTTTGAAGAGTTCATGTATTCACTATGTGTTAATGCTTTGGTCTGGTACCTTATTAAAAGGAGGCCTTAATATCCCTTAGTTTCCACTAGGACCCCGCTGCCATGGGAGGGTAGGACAAAAGATGTCATGCAAGTTCTTTTCCATAAGCACGCATGACTATATTCGAAATACATGCCTACGTTACATTGATGATTTGGAGCTAGTTCTGTGTCATCCTAGGTTATGAATGTTTCATGATGAACCGCATCCGGCATAATTCTGTATCACCGATCCATTGCCTATGAGCTTTCCATATATTGTTCTCCGCTTATTTACTTTTCCGTTGCTATTGCTATCATCACTACAAAATACCAAAAACATTACTTTTGCTACTGTTACCTTTTGCTACCGTTACCACTACTATCATATTACTTTGCTACTAAACACTTTGCTGCAGATATTAAGTTTCCAGGTGTGGTTGAATTGACAACTCAGTTGCTAATACTTGAGAATATTCTTTGGCTCCCCTTGTGTCGAATCAATAAATTTGGGTTGAATACTCTACCCTCGAAAACTGTTGCGATCCCCTATTATCTAAACTACGATCTGCCTACTGGCTCTGCGCTCTCGTTATCATGGTTTGGCAATAAACTTTCTATATGGTATATTATGAACCTATCATCTGCCAACTATGCTTTCATCTGGGGCCTCCAACAGGGAGCCTATTTTTTGTGTAGTTATGCCAGAATATATTAATCTACTCACCATATTACAACACACATCGACTCTCTCATCAGAATCCAGTGATAGCACACAAGGGTTTACAAGGAGTCTCTATTATATTACAATATCCTCTGCATTACAAAGATAATCTCACTACTATATGTGTTTTCATGCTTTATAGATATTGTACATAATCACAATGAATATAAGAATGCGCACATCAGAAGAATATTGCGGAACAGTTCAATGGGTAACAAACTTGGCATCAAGGGATTGAGGTCCATTGTGGATGCAATGAAACCCACATGCTCCCGACCTATAGATTCGTATTTAGAATATGATCCTAATGACTATTCCGAGCTCAAGGAGTCAAAGGCAGATGGCCTATCCTGTTCACCCAATAAGGTGCATGTTCTAATTTGGCAAGGTTTTATTGGTTGCACATATCTTGCATAAGGTGTCTTGCATTTCTTTTGCTTCGTTGCACCGCCATCTGCTTAGTTTACTCATGATATATGTGAAGATGCCATGCCCATCCATTATCAACATCTATTTCATTTGTCGTCATACCATGTTTTTTCATTCAAATGATGTTCTTGTGTTTCAGACATCCAAAAGGAAGAGGGTGATTGCAGAACTTGAAGGAGTACAACCAAAGTACTTGAAAAAGGTGGTGCTACCGGAGAAATCACATAGCACCCAACATATATTGGCGATAGAACCAGTGCCGCAAAACCTAGGATATCGCAACTATGCTGGTCGCTGCTTTGCTCGTGTGAGTACCTATTGTCCTATCGATGTCCTTACATTCATACCCGGTGGATTATGTGACATTATTGTGCATTATAGCTTGCTTATCCACTATTCGCTCCAAATTATTAGATCTATATTAATGCTTAAATTAATGTAGAATAAACCCAATGCCTATGAAGAAATTTAGTCATGCATTGTTCTTGCAAGTATCTGTTGTCCTTCATCACTGTACTTATATTTGTTAGGTTGTTCTTCATGTACACTTTTGCAGCTTATTTTCCCTTGTCCTCAATTTTTCTACACATCAGATCTACATTTACTCTTGCCAAAATATTGAATAAAACCAATGTTACTGAAGAACTTTAACTCCGCATTGCTCTTGTTAGTGCCTTTCGCCTGTATGCTGTATTTAAATTTGTACTCTGCATCTTAAGTTAAATAATCGCCATTTGTTCCTATATTTTCACATCTATATTTACTCTTAACGAGTGTAGAATAAAGGCAATACTCTTGAAGAAGAGTGTGCGGTAAACTTGTTGAATTGCCCCCCCCCCCCATCAATATGGACAAGGCCTTTATAGAGCCTGTCTTCACTACTAATGTAAGTTTGTCCTCCTCGAGCCTTCAAACTTTGTTGTGTATATTTGGATAGCTATGAGTGCAAATGCTGTTTATTTTTGTCATCTGCATCAAATTGCTTGTTCAAAGTTTATAAAGTAGAAGTATATAAATATAAGTTTGTCCTTCTCAATTTCATTCTTTAGTTGTACAAGCTAGTTCCTTATTCGTACCATGTAAATTAAACTAAACATAGCAAGTTATCTTCTTTAGCACTATGTGTATGCTTGTGTTCTTGATCTATAATCCAGTGGTGTGGTGAGACTACCAACAACAGCACAATGTCATATCCTGCTATGTCTCAACTATGAACAATGCCATATTATATTAATGTTATTTAAATCATGTCTCTTTATTTACCAATCTGTAATGGTATAAATTGATAGTACACTCACCATTCATGCTTATACGTTGTTTAGAACTACATCTATGCTTGTGTTCTTGATCTGTAATCCAGTGGTCTGGTGAAGCTGGCCGCTCTTGCACAATGCCATTTCCTACCATCTTAACTATGAACAATGCCTATTATGTTAATGCTATTTTAAACCGTGTCCCTTATTTCCGACAAATAAATGAGATGAATTGACGGCACTGATGCTTATACGTGCAAAACCTGTTATCTACCTACTTGTTTCTCTTTCAAGGTGACAACACTGCTGCTAGGAAGAACTGCCACAATGATAGTGAGACGAACCCATTGTTTGTCCCTCTAACACATATTCCAGAGGAGAAGGCAACACATATTGAGGGTAGGGATACAACCATGAAGTCACATCTTGATGTAGTGTCAAACTTACTCAGTGACACAAGCTCGATGAAGTCGCCGCCTGAATCTGTTTGACTTCTTCAGTTTGAAATTCAAGCAGAAATACATGCTTCTGCTCAAATACGACTGGAACTCCAAGCTCTATGCAAGATTAACCGTAAGCACATGACTTTTATTGATGATATGCAGCTTAAGTTGGTGGATATGAGCGCCAAAGAAGCGTAGTCTCATTAGGTTGCTAAGCTGCTTGCGCTGCAGCTCCTGGGCCGGGCTAACCTCTCTTGAACTATGTTGAAGTGCTGTCGGTTCTGTCTATTATCTTGTCCGCCTATTAACTTCCACTGGTGGTGACCTGCCCAGTTTATGTGTTCTGCTATCTGGTTGCCCTTTATTATCACTGGCGGCAAACTTCGATGCCAAGGGGATGTAATATGTTGTGATTTCTTTGTTGTATACTCTAGGTTTATTCTTGGTCGGTATGTTGTGACTTAGGCTAGAAGGTTCTTTAGGCCGGCCTATTACTCATATGGGCCAAAACGTGGGCCTATAATCATCTTGGGCCATTAACAGGTCTAAACCTATAGTTGTTTCCCGCCTTTAATAGGCCGAGTAAAGTTCTGGCCAGCTAGGCCAGAGAATACCATGGGCTTTTAACAGGCTAAAACCTAGAACCAAAAAATTCATGGGCCAATACAGGCTGAAACTGCCTAAGGCCCATGTTTGGCCCAAATAGGACAAGGAGTTAACAGGCCAGAATATATCTCGGGCGTGTTTGCCCCAATAAATTTATGGGCTTTAAGCAGGCCGGTACCTATGTGGGCCATAGGCCTAAAAGTATCATGGCCCATTATCAGATGGGCTGTAAGAAGGCCGGATTCAACGCGGGCTGTAATTAGGCCTAATTGTTACATGTGCCATTAACAGGCCGATAGGCCAGTTGGGCTGAAATTTATCCACGAAGACTATGGGCCGTTAAGAGGCCTAAAGTTACTTCGGACAAGAAATAGCCCAGTTTCTGCATGGGCCGTCAAATGGCCTAAAGTTAAACCGGGCCGACAATGTCGCAGATGCACCATGGGCCGCTAACAGGCGGAAACTATTATCAGGCCGAACTGGTAAATGGGCATTTAACAGGCTTAAATACAAACCTGTCTTAGAATGGGCCCAAAATAATAGTGGCCTGTTAACGGGCCTGATCTAATATGGGCCATAATTTGGCCCAAAACACAGCAGGCTATGAATGGGCCTGATCTGGTATGGGCCTCAATTTGACCCAAAACATGGCAGGCTGTTAACGGGCCATCCCACTAGTGTATGAAAAAACATGGTGGGCCTTTAGCTGGGCCGACCTTTTCATCGGAATGGGCCTTTATTGGGCCGTGCCACGTGGCGATGTATCATAGGCGCCTCCTGTCCAATGAGTGGATGACATCTGACTCAATGGTGAGCCAACACGTGTTTCCTCCGGCCAATGAGATTTTTACACGTGGGAAATCTCCATTGGTCCGGGCTGTTAATGGGTCATCGGATCCAAAACCGGACCCGATAGCTTAACGGCGACCCGTTATGGTCGATACCACGTGTGGGTCACCCTTGACGAAAGCACTTCTATGACGCATGATTTATCGTCATGGAAGTGGACACTTCCATGATGATAATTTTGGTAATGTTATGGAACACTTCTACGACAGCACATGTATGACTATCTTGATTCTATCCTAAAATCGTCATGGATGTACATGCATGACAGAAAATGTGACCTACTGTGACAAACACGTATCATCACGAAAGTGTACTTTTTTTGTAGTGTACTTGCAATTATTATTAGAGAGGAACTACATCTCCACCTCTCTATATTTCCGACATGATAAAATTGCAAGAAACTGCTTATGCTATGAATTGGCCTTTACTTGATGTGCATGAATTGTTCTTGTATGACATGCTGATGCATAGGAAGAGAGTTAGACTTCATCAGTGCATGATATATGTTGCTTTGTGCTCACTACTAAATGCCAAATCATTGTTAATTAAAATTGTCTTTCATATAACTTGGGATCCGGGTGGATCCATTACTTGAGCACTTTATGCCTACCTTAATGGCTTTAAAGAAAGCACTACCAGCGAGACAACCCAGCAGTTTTCGAGAGTCATTTTTATTCCGTTGTGTGCTTTTATAAAGTTTTAAAACAAAAAATATAGAGGGGAATCTAAACTTTTCCAAAAAGAAAAGTGAAAGTGAGAGAGACGAGCATTGTTAAAGTGGGAGCTAGATTTGAACTTTGTTCATGCCCATGGAAACTTTGTGAATCTCAATTACATAAAATTTTCAACAAAAAAATCATCCCCTTCTACAAATCCACTGTATTATAAAAATAATGTGCGAAGACTTACCTTCAGGATGATTAGATTGCTTGTTGGTATGTGCGGTGTAAAAACAGGAACTTTGGCTGTAGTGCATGATTCTACATTTTTACTGGAACTTCAAAAGTTTCTGAAACTTTCTGCACATTATTTCTATACAAAATTTTTATTTTTTTCCTAATTTTTCAGAATTTTTGGAGTACCATAAGTATGGTTAAAGTTCAGATTACTACATACTGTCCTGTTTAAGACATATTCTGTTTTTGATGCATTGTGTTGCTTGTTTTGATGAAACTATTGATTTTTATCGGTGGTATAAGCCATGGGAAAGTTATAATACAGTATCTATAATGCCAAAAACAAAATATGAATGGGTTTGCAACAACACTTAAAGTAGTAATTTGCTTTACTACGCTAACGGATCTCACCAGTCCGTGGTTAAGTTTTGTGTGGATGAAGTGTTCAAAGATCGAGGAGGTCTCGATATGAGGAGAAGGAGAAGAGGCAACAGTTAAATCTTGGGGATGCCCAAGGCACCCCAAGTAAATATCCAAGGAGACTCAAGTGTCTAAGCTTGGGGATGTCCCGAAAGGCATCCCATCTTTATTCAACAAGTATCGGTGTGTTTTCGTTTTTGTCTGATCCATGTGATATGTGTAAATCTTGGAGTGTATTTTGTGTTTAGTTTTCACTTTTATTTTATGGACCATGCTGGTATGAGATATTCTCATGGTTGATTTATAGAATACTCATTGCACTTCACTTATATCTTTTGAGTATTGCTTTATAGAGTGCTTCATGTGGTTCACTCATATCATTTGAAGTTTGGATTGCCTGTTTCTCTTCACATAGAAAACGTTATTCGTTGAATGCCCTTTTGCTTCACTTATATTTATTAGAGCTTGGTCTTTTACAGAAATAATTAAACTCTCATGCTTCACTTATATCTATTTAGAGAGTCAATTGGAATTGGTCATTTGCATGGTTAGTCATAAAATCCTACAAAAAACTTGTGGATCACTGAATATGATATCTTTGATTCCTTGCAATAGTTTTGCGATATAGAGATGGTAATATGTGGGATGTACTAGTAAATGGTTGTGGTTAGTAAGAATATTGGTTTTAAGGTGTAACATCCCAATTTTCAATTTGGATGTTATACATAGGTCATCATATGCATATCATATTTTATTTGCAGCTTGTTGGTGATCCTAGAAATCTTAAGCAACTGAAGGACCAAAGGGGAGAGTTGGAGATTTCGCTTATTTCCATATTTGAATTTTCTCAAATTTGAAAAGAGGATCAATTTGGTTTTAATATTTTTCTCTCCGAATATTTCCAATATTAAAAATAAAAGAGAGAGGATAATATGACTTCTTCAAAAAGCCAGGAATATTGGAGGAATTTTTAAAATCAAATATATATTTTATTTGGATTTTATTTGAATTACAAAAATATGCATTTTTGAAAATTTCATTTTTAGGCTAGAAAAATGTTCACATTGTTCTAAATATTTTATTTAGACGGTGAAAATTGTTTTTGGCATTTTTAGAATTTCTTTTTTGTATTTATTTATGATTTTTTTATTCGGGCCAAATTTTATTTAAAAAAATCTTTTCCTGCCCGACTGGGCCAAAACCCAGCCGAGCAGGCCGGCCCGCTCCCGTGCCGCCGCCTTCCTCCCGCCGTGCGAGGCACGGACGCGGAGGGGAGTCCGAGACGGACCCCGCCTCGTGCCGCCCCTTCCCCAAGGCGCCGCCACCCCATCCCCTCCTTAAATACCGCAGCCCCACCACCGCCTCCACCCCATCCCACCACCGCAGCCGCTCGTCGCCGCCGCAATCCCCCTTCGTCGCTGCTTCTTGCCGCTGCCTGTTGTTGTTGCGCGCACCGCCGCCTGCTGCTGCTGCTGCTGCTGCGCGCGCCGCCGCTCGCCGACGCCGCAGCCCCATAGCGCCGCCCCGCCTCACTATTGCTCACCGCCGCCGGAGATCTCGCCGGACTCGCTGCCCGTTTTTTTGTTGAACCAGTAAAACCGCCAAAACCGCCGCCCATTTTTTTAGGTTTTCATTAGATCGGTTTTTTCGAGTTCACTAATTAACGAACGTTCACTCGAACGTCACTATTAGCGAACGTATTCGCCCGTTTGTCCCTGATAGCGAATATTCGTTCGATAGCTTTTTCTTTAATTCTTATTTTCGGCCAGGGACCTATCCGCGATTAGCCCCTGATCTTCAAATGTTCGCAACTTTTTGCTCGCTCGTCCAAATCCAGTGAAACCAACGCCAAAATCTTCGTCTCGACCCCCCATTTCCAGATAACTAACTTGAACATGGTTTTGACAATTTAAAATTTGGTTGCAAGCAGATTTGAATTTGAACTTCTTTTTACCGCAGTTTGAGTTTCGTAGCTCCGACTTGATTGATTCTTTTTGCAAATCAAAGCTCTTCTCTTTTACTTTCGATTTGATCTTTTCTCTTAAGTTTTACCCTTGCATGTATTTCTTGAGTGCTTATGTATGTTATTGTTTGTTTTCGATAGAGTTTCCGGAGTGCGAAGCATGCTACTACGAGTCACTAGGGTTTTCAGATTGTCAGCAAGGCAAGTAACACTTTGTTCATACCCCTTTATTACCTAGTTTTTTATGCGTTAGTTTCAAACCTCGAACATTGCATGAGTAGGATTTTTTTAACATGTGGGTATTGGGAATTAGTTGTTGAGGTAGTACCTATTGCCCTTTTTATTCAAACCCTGGGAGTTACTTCTATGTTATGCTTATACTGCTATGCTATGCTCGTAGACATGGTTTGGGTTGAGTGATTCATGACTGTTGTGAGTATTATTATGAACTAATGGTTTATTTAAGGTGGCTACTTTAACACACATCTGGGTGGATTATTTGTGGGCACCTAGGGTAATCCAGTGTTGTCCAAGGAGATCCCGAGGAATCCGTGTGATCATCCTATGGTCCGCCACCCAGGCTCAAAGGGATCATAAAGTTATTCATGCTAGAAACTTTTGTGTGCAGCCACAATCCATTATGGGCTCTAGCATAGTTGAGTATGTTGCGTGACCTCTTTCAGTGGTAAACTAGAAGATGTAGGGGATATAGGTGGTATGGTTTACCCGTCGAAAGGGCTAATGCTTTTGAAAGACAGTGTCTCGGTTATCCGTTTCTCAAACATCATGCAGTGCGAGAAATCAAACAGAGGAGATCGAGTTTTGTGGGGAAAAGTGCACAAACCTCTGCAGAGTGTACAAACTAATCATGATTAGCCATGTCCCCGGTTATGGACATCTTGAGTATCTGGTGCTTGAATTATTATGTTGATCTCATCACTTTACTTAATTAATTTGTTGGGTTAATGATTACTTTAATTGGGATTGAGATGGAGTTACCATTCTCAAAGTTTTCAACAAACTTTATAGTTAAATAGAATATATTCCTTTGTTGTAGGAAAAAAATAGCTTTCTGCAAAAATAACCATAGAGCCTCCACCGACCATATATGCATATAGTTATTGCTGCTACTTGTTCATTGCTCTACAGTGTTATTTTGCCAGCATATTCCATGTGCTAACCCGTTTCGGGACGCAACATATTATGTTGCAGACTTTACAGACGAAGAGTAAGGTGCGCTAGGTCGTTGTCGTGCATTCAGCTATGCCGTTGGAGTTGATGGACTCATTTTACCTTCGAAGCCTTTCGCTGTTATCTTCATTAGATGGCCTTCGGCCATATTATTGTAATAAGTTCTATTTTGAGATATTCGATGTAAGAAGTGTGTGATTGAACTCTGTTATTAACCCTTCAAGTACTGTGTGTGTCAGCATTACCGATCATGGGATGACACTTATGGACAGAGATTTGACCGTTTGAGGTCGGATCGCTACATAAGGTTTGTGATTCCCAAAGCATGCACGTATAGTCCCTCGTTATGTTATGAAGTTGGAGCATGATTTATTATTGACTGTCTTCCTTATGAGTGGCAGTCGGGGACGAGCGATGGTGTTTTCCTACCAATCTATCCCCCTAGGGGCATGCGTAGTAGTACTTTGCTTCGAGGGCTAATAAACTTTTAGAATAAGTATATAGGTTCTTTATGACTAATGCGAGTCCATGGATTATACGCACTCTTACCTTTCCGCAATTTGCTAGCCTCTATGGTATCGTGCATTGCCCTTTCTCACCTCGAGATGTGGTGCAAACTTCTCAGGCACATCCAAACCCCGTGATTTGATACACTCTATCACATATAAGCCTTACTATATCTTCCTCAAAACAGCCACCATACCTAGCTATTATGGCCTTTACATAGCCATTCTGAGATATATTTCCATGCAACTTCCACCGCTTCCGTTTTGATGACTTGAGCATTCATTGTCATATTGCTTGCATGATCATATAGCTGACATAGTATTTGTGGCTCAGCTACCATTCATCATTTTTATACGTGTTACGCTAGATCATTGCACATCCTGGTACACTGCTAGAGGCATTCATATAGATTCATATTTTGTTCTAGGTATCGAGTTATAATTTTTATTTTCTTTTGAGTTGTAAGTAAATAGAAGTGTGATGATCATCATTATCTGTTATTAGAGCATGTCCTAGTGAGGAAAGGATGATGGAGACTATGATTCCCCCACAAGTCGGGATGAGCCTCCAACAAATATAGAAAGAAAAAAGAAAAAAATGAGGCCAAAAAGAGCCCAAGAAAAAAGGAAAAATGAAAAAATGAGAGAAAAGAGAGAAGGGGCATGCACATTCCACACGTGCTTCAAAGTAGCACCATGTTTTTCATATAGAGAGTCTCCTATGTTGTCACTTTCATATACTAGTGGGAATTTTTCATTATAGGATTAGATGCACACCCACTTAGTTTTCTGTTTGAGCTTTCATACACTTATAGCTCTTAGTTCATTCGTTGCTTAGCAATCCCTACTCCTCGCATTGATATCAATTGATGGGCATCTCCATAGCCCGTTGGTCATCGGCGTCAATGTGAGACTTCCTTACTTTTTTGTCTTCTCTATATTTACCCCTATCATCATACTCTATTCCACCCATAGTGCAATATCCATGGCTCGTGCTCATGTATTGGGTGGGGGTTGAAAAGCTGAAGCGCGTTAAAAAGTATGAACCAATTGCTCGACTTGTCATCAAGGTTGTGCATGATAAATACTTTGTGTTAAGAAGACAGAGCATGACAAGACTATATGATTTTGTAGGGATAGCTCTCTTTAGCATTGGCAATTTTGAAAGTCACGATTGTTTGTTGGGTGATACGTCTCCAACGTATCTATAATTTTTGATTGTTCCATGCTATTATATTATCTGGTTTGGATGTATAATGGGATTTAATTTACCTTTTTATATTATTTTTGGGACTAACCTAGTAACCAAAGGCCCAGTGCAAATTGCTGTTTTTTTTGCCTATTTCAGTGTTTCACAGAAAAGGAATATCAAACGGAATGAATCCTTCGGGAGAGTTATTTTTGGAACAAACGTGCTCCGGGAGACTTGGAGTGGCCGTCAAGAAAGAAGCGAGGAGGCCACGAGGCAGGGGGGCGCGCCCCCACCCTCGTGGGCCCCTCGCAGCTCCACCGACGTACTTCTTCCTCCTATATATACCCATATACCCTGAAAACATCCAGGAGCACCACAAAACCCTATTTACACCAGCGCAACCTTATGTACCCGTGAGATCCCATCTTGGGGCCTTTTCCGACGCTCCATCGGAGGGGGAATCGATCATTGGGGGCTTCTACATCAACACCATAGCCTATTCGATGATGTGTGAGTAGTTTACCACAGACCTTCAGGTCCATAGTTATTAGCTAGATGGCTTCTTCTCTCTCTTTGGATCTCAATACAAAGTTCTCCTCGATTCTCTTGGAGATCTATTCGATGTAATTCTTTTTGTAGTGTGTTTGTCGAGATCCGATGAATTGTGGGTTTATGATCAAGATTATCTATGAACAATATTTGATTCTTCTCTGAAATCTTTTATGCATGATTTAAATATCTTTGCAAGTCTCTTTGAATTATTAGTTTAGTTTGGCTTACTAGATTGATCATTCTTGCAATGTGAGAAGTGCTTAGCTTTAGGTTCAATCTTGTGGTGTCCTTTCCCAGTGACAGCAGGGGCAGCAAGGCACATATTGCATTGTTGCCAGCGAGGATAAAAGGATGGGGTTTATATCATATTGCTTGAGTTTATCCCTCTACATCATGTCATCTTGCCTAATGCGTTACTCTGTTCTTATGAACTTAATACACTAGATGCATGCTGGATAGCGGTCGATGTGTGGAGTAATAGTAGTAGATGCAGAATTCTTTCGGTCTACTTGTCGCGGACGTGATGCCTATATACATGATCATGCCTAGATATTCTCATAACTATGCACTTTTCTATCAATTGCTCGACAGTAATTTGTTCACCCACCGTAGAAATTGCTATATTGAGAGAAGCCACTAGTGAAACCTATGGCCCCCGGGTCTATCTTCCATCATATTATTTTCCTATCAATTTGCTATTTCTATCTTGCAATCTTTATTTTCCAATCTATACAACAAAAATACCAAAAATATTTATCTTATTATCTCTATCAGATCTCACTCTCGTAAGTGACTGTGAAGGGATTGACAACCCCTTTATCGCGTTGGTTGAGAGGTTCTTGCTTATTTGTGCAGGTACTAGGTGACTTGTGTGCTATCTCCTATTGGATTGATACCTTGGTTCTCCAAACTGAGGGAAATACTTACGCTACTGTGCTGCATCACCCTTTCCTCTTCAAAGGAAAACTAACGCAAGCTTAGCAAGAAGGATTTCTGGCGCCGTTGCCGGGGAGGTTGCACCAAGTCAAGTCAAGATTTGATCTCCCAGCAACTAGCCATTTCTGGCGCCATGCCGGGGAGATCTACGCACAAGTCAAGACTTACCAAGTACCCATCCCAAACAATTATCCCTCGCATTACATTATTTGCCATTTGCCTCTCGTTTTCCTCTCTCCCACTTCACCCTTGCCATTTTATTCGCCCTCTTTTCTGCTCGCCTCTTTTTCGTTCGCCTCTTTTTGCTTGCCTCTTGCTTGCTTGTGTGTTGGATTGTTTGTCATGATGGCTCAAGATAATACTAAATTTTGTGACTTTTCCAATACCAACAATAATGACTTTATTAGCACTCTGATTGCTCCTCTTACCGATGCCGACTCTTGTGAAATTAATACTGCTTTGCTAAATCTTGTCATGAAAGATCCGTTTTCTGGCCTTCCTAGTGAAGATGTCGCTACCCATCTAAACAGCTTTGTTGATTTCTGTGATATGCAAAAGAATAAAGATGTGGATAATGATATTGTTAAATTGAAGCTATTTCCGTTTTCTCTTAGAGATCATGCTAAAACTTGGTTTTCGTCTTTGCCTAAAAATAGTATTGATTCATGGAATAAGTGAAAAGATGCTTTTATCTCTAAGTATTTTCCTCCCGCTAAGATCATCTCTCTTAGAAACAATATCATGAATTTTAAGCAACTTGATCACGAGCATGTTGCACAAGCTTGGGAGAGGATGAAATTAATGATACGTAATTGCCACACATGGTTTGAATTTGTGGATGATCATACAATTTTTTATGCTGGATTGAATTTTTCTTCTAGAAATCTTTTAGATTCGGCCACGGGAGGCACTTTTATGGAAATCACTTTAGGAGAAGCTACTAAACTCCTAGATAATATTATGGTTAATTATTCTCAATGGCAAACCGAAAGATCTACTAGTAAAAAGGTTCATGCTATAGAAGAAATTAATGTTTTGAGTGGAAAGATGGATGAACTTATGAAATTGTTTGCTAATAAGATGTTTCTTCTGATCCTAATGATATGCCTTTGTCAACCTTGATTGAGAATAATAATGAATCTATGGATGTGAACTTTGTTGGTAGGAACAATTTTGGTAACAACGCGTATAGAGGAAACTTTAATCCTAGGCCGTTTCCTAGTAATTACTCTAATAATTATGGTAATTCCAACAATAACTCTTATGGAAATTTTAATAATATGCCCTCTGATTTTGAGACTAGTGTTGAAGAATTTATGATTTTACAAAAGAATTTCAGTGCTTTTCTTGAAGAAAAATTGCCTAAGATTGATGAGTTGGCTAGGAACGTGGATAGAATTTCTCTTGATGTTGATTTTTTGAAACTTAGATCTATTCCACCTAAGCATGATATCAACGAGTCTCTCAAAGCCATGAGAATTTCCATTGATGAGTGCAAAGAAAGAACCGCTAGGATGCATCCAAGAAAGATTGCTTTTATAAAAGCGTGTTCTTCCAGTTTCCATGATAGTAAGGATGAAGATCTAAAAGTCATTGACGTGTCTCCTATTAAATCTTTGTTTTGCAATATGAATCTTGATAATGATGGGACTGGAGATGAGTCAACTTTAGCTAAAAGGCGTCCCAATCATTCAGAGTTTTTAGATCTTGATGCAAAAATTGGTAAAAGTGGGATTGATGAGGTCAAAACTTTACATAGCAATGAACCCACTATTTTGGATGTCAAGAAATTTAATTATGATAATTGCTCTTTGATAGATTGTATTTCCTTGTTGCAATCCGTGCTAAATTCTCCTCATGCTTATAGTCAAAATAAAGCTTTTACCAAACATATCATTGATGCTTTAATGAAATCTTATGAAGAAAAGCTTGAATTAGAAGTTTATATCCCTAGAAAACTTTATGATGAGTGGGAACCTACTATTAAAATTAAAATTAAAGATCATGAATGCTATGCTTTATGTGATTTGGGTGCTAGTGTTTCCACGATTCCAAAAACTTTGTGTGATGTGTTAGGTTTCCGTGAATTTGATGATTGTTCTTTAAATTTGCACCTCGCTGATTCCACTATTAAGAAACCTATGGGAAGGATTAATGATGTTCTTATTGTTGTAAATAGGAATTATGTGCCCATAGATTTCATTTTTCTTGATATAGATTGCAATCCGACATGTCCCATTATTCTTGGTAGACCTTTCCTTAGAACGATTGGTGCAATTATTGATATGAAAGAAGGGAATATTAGATTCCAATTTCCGTTAAGGCATGGAACACTTTCCTAGAAAGAAAATTAAATTACCTTATGAATCTATCATGAGAGCCACTTACGGATTGCATACCAAAGATGACAATACCTAGATCTATTCTTGTTTTTATGCCTAGCTAGGGGCGTTAAACGATAGCGCTTGTTGGGAGGCAACCCAATTTTATTTTTGTTTCTGTTTAGTAATAAATTATCCATCTAGCTTCTGTTTAGATGTGGTTTATGCTTTTAATTAGTGTTTGTGCCAAGTAGAACCTTTGGGAAGACTTGGGAGAAGTTTATGTGATCTTGCTGTAAGAAACAGAAACTTTAGCGCTCACCAGATTTGCTCCCATTTTTTTACTGGAGAGTGCGATTAGGTTGATTCTTTTTGCATATGATTAATAGACAAATTCCTCAGCTTGAAAAATTTATTTCAGAATTTTTGGGGTTACATAAGTATTCGAAACCTATAGATTACTACAGACTGTTCTGTTTTTGACAGATTCTGTTTTTCTGTAGCGACCCGACCTCAAACGGTCAAGTCTCTGTGCTTTAGTGTCATCCCTGGATCGGTAATGCTGACACACACAGTACTCGAAGTATTTATAACAGAGTAGCAATGACACACTTATTACATCGAATGTCTCAAAAGAGAACTTATTACAATAAATATGGCATAAGACCATCTAATACGATAACATCGGAAGTCTTGGAAGATAAAGTGAGTCCATCAACTCCAACGGCATAGCTGAGCTGCACGGCAACGACCTAACGAACCTTACTCCACGTCTGAAAAGTCTGCAACATAATACGTTGCAGCCCGAGAACGGGTCAGCACATGGAATATGCTGGCAACATAACACAGTAGAGCAAGAACAGAATAATGCTATCACTACATGCATATTTGGCTGGTGGAAAGCTCTATGGTTAAAATTCTGCGAAAAGCCATTTTTTCCATACGACAAAGGAATAAGTTTTATTTAACTATCATGGTAGTTGAAACATCATTGAGAAGGTTCCTCCAACTCAATCCCAATTAAAGGTAATTATTAAACCAACAATATTAATTTAGAGTGATGAGATACATATGATAATCCAAGTACTAGATACTCAAGATGTCCATAACCAGGGACACGGCTAATCATGATCAGTTTGTACACTCTGCAGAGGTTTGCGCACTTTTCCCCACAAGACTCGATCTCCTCCGTTGGATTTCTCGCACTACATGGTGTTTGAGAAATGGATGACCGAGACACAGTCTTTCAGAAGCATTAGCTCTAACCCCGGGTAGACAGTACCAACCTACATCCCCTACATCTGCTAGCCCACCACTAGAAGAGGTCATGCAACTTACTCAACTATGCTAGAGCCCATAATAGCTTGTGGCTGCACACGGTAGTTTCTAGCATGAAATATCTCAGTTCCCTTTGAGCCTGGTGGCGAACCTTAGGATTATCACACGGGTACTCCGGGATATCCTAGGACAACACTGGATTCTCCAGGTGCTCGACAAGCAATCCACCTAGATGTGTATTAAAGTTGCCACCTTAAGTTGAACGATTAGTTAACAATCTCACATCTGTCATGGATTCACTCATCCAAACCACGTTTACGAGCATAGCATAGTAATATAAGCAATACGTAGAAGTAACTCCCAAAGGTTTGATAATAACAGGGCAACAGGTTCTACCTCATCAATTACTTCCCAATCCCACATGTTATCAAGTCCTAACCATGCAATGTTTGAGGGTTGAAACTAATGCATAAAACTGGGTGATAAAGGGGTATGATCAAAGTGTTACTTGCCTTGCTGATGATCCGCAAAACCTAGAGACTCGTAGTAGCACGCTTCGCACTCCGGGTGTTCTATCACAAACAAACAATAGCATACATAAGCAATCCAGCAAAGGCGCACGGGTAAAACACAAATAAGAAGATCTACCCAGAAAGTTCAACTTAAGAACTCCGGTTTGCAAAAAGAATCAAATCGAACGGAGCAACGAAACTCAAACTATGAAAGAAACAAGATCCGATTACTAATCTGGAATAAAGTCAAATTTTACTGTATCAAAATCTTGTTCAAGTTGGTTAAACGGAAAGAGGGCTTCGAGACAAAGATTTAGGCGCTTGAATCGCCTGATTCCGATAAGCGAGCAAAAAGATAAACTAAAACGAAAATCAGATTAGAAATTGCGATCGAAAATAATCGCAGAAAATCCGAAAAAAAGAAAAACTGACGAACATGCTAACAAACGAACGTTCGCTGTCTGTGGCTAATGAGTGAACACCGTTCGTTAAAACAAACATACAGACGAACGTCCGCTAAGTAACTAAACCGATAAAAAACTAAACCCGATCTAGTCTAAAAAAACGAAACCTAGGGTTTTCTAAAAAAATCAAATCGGTTTTAAAATAAAACCGAACAACGGCGACAGTGGCGTATACCTCCGGCGAGGCTCCGGCGGGGTTCGGTTGCGGCGGTGAGGCGGCGGTGGGGCGACAGCGAGGCGCCGCGGCGAGGCGCTGCGGCGGTTTGCGGTGGCGGGGCTCCGGCAAGCGGCGGTGGAGGGCGGTGGCTGCGGCGACTTGGGGTCCCGAGGGGCCCCGAGCTCGGCTTATAAAGGGGGGAGGCGGCTTGTGCGAGTGGGCACAGTGGCGGCGAGGCGTGTCCGGCTCGGACTCGCCCGACGATGTTGGTGGCGGCGCGGGGTTGGGCTGGCCGGCTCGGCCGGGCTTCGGCCTAGTTGGGCGCTAACCTTTTTCTAAACAGATTCCGCCGAAAATAAATCCTAGAAGAAAATGAATAAAAATCTAAAATGCCAAAATAATTTTTCACCGTCTAAATAAAATATTTAAAACAAGATGAACATTTTCTTGGCCCTAAAATGCAATTTTGAAAACGTGCAATTTTTCTAATGCAAATAAAATTGCAATAAAATCCGAATAAAATCCAATATTTGATTTTAATATTTTTCCTCCAATATTTCATTTATTTTGGAGAAGTCATATTATCTCCTCTCATATATTTTAACATGAAATATTTTCGAAGAGAAAAATAATTAAAACCAAAAATCCTCGTTTCAATATTTGATAAAATTCAAATATGAAAAGAGTGATATCCCCAACTCTCTCTTCGAGGGTCCTTGAGTTGCTTGGGATTTTGAGGATCAAGCCATAATGCAATAAAATATGATATGCGATGATGACCTAATGTATAACATTCCAAATTGAAAATTTGGGATCTTACAAACCTACCCCCTTAAGATGAATTTTGCCGTCGAGATTCGGGTTGGATAGAAAATAGGTGTGGGTGGTCTTTGCGAAGATCATCCTCTCGTTCCGAGGTGGCTTCATCCTCGGTATGGTGGCTCCATTGAACTTTGCAAAACATAATAACCTTTTTGCGGGTAACCCGACTGGCAAACTCAAGAATCTTGACTGGTTTCTCCTCATAAGTCAAATCATTGTCCAACTGAATCGCTTCTAGCTGTACTGTATCTCTCAGAGGAATGTCAGCCATCTCTGCCTGGCACTTCTTCAACTGAGAAACGTGGAACACATCATGAACTCCTGACAATCCTTCGGGTAATTCCAACTTATAAGCAACTTCTTCCATACGTTCCAAAACTCTGTATGGTCCCACAAAATGTGGCGCTAACTTTCCCTTAACTCCAAAGCGCTTAACTCCTCATAGTGGTGATACTCGAAGTTACACTCTATCTGCGATTTCATAGACTACCTCCTTGTGTTTGGAATCTGCATAACTCTTCTGTCGGGACTGAGCTACCTTTAGTCTATCTCTAATCAATTTAACCTTCTCTTCTGATTCCTTAATCAAATCTGGTCCAAACAACTGACGGTCTCCAACTTCATCCCACAACAATGGTGTCCTGCACCTCCTTCCATACAAGGCTTCAAAAGGTGCCATCTTCAAAATGGCCTGGTAATTGTTGTTGTATGAGAACTCTGCATAGGGCAAGTCGTCATCCCAACTAGATCCATATTCTAGTGCACAAGCTCTCAACATATCCTCCAGAATCTGGTTGACTCTCTCGGTCTCTCCACAGGTGAAAAGCTGTACTAAAATCCAGTCTGGTTCCCAAAGTTTCGTGCAACTGATTCCAAAACTTTGAGGTAAACTGGGTTCCTCTATCTGATACAATGGTCCTTGGAACTCCATGCAAACACGATCCCGATCATGTACATCTTGGCCAACTTGGTGCTTGTATAGGTGGTTTTCACTGGGATAAAGTGAGCTACTTTGGTCAAGCGATCAACTACTACCCATATAGAATCATATCCTGATTTGGTCCTGGGCAATCCGGTGATGAAATCCATGCCAAGCTTATCCCACTTCCATTCGGGTATCGGCATAGGCTATAACAATCCGGCTAGCTTTTGATGTTCTGCCTTCACTCTCTGACATACATCACATACGGCTACATACTCGGCAATATCCTTCTTCATACCAGTCCACCAGAAACGTTCCTTTAAATCCACATACATCTTGGTGTTTCCCGGGTGCATCGAGTATGGTGAGTCATGAGCCTCTTGAAGTATTAACTTCCTAATCTCCGTGTTATTGGACACATAAACACGGTCCTCAAACCACAAGGTGTCGTGTTCATCCTCACGAAAACCTTTGGCCTTTCCTTTGCTCATTCTCTCTTTTATCTCGGCGATCTCTTTGTCATCCTTCTGAGCTTCTCGAATCTTTCCTAGAAATGTAGACTAAACTTCCATTGTTGCAACAACACCTCTAGGAACAATCTCCAATTGAAGTTCCCTGAGATCCTCTGCTAACTCCCTTGGCAATCCTGCACTTTTGAGTGTGTTGGCATAACTCTTCCGGCTCAAAGCATCTGCTACGACGTTGGCCTTGCCTGGATGATAGTGAAGCTTCATGTCATAATCCTTTATATGCTCCAACCATCTCCTCTGCCTAAGGTTCAGCTCCTTTTGTGTGAAAATGTACTTCAAACTCTTATGGTCAGTGTACACATCGCAATGGTTTCGAATAAGGTAATGTCTCCAAGTCTTCAACGCATGCACTATGGCAGCCAATTCCAAATCATGCATGGCATAATTTAACTCATGCGGTTTCAGTTGTCACGAGGCATACGAAACAACTCTTCCGTCCTGCATCAGTACTCCTCCAAGTCCTAAGCGAGAGGCGTCACAATACACTTGGAAATCCTTGCGTATATCCGGCAGAATCAGTACTGGGGTTGTGGTCAGACGTTTCTTTAACTCCTGAAAACTCGCTTCACATTCTTCTGTCCAATTAAATTTGGTATCCTTCTTCAATAGCTCCGTCATTGGCTTCGCAATCTTGGAAAAATTCTCGATGAATGTCTGGTAGTATCCTGCGAGTCCAAGAAAACTGAGGATCTCGCTAACTGAAGTGGGTGCCAACCATTCAGTGACTGACTGAACCATGGTGGGGTCTACTTCTATACCTTCTCCTTATATAACATGTCCAAGGAATCCAACTTCTTTCAACCAAAACTCACATTTACTGAACTTGTCATACAACTGATGTTCATTGAGTTTTTCGAGAACTAAACGCAAATGCTCCTTGTGCTCTTTGAGTATACCATTATATCATCAATGAACACCACAACAAACTTATCCAAATATTCCATGAACACGTTGTCCATCATGCTCATGAAATAGGCAGGGGTGTTAGTTAGTCCAAATGACATGACCGTATACTCATATAACCCGTCCCTTGTGGTAAATGCGGTTTTAGGTATATCCTTCTCCCGAATATTCAGCTGGTGATATCCTGATCGCAGATCGATCTTCGAAATCACTTAGCTCCTTGCAACTGGTCAAACAAATCATTGATCATCGGTAGTGGGTATTTGTTCTTGATCGTCACCTCATTCAATGCACAATAATCAACAATCATCCTTAGGGACTTATCCTTCTTCTCAACCAAAAGCACTGGGGCTCCCCATGGTGATGAACTCCGTTGGATGTAACCTTTCTCCAATAACTCCTTGATCTGCTTCTTAATCTCCTCCAGATCATTTGCTGGCATCCGGTAGGGTCTCTTTGATATTGGCCCTGTACCTGGCAATAGCTCTATCAAAAACTCGATGTCTCGATCCGGTGGCATGCCTGGTAACTCCTCTGGAAAAACATCTGGGTAATCCTTCACTACAGGAACTTCCTCCTGAACAACTCCCGTGAGGGTATTTACTTGGCTCCTCCTAGGCGCATGCATAGATACATACTTGATCCTTTTTCCCTCCGGGGTGGTGAGATAAATCGACTTACTAGAAAAGGCAATGCTTCCTCCATATTTTGGCATCTAGTCCATGCCTAATATCACATCCAATCCTTGTGACTCCAAAATTATTAGGTCTGATGGGAAAACATGGCTACCAATGGTTAAGGGTATCCGGTCGCACCATCGACTATCCATATACTCTGCTCCAGGTGAACTTACTAACAGAGGGGTCCTAAGGGCTTGGGTTGGTAGTTTAAACTTATCCACGAATCCCCTTGATATGTATGAATGTGATGCACCAGTATCAAAAAGAACAAGGGCGGTAAAAGACTTAACCAAAAACTTACCGATAACTGCGTCTGGCTGCCCTTCAACCTCCTCCACGCTAACGTGGTTCACTTGTCCTTTGTTAAATGGATTGGGCTTCTTCCGAGCGCTCCCATTACCGTTTCCATTATTCGCTTCAGGGCACTCCGTGGCATAGTGTCTAGTCTTCCCGCACTTGAAGCAAGTAATGTGACTTAGGTTTCTCTTGGCGGGTGTGGCTGGATTGGAGCGGTTCTGATTATTGCTTATTCCGTTCCCAGACCCATTCTTGGAACCATTGTGGTTATGCGAACTTCCTCCATTGTGGTTATGACCTCCATGGTTATGAACAAGTCCTCCCGAGTTCGGGGTTAGACGAGGCTTCTGCTGGGCTCTTGAGTTGTACCTTCCTTGTCCATACTTCCTTTTGCGGCTCTCAATTTGCTGCTGCTTCCCTTCAATTATAAGAGCCTTGTCTACCAACTCCTGGTAGTTGTTAAATGTTGCCACCATCAATTGCATGCTCATCTCATTGTTCAGCCCTTCCATAAACTTCTCCTGCTTCGCGGCATCTATGGCCACATCGTCAGGGGCATAACAAGACAACTTACTAAATTCATCCACGTACTGCCCCACGGTACGGTGCTCTTGGCGCAAGTTGCGAAACTCACGGTTCTTCATGCTCATAGCTCCCGTTGAGACATGGGCGGTGCGGAATGCTTGCTGAAACCGATCCCATGTAACAGTAGCTATAGGGTAGGTGACTGTGTAATTCTCCCACCATGAGGCTGCTGGTCCATCCAACTGATGTGCGGCAAAATGCACTTTCTCAGCATCTATACATCCTGCAGTGGTTAACTCCCTTCTAATCATGCGGAGCCAATCATCTGCCACTATCGGCTCGGTGCTACTGGAAAACACCGGCGGCTGCAACCTCAGAAAGCGGGCTAAGTTATCAACTGGTGGTGGTGGTGGTGGGTTGTTGTTGTTGTTGCCTTGGTTCTGAACTAACAACTGCATCAGTGTATTCTGCTGTTGGATCAACTGAGTGAGCTCCGGTGGGAAAGTAAATCCGGGGTCACGTCTCGGAGGCATCTGAGGGTTTATAGGGAAGAGAATAGAATAGAATGAGGTCTAGTGAGAAAAACACTACCCATATGCACATGAGACAAACACAATCATATCACTCAATCAATCAAGCAAGGGAATACAATCAATCTAACTATCATTACAAAAGTGCTCGGACAATACTATATACATGGTGGAATACTACTACTAATGTGGTGGTCTACTAGAAATATTGATCGATCAAAGACTCCATGATGTCTGCTCCAGCTTCGTCTTCATAGTCATCATCGCTTTTGTCGGGGTCCGGGTCGGTGTCGTCAATGATGATGTAGTCCTCAGAACGAATCTCTTTGGGTTCCTCATCTTCTCCTCCTGGCGCGGGGTCTCCCATGAATACTCCTAGCTTCCTTTCCAGATCATCATTCTTCTCCACTAGTACGACGATTTCCTCCTCATAATCTTCGCGAGTAGCCTTAAGTTCTTCCTCCAGTTTTGTGATCCTTGTCATCGCCTTCTTCAGATCTGTCATGCCTGCGCACATCTGGTTCTCCTGGCGACGAATGTGCTGGTTTGACTCCTAGATGAAAGCTGCGATTGATCTATCCTTCCTGGTGCTGATCATCTCCCATTGCTCATCTCGGCACCCACAAATCTGGTAGATAGTATCCTTAAGCTCCTTATGGTAAACTTCTCCAATGCGTCGCATGGTGATGTGAGCCGCCATAATCTTTCCTAGACTCCAGGTCGGTGCATCAAAGGAAAAGTCTATGGGCTTAGTGACTGGCGCGAATGTCCTTCCGGGAACTTGAACTTGAATCATCCATCGCTCCTCTTCTGGTAAAGTGACGTTGTATGTCCCGGTGAAGCTTGGTATTCCAATGTTCAAGTACTTAGTGACTTCCTTCAAGTGTCGTCCAAAAGGTGCTTCTTCATCCGGTTGTGCAAACTTGTTCCTTGCGTCCGTCATCCTAAAGAGTAGAATATGGAGAAGAGTAGAAAATGGAGAGGATTCAGAAATGAGAAGAGATTAGTGACCTAGGGCTTTAGCTTAGTGGTCGTGTCCTACACTCAGCGTGTGCTCTGATACCATTTTGTAGCGACCCGGCCTCAAACGGTCAAGTCTTTGTGCTTCAGTGTCATCCTGGATCGGTAATGCTGACACACATAGTACTCAAAGGATTTATAATAGAGTAGAAATCACACACTTATTACATTGAATGTCTCAAAAGAGAACTAATTAAAATAAATATGGCATAAGGCCATCTAATATGATAACAGCGGAAGGCTTGGAAGATAAAGTGAGTTCATCAACTCCAACGGCATGGCTGAGCTGCACGACAACGACCTAACGAACCTTACTCCTCGTCTAAAAATTCTGCAACATAATACGTTGCAGCCGAAAACGGGTCAGCACATGGAATATGCTGGCAACATAACACAGTAGAGCAAGAACAGAATAATGCTATCACTTCATGCATATTTGGCTGGTGGAAAGCTCTATGGTTAAAGTTTTGCGAAAAGCCAAATTTTCCCTACGACAAAGGAATAAGTTTGTGATGGCCTGGCTTATTAGGGATGATAGACTACTCATATCAATAAGGAATTCCTTCTTTTTCGGGAGCCCATTCGGACAGAACTCCAAAGTTAAGCGTGCTCAACTTGGAGTAGTGTCAGGATGGGTGACCGACCGGGAAGTTGCTCCCGGGTGCGCATGAGTGAGGACAAAGTGCGCAAAAAGACTAGTATTGATCTGTGGGGCTAGTCTAGATCCCGCCAGGAGTAACGACCATCGGCGGGTGTGTCTGGGGCGTTACAAAGTTTTATTTAACTATCATGGTAGTTGAAACATCATTGAGAAGGTTCCTCCAACTCAATTGCAATTGAAGGTAATTATCAACCCAAAAATATTAATTTAGAGTGATGAGATACATATGATAATCCAAGTACTAGATACTCAAGATATCCATAACCGGGAACACGGCTAATCATGATTAGTTTGTACACTCTGCAGAGGTTTGTGCACTTTTCCCCACAAGACTCGAACTCCTCCGTTGGATTTCTCGCACTACATGGTGTTTGAGAAACGGATGACCGAGACACAGTCTTTCAGAAGCATTAGCTCTAACCCCGGGTAGACAGTACCAACCTACATCTCCTACATCTGCTAGCCTACCACTTGAAGAGGTCATGCAACTTACTCAACTATGCTAGAGCCCATAATAGCTTGTGGATGCACACGGAAGTTTCTAGCATGAAATATCTCAGTTCCCTTTGAGCCTGGGTGGCGGACCTTAGGATTATCACACGGGTACTCTGGGATATCCTAGGACAACACTGGATTCTCCAGGTGCCCGACAAGCAATCCACCCAGATGTGTATTAAAGTTGCCACCTTAAGTTGAACCATTAGTTAACAATCTCACATCTGTCATGGATTCACTCACCCAAACCACGTCTACGAGCATAGCATAGCAATCTAAGCAATACGTAGAAGTAACTCCCAAGGTTTTGATAATAACAGGGCAATAGGTTCTACCTCATCAACTACTTCCCAATCCCACATGTTATCAAGTCCTAGCCATGCAATGTTTGACGGTTGAAACTAATGCATAAAACCGGGTGATAAAGGTGTATGATCAAAGTGTTACTTGCCTTGCTGATGACCCGCAAAACCTAGAGACTCGTAGTAGGACGCTTTGCACTCTGGGTGTTCTATCGCAAACAAACAATAGAATACATAAGCAATCAAGAAAAGGCGCATGGGTAAAACACGAATAAGAATATCTAACCAGAAATTTCAACTTAAGAACTCCGGTTTGCAAAAAGAATCAAATAAAACGGAGCAACGAAACTCAAACTGCGAAAGAAACAACATCCGGTTACTTATCTAGACTAAAGTTAAATTTTAATATATCAAAATCTTGTTCAAGTTGGTTAAACGGAAAGAGGGCTTCGAGACAAAGATCTAGGCGCTTGAATCGCCTGATTCCAATAAACGAGCGAAAAGATAAACTAAAACGAAAATTAGATCAGAAATCACGATCGAAAATAATCGCGGAAAATACGAAAAAAAGAAAAAACTGACGAACAGGCTAATGAACGAACGTTCGCTGTCTGTGGCTAACGAGTGAACACCGTTCGTTAAAACGAAAGTACGGATGAACGTCCACTAAGTAACTAAACCGAGAATAAACTAAAACCGATCTATTCTAAAAAAATGAAACCTAGGGTTTTCTAAAAAATTGAATCGGTTTTAAAATAAAACCAAACGACGGCGACGGTGGCGTATACCTCCGGCGAGGCGGGGCAGCTCCGGCGGGTTTCGGTTGCAGCGGCGAGGCGGCGATTGGGCAACGGCGAGGCGCGGCGGCGAGGCGCTGGGGCGCGACGGCCGTTTGCGGGCGGCGGGGCTCCGGCAGGCGGCGTTGGAGGGTGGCGGCTGCAGCGACTTGTGGTCCCGAGGGGCCCCGAGCTCGGCTTATAAAGGGGGGGGGGGCGTGGAGGCTGCTTGGGCGAGGGGCACGGCGGCGGCGAGGCGTATCCGGCTCGGACTCGCCCGGCGATGTCGGTGGCGGCGCGGGGTTGGGCCGGCCGGCTCGGCTGGGCTTCGGCCTAGTCGGGCGCTAACCTTTTTTTAAATAGATTCCGCCGAAAATAAATCATAGGAAAAAATAAATAAAAATCTAAAAATGCCAAAATAAAAATTCACCTTCTAAATAAAATATTTCGAACAAGATGAACATTTTCTTGGCCCTAAAATGCAATTTTGAAACGCAATTTTTCTAATGCAAATAAAATTGCAATAAAATCTGAATAAAATCCAATATTTGATTTTAATATTTTCGTCCAATATTTCATTTATTTTGGAGAAGTCATGTTATATCCTCTCATATATTTTAACATGAAATATTTTCGGAGAGAAAAATAATTAAAACCAAAAATCCTCGTTTCAATATTTGATAAAATTCAAATATGAAAATAGTGAAATTCCAAACTCTCTCTCCGAGGGTCCTTGAGTTGCCTAGGATTTCGAGGATGAAGCCAAAATGCAATAAAATATGATATGCAATGATGACCTAATGTATAACATTCCAAATTGAAAATTTGGGATGTTACATTTTCGTGTGTTGTTTGCTTATTTTGATGTATCTATGGCTAGTATCGGGGGGTATGAACCATAGTGTCGGCGTTCAGCGAACGGGGGTCCCCAGACTTGCCTGCCTGCGGCCAGCGGCGTGGCTCCACCAGCGGCCATGTACGGCCCATCTTCACCAGCAAACACTCAAGACCCTCGCGAGGGGCCAAGCCTCGTGAGGTGGACGACGCAAGACGTCCTCAGGGGCGGCCACACCACGCTGGCTCACAAAGGGCGGAGAGATCAAGGCAAGGGACACCTCGCGAGGTTCCTGTGATGCAAGCCATGACGACTGAAGCCAAGCGGGCACCAGCGCCTAGTGTCCTCATTTCCTCTTTGGTGCTAAAGAGGCAAGCGCAGGCGAGGAGTCCCGAGGAATCAGGAAAATGTTTCCATATCGGTGCAACAAGACCAAGACCAGCAGGACGGCAGGACGGAGGTCACCATGGAGCCCAAGACGGTGTCACCACCAGAGCCTTTGGCAGGCAAAGACTACTTTTGTCAGGATAGCTTGTACTAGCTATCCCCCTTCAAATTGGCCGTTGTGGGATCCCTTCCTGCCTAATATTTGGGAAGAGGACCCGGGCCTCTATATATAGGACTAGCCACCACCGTAGGGAGGCATCTGATAGGATCTAAGCTGATCTGGCTCATCTCATCTTGGACCAGATCCATTCCACCAAGCCACCACACTGACCAAGCAGAAGAGCACCTCTCCTCGGGAGGTTGTTCTTCCCTTGTAATTGTTCATCCTCAGCCAAAGAGGCAATCCACCACACCACACTGGAGTAGGGTATTACACCACATCGGTGGCCCGAACCAGTATAAACTCTTGTGTCCCTTGTTCTTTGGGGTTCGTCGAACTAGGCCGTGAGATCATGATGTGTGCGAGCTAGAGAGGGGGAGAGAACTTCATGCGCAGCCCAGTGTTCGAACCTCAAGGGTTTTGCCAGAACCCATAATCCGACATTTGGCGTGCCAGGTAGGGGTGCACTTAAGCTTTCCCCTTCGTCGATCCGTGCTTCGCCACTCTGCCCGCGCCGAGTGCCGAGCCGCCCTCACCACCCATGTCGCTCAGACATCCCCTGTCGCCGGGCCTCCCCGTCGTTCTCCGTCATCCACCACCAATGTCACCACCGGCCCGGCGGCAAATGAGCAGCAAGCCTCCTCACTGCACCCCTCCGTGCGGCGAGACGGCCGCACCGCCACCCGTCACTGACTCCGGCCGGCTCATCGTCTCACGCACGCCGCGCACCCACCGACGCGCAGGCCGCGCTGTTCATGGCACGCGAGCTCCTACGCTACCACCCAGTCGACGACCTCTACAAGGACTGGTTGGACCGCATCGCTGAGCTCGTCAGCACCGCGGGGGGCTCTCCTGCATCATCCCTCTCGCTGCCTCGCCCGCCCCCAGCCGCGGGCGATGTGGCTCATGGGTTCATGGAGCGCCTCCACCCCCTCCACACCAAGATGGCGCCCTCGCGCCGAGGCGTGCGGCTCATGGAGCGCCTCCGCCTCCCCCGCGTCAAGATGGTGTCCTCACTCCAAGATGTGCTATCCCGCAGCATGACCCACCGCGTCGTGTGCCCACGCATGAAGAAAGAAGCTGCCAAGAGATCCCCTGTTCGCAAGAAAATGCTCCACCGCTCCCAGCACCGCCACGTTAGGATCGCTTGCCTTGGCAGGGCCATGCGCCAGTTGCCGTGGCGGCATAGGGGCACCAAGATCAAGCTCTGCCTCCATGACGGGCCCCGGTGGCCACGGCAGGCTACCGCGTCTTCACTCCTGAGTTGCGTAGCGTCGTCTGGCCAGGCAAGTTCAAGACGGATCTGCCTCCTCGCTACAACGGCACCCCTGACCCTGCGGAGTTCTTGCAGCTCTACGAGCTGAGCACCGAGGCGACCAACGGCGACGAAAAGGTCATGGCGAACTGGTTTCCCATGGCTGTCAAGGACGGCGCCCACTCATGGCTCCTGAACCTACCCCCGGGCTCGATCTCCTCCTGGGACCAGATGTGCGACAGCTTCGTCTCCAAATTCCAGGGCACTCACGACCGCCCCCGGCTGAGGGTGACCTGTGCCGCATCAGGCAAAAGCAGGGAGAGACCCTGCAGAAGTACATCTAGCGCTTCAACAGCATGCGCCTGAAGATCCCCAAGGTGACGAACAAGGCCATCATCTCAGCGTTTTCTGATGGCGTCTGCGACATCAAGATGAAGGAGGAGCTCGCCATCCATGAGGAGCTGTGCACAACTTTGGAGCTGTTCAACATAGCAACCAAGTGTGCAAGAGCCGAGGAGGGGCGCCTCTCCCTCCTCGAGCTCCCCGTTGCGGATCCAAAGGAGAAGAAGGCCAATGTCAAGGACGTGAAGCGCAAAGGGGTGGCCGTACTCATGGCAGAACCATATACCAAGCGCGGCCGAGACCTACCCGAGTCGTCCAAGGGCAGACGTATGTTCTGCGCCTTCCACAACGTGCGCAGCCACAACACCAACGATTGTCAAGAGCTCATGGCCATTCGAGACGGACGGTTCAGTCGACGCCCCGAGCGCAATGACCGGGGCTACGGCCGAGGACGTGGACGAGGTGGAGGACGTTGGGACGACCGTGGGCCCCGCCAGGAGTGGCGCGACCAGCCTCGCGAGGACCACTTGCAGGACCAGCCTCGTGAGGGCGCCTAGAGGGACCAGCCTCGCGAGGACCGCCCTCAGGGCAACCCTGGTCTCCTTCCGCTGCCACCGCCACCAAGGAGGAACGGCGACCACCAATAGGACGAAGGGGCAGGGGGCTTCCAGGAGCAGCGCGCCATCACCTTCATCTTGGGTGGCGCTCAGGCCCCAGCTTCCCAACGCATCTTCAAGCAGTTCTCTTGTGAGGTGAATGCAGCCCTCCCCAAGGTCGAGGCTACGCGCCCACTCAGATGGTCCAAGCATGCCATCACTTTTATCTCGGCAGACTAGCTCAAATGCGCGGCAACCGCCGGCGTCCTCTCGATGCTCTGTTCACCCGTCATCAGCAATGTCCAAGTGACCAAGACCCTCATCGACGACGCCACAGGGCTCAGTGTCCTGTCCGTCGAGACGTTCAACATCATTCAAGTGCCCTACGATCAGCTCCATCCCACCAAGCCTTTCTCAGGAGTGTCTGATGGCTCCACCACCCCGATAGGGCAAGTTCGTCTCCCTGTCACCTTCGGTCAGCGCGACAACTATCACACCGAGCTCGTCGACTTTGATGTCGCCCACATCCGCCTGCCGTACAATGCCATCCTTGGGTACCCCAAGCTAGCCAAATTCATGGTAGTCACCCACCATGGCTACAACATCCTCAAGATGCCGGGAAGCGGCAGAATCATCACAGTCCCCTGCGAAGAAAGAGACACGGTGTGCTCCCTCGAGCGCGCCTTCCAAGCTGCAGCAGTCAAAAACCCTGGCAGCGCGTATGTGTAGTACCCTCCTGAGGCCAACCCCAAGAAGAAGAAGAAGCTACTCCGCATTGGGCCTTACGGGAGTGGCGCCTCCAGCGGCACCACCTCAGGATCGGTGCCCGCGCCTGGCTTGCTTCCCTCCCTTGCATAGGGAGGCACGCCCGGCGCCCTCCTCGGGCAGGGCTCGGGAGCACTCTTCTAGAGGGCCTCGAACCTGGCCAACATTACGAGGGAGGTGCTCTGGCAGCACATGGAGGTGTGCTTCGCGGCACGTTTCCCTCAGGAGGATATCGGCGAGGAGCGCCCGACGCTCAGGAGTTCATCACCAAGGCCAATCAGGAGCTTCAGGAAGCAAGAGCAATACGTGGCGACCGCCGCCCACCTGGCGCAGCTCCCCATCCAGCCGAGGGTGGTGAGCTGCGCGTCTGCATCGACATCCCAGGGCTCAACAGGGCTGCATCTCAGGAGCGCTTCTGGCCTTCACGTGCCGGCCGATGTGAGGGTCCACCTCACAGCTACGTTTGCATGCCATTCGGCCTGCCGAGCATGGCGGCCTCCTTCCAGCACAACCTACGGAGCATCCTGGCAGGTCAGGAGTCCAGACATCATGCAGTCGTGGCGGAGATGGAGACGTTCCTCAGGAGGCCACCCGAGCCTCCAAAGCCTCCCGAGGCTCTAGGTCCCGACGACTCATGAGGAGCAACTTCTTCGCTACCTGTCTTCAGCTACCCCAACACTCCTTCGACAACCAAACCAGGTGACATTTTCCAAGTTTATTTAGTTGGGAGTGCCCCCTGGGCTGCATCATTCCCAGGCCGTGTGGGTCTGTCCCTGTGCCATGTATCTGCCTGTTGGGGAACGTAGTAATTTCAAAATTTTCCTACGCACACGAAAGATCATGGTGATGATATAGCAACGAGGGGAGAGTGTTGTCTACGTACCCTCGTAGACCGAAGCGGAAGCGTTGACGCAACATAGAGGAAGTAGTCGTACATCCTCCGGTTCAACCGATCCAAGTACCGTTACTCCGGCACCTCCGAGTTCTTGACACGCGTACAGCTCGATGACGCACCCTCGATCTCTGATCCAGCAGAGGCGCCGAGGGGGAGTTCCGTCAGCACGACGGCGTGGTGACGATCTTGATGTTCTCCTGTTGTAGGGCTTCGCCTAAGCACCGCTACAATATGACCGAGGTGTAATATCGTGGAGGGGGCACCGCACACGGCTAAGGAACGATCAATGATCAACTTGTCTCCTAGGGTGCCCCCCTACCCCCGTATATAAAGGAGGGAGGGAGGAGGTGGCCGGCCCTAGGGGGGTGCGCCATGAGGAGGGGGAAACCTACTCCAAGTAGGTTTCCCTCTCTTTTCCTTATCTTATTTGGAGGGGGAAGGAAAGAGTACTAGTATTAGGAAGTAGTACTAGTAGTAGTAATAGGAAGAGGGGGAAGGAGAAAGGAAAGGGGGGGCCGGCCCCCCTCCCCAATTCGGATTGGGCTTGGGGGGGCGCGCCCCCTTCCCTTGCTCCTTCTCTCTTCCTCCTACATGGGCCCAATAAGGCCCATATACCTCCCGGGGGGTTCCGGTAACCTTCCGGGGCTCCAAACTTCTCCGGAACCTTTCCGGTGTCCAAATATATCCGTCCAATATATCAATCTTTATGTCTCGACCATTTCGAGACTCCTCGTTATGTCCGTAATCATATCCGGGACTCCGAACAACCTTCGGTACATCAATATACATAAACTCATAATATAACTGTCATCGAAACCTTAAGCGTGCGGACCCTACGGTTCGAGAACGATGTAGACATGACTGAGACACATCTCTGGTCAATAACCAATAGCGGGACCTGGATGCCCATATTGGTTCCTACATATTCTACGAAGATCTTTATCGGTCAAACCGCATAACAACATACGTTGTTCCCTTTGTCATCGGTATGTTACTTGTCCGAGATTCGATCGTCGGTATCCAATACCTAGTTCAATCTCGTTATCGACAAGTCTCTTTACTCGTTCTGTAATACTTCATCTTATAACTAACTCATTAGTTATATGCTTGCAAGGCTTAGGTGATGAGCATTGCCGAGAGGGCCCAGAGATACCTCTCCGACAATCGGAGTGACAAAACCTAATCTCGAATTATGCTAACTCAACATGTACCTTCGGAGACACCTGTAGTACTCCTTTATAATCACCCAGTTACGTTGTGACGTTTGGTAGTACCCAAAGTGTTCCTCCGGTAAACGGGAGTTACACAATTCTCATAGTTACAGGAACATGTATAAGTCATGAAGGAAGCAATAGCAGAATACTAAACGATCAAGTGCTAAGCTAACGGGATGGGTCAAGTCAATCACATCATTCTCCTAATGATGTGATCCCGTTAATCAAATGACAACTCTTTTGTCCATGGCTAGGAAACATAACCATCTCTGATAAACGAGCTAGTCAAGTAGAGGCATACTAGTGACACTATGTTTGTCTATGTATTCACACATGTATTATGTTTCCGGTTAATACAATTCTAGGATGAATAATAAACATTTATCATGAAATAAGGAAATGAATAATAACTTTATTATTGCCTCTAGGGCATATTTCCTTCAGTCTCCCACTTGCACTAGAGTCAATAATCTAGTTCACATCGCCATGTGATTTAACACCAATATTCATATCTGTATATGATTAACACCCATAGTTCACATCATCATGTGACCAACATCCAAAGGGTTTACTAGAGTCAATAATCTAGTTCACATCGCTATGTGATTAACGCCCAAAGAGTACTAAGGTGTGATCATGTTTTGCTCGTGAGAGAAGCTTAGTCAACGGGTCTGTCACATTCAGAGCCGTATGTATTTTGCAAATATGTTATGTCCACAATGCTCTGCACGGAGCTACTCTAGCTAATTGCTCCCACTTTCAATATGTATCCAGGTTGAGACTTAGAGTCATCTGGATCAGTGTAAAAGTTTGCACTGATGTAACTTTTACAACAAACTCTTTTATCACCTCCATAATCGAGAAACATCTCCTTAGTCCTTACTAAGGATATTCTTGACCAATATCCAGTGATCTACTCCTAGATCACTATTGTACTCCCTTGCCAAATTCAGAGCAAGGTATACAATAGGTCTGGTACATAGCATAGCATACTTTATAGAACCTATGACTGAGGCATAGGGAATGACTTTTCATTCTCTTTCTATTTTCTGCTGTGGTCGGGATTTGAGTCTTACTCAATTTCATACCTTTGCAACACAGGCAAGAACTCTTTCTTTGACTGTTCCATTTTGAACTATTTCAAAATCTTGCCAAGGTATGTACTCATTGAAAATCTTATCAAGCGTCTTGATCTATCTCAATAGATCTTGATGCTCAATATGTAAGCAGCTTCACTGAGGTCTTGCTTTGAAAAACTCCTGTCAAACACTCCTTTATGCTTTGCAGAATAATTCTACATTATTTCTGATCAACAATATGTCATTCACATATACTTATCAGAAATGCTGTAGTGCTCCCACTCACTTTCTTGTAAATACAGGCTTCTCCAGAATTCTGTATAAAACTATATGCTTTGATCATACTATCAAAGCGTATATTCCAACTCCGAGATGCTTGCACCAGTCCATTGATGGATTGCTGGAGCTTGCACACTTTGTTAGCATCTTTAGGATTGAAAAACCTTCTGGTTGCATCATATACAACTCTTCTTTAATAAATCCATTAAGGAATGCAGTTTTGACATCCATTTGCCAGATTTCATAAAATGTGGCAACTGCTAACATGATTCGGACAGACTTAAGCATCGCTACAGTTGAGAAAATCTCATTATAGTCAACACCTTGAACTTGTCAAAAACCTTTTTGCGACAAGTCAAGCTTTGTAGATAGTAACACTACTATCAGCATCTATATTCCTCTTGAAGATCCATTTATACAATATGTCTTGCCGATCATTGGGCAACTCCACCAAAGTCCACACTTTGTTCTCATACATGGATCCAATCTCAGATTTCACGGCCTCAAGCCATTTCGCGGAATCTGGGCTCATCATCGCTTCCTCATAGTTCGTAGGTTCATCATGGTCTAGTAACATGATTTCCAGAACATGATTACTACACCATACTGGTGCGGATCTTACTCTGGAAGACCTACGAGGTTCTGTAGTAACTTGATCTGAAGTTTCATGATCATCATCATTAGCTTCCTCACTAATTGGTGTAGCAATCACTGGAACTGATTTCTGTGATGAACTACTTTCCAATTCGGGAGAAGGTACAATTACCTTATCAAGCTCTACTTTCCTCCCACTCACTTCTTTCGAGAGAAACTTCTTCTCTTAGAAAGGATCCATCTTAGCAACGAATAACTTGCCTTCGGATCTATGATAGAAGGTGTACCCAATAGTTACCTTTGGGTATTCTATGAAGACGCACTTCTCCGATTTGGGTTCGAGCTTATCAGGTTGAAACTTTTTCACATAAGCATCGCAGCCCCAAAGTTTAAGAAACGACAACTTTTGGTTTCTCGCCAAACCACAGTTCATAAGGCGTCATCTCAACGGATTTTGATGGTGCCCTTTTAACGTGAATGCAGCTGTCTCTAATGCATAACCCAAAAACAATAGTGGTAAATTAGTAAGAGACATCATAGATCGCACTATATCCAATAAAGTGCGGTTACGATGTTCGGACACACCATAATGTTGTGGTGTTCCAGGTGGCGTGAGCTGTGAAACTATTCCACATTGTTTTAATTGAAGACCAAACTCGTAACTCAAATATTCATCTCCATGATCAGATCGCAGAAACTTTATTTTCTTGTTACGATGATTTTCCACTTCACTCTGAAATTCTTTGAACCTTTCAACTATTTCAGACTTATGTTTCATCAAGTAGATATACCAATATCTGCTCAAATCATCTGTGAAGGTCAGAAAATAACGATACTTGCCACGAGCATCAACACTCATTAGATCGCATACATCGGTATGTATTATTTCCAATAAGTCAGTAGCTTGTTCCATTGTTCCGGAGAACGGAGTTTTAGTCATCTTGCCCAAAAGGCACGGTTCGCAAGCATCAAATGATTCATAACCAAGTGATTCCGAAAATCCATCTTTATGGAGTTTCTTCATGCGCTTTTATACCGATATGACCCAAACGGCAGTGCCACAAATAAGTTGCACTATCATTATTAACTTTGCATCTTTTGGCATCAATATTATGAATATGTGTATCACTACGATCGAGATCCAACAAACTATGTTCATTGGGTGTATGACCATCGAAGGTCTTATTCATGTAAACAGAATAACAATTTATTCTCTAACTTTAAATGAATAACCGTATCGCAATAAACATGATCAAATCATATTCATGCTTAACGTAAACACCAAATAACATTTATTTAGGTTTTACACTAATCCCGAAAGTATAGGGAGTGTGCGATGATGATCATATCAATCTTGGAACTACTTCCAACACTCATCGTCACTTCACCCTCAACTAGTCTCTATTTATTCTGTAACTCCTATTTCGAATTACTAATCTTAGCAACCGAACAAGTATCAAATACTCAGTGGATACTATAAACACTAGTAAGGCACACATTAATAACCTGTATATCAAATATACACTTGTTCACTTTGCCATCCTTCTTACCCACCAAATATTCAGGGCATTTCCACTTCCAGTGACCATTTCCTTTGCAGTGTAAGAACTCAGTTTCAGGCTTTGGTCCAGCATTGGTCTTCTTCACGGGAGTGACAACTTGCTTGTCATTCTACTTGAAGTTCCCTTTCTTTCCCTTTGCCCTTTTCTTGAAACTAGTGATCTTGGTAACCATCAACACTTGATGCTCTTTCTTGATTTCTACCTTCGTTGATTTCAGCATCACGAAGAGCTTGGGAATCGTTTTCGTCATCCCTTGCATACTATAGTTCATCACGAAGTTCTAGTAACTTAGTGATGGTGACTAGAGAATTCTGTCAATCACTATCTTATCTGGAAGATTAACTCCCACTTGATTCAAGCGATTGAAGTACCCAGACAATCTGAGCACATGCTCACTAGTTGAGTGATTCTCCTCCATCTTTTAGCTATAGAACTTGTTGGAGACTTCATATCTCTCAACTCGGGTATTTGCTTGAAATATTAACTTCAATTCCTGGAACATCTCATATGGTCCATGACGTTCAAAACGTCTTTGAAGTCCCGATTCTAAGCCGTTAAGCATGGTGCACTAAACTATCAAGTAGTCATCATATTGAGCTAGCCAAACGTTCATAACGTCTACATCTGCTCTTGCAATAGGTCTGTCACCTAGCGGTGCATCAAGGACATAATTCTTCTGTGCAGCAATGAGGATTAACCTCAGATCACGGATCAAATCCACAACATTGCTACTAACATTTTTCAACACAGTTTCTCTAGGAACATATCAAAAACAAACATATGAAAGCAACAACGCGAGCTATTGATCTACAACATAATTTGCAAAATACTACCAGGACTAAGTTCATGATAAATTAAAGTTCAATTAATCATATTTCTAAAGAACTCCCACTTAGACAGACATCTCTCTAGTCATCTAAGTGATTACGTGATCCAAATCAACTAAACCATGTCCGATCATCACGTGAGATGGAGTAGTTTCAATGGTGAACATCTCTATGTTGATCATATCTACTATATGATTCACGCTCGACCTTTCGGTCCCCGTGTTCCGAGGCCATATCTGTATATGCTAGGCTCGTCAAATATAACCTGAGTATTCCGCGTGTGCAACTGTTTTGCACCCGTTGTATTTGAACATAGAGCCTATCACACCCGATCATCACGTGGTGTCTTAGCACGAAGAACTTTCGCAACGGTGCATACTCAGGGAGAACACTTCTTGATAATTAGTGAGAGATCATCTTAAAATGCTACCGTCAATCAAAGCAAGATAAGATGCATAAAGGATAAACATCACATGCAATCAATATAAGTGATATGATATGGCCATCATCTTGTGCTTGTGATCTCCATCTTTGAAGCACCGTCGTGATCACCATCGTCACCGGCGCGACACCTTGATCTCCATCGTAGCATCGTTGTCGTTACGCCATCTATTGCTTCTACGACTATCGCTACCGCTTAGTGATAAAGTAAAGCAATTACAGGGTGTTTGCATTTCATACAATAAAGCGAGAACCATATGGCTCCTGCCAGTTGCCGATAACTTCTGTTACAAAACATGATCATCTCATACAATAAAATATAGCATCATGTCTTGGCCATATCACATCACAACATGCCCTGCAAAAACAAGTTAGACGTCCTCTACTTTGTTGTTGCAAATTTTACGTGGCTGCTACGGGCTTAAGCAAGAACCAATCTCACCTACGCATCAAAACCACAACGATAGTTTGTCAAATAGACTCCGTTTTAACCTTCACAAGGACCGGGCATAGCCACACTCGGTTCAACTAAAGTGAGAGAGACAGACACCCGCCAGCCACCTTTAAGCACGAGTGCTCGTAACGGTGAAACCAGTCTCGCGTAAGCGTACGCGTAATGTCGGTCCGGGCCGCTTCATCTCACAATACCGCTGAACCAAAGTATGACATGCTGGTAGGCAATATGACTTATATCGTCCACAACTCACTTGTGTTCTACTCGTGCATATAACATCAACACATAAAACCTAGGCTCGGATGCCACTGTTGGGGAACGTAGTAATTTCAAAATTTTCCTACGCACACGCAAGATCATGGTGATGATATAGCAACGAGGGGAGAGTGTTGTCTACGTACCCTCATAGACCGAAGCGGAAGCGTTGACGCAACATAGAGGAAGTAGTCGTACGTCCTCCGGTTCAACCGATCCAAGTACCGTTACTCCGGCACCTCCGAGTTCTAGACACGCGTACAGCTCGATGACGCACCCTCGATCTCCGATCCAGCAGAGGCGCCAAGGGGGAGTTCCGTCAGCACGACGGCGTGGTGACGATCTTGATGTTCTCCTGTTGCAGGGCTTCGCCTAAGCACCGCTACAATATGACCGAGGTGTAATATCGTGGAGGGGGGCACCGCACACGGCTAAGGAACGATCAATGATCAACTTGTCTCCTAGGGTGCCCCCCTACCCCCGTATATAAAGGAGGGAGGGAGGAGGTGGCCGGCCCTAGGGGGGGCGCGCCATGAGTAGGGGGAAACCTACTCCAAGTAGGTTTCCCTCTCTTTTCCTTATCTTATTTGGAGGGGGAAGGAAAGAGTACTAGTATTAGGAAGTAGTACTAGTAGTAGTAATAGGAAGAGGGGGAAGGAGAAAGGAAAGGGGGGGGGCGGCCCCCCTCCCCAATTCGGATTGGGCTTGGGGGGGCGCGCCCCCTTCCCTTGCTCCTTCTCTCTTCCTCCTACATGGGCCCAATAAGGCCCATATACCTCCCGGGGGGTTCCGGTAACCTTCCGGGGCTCCAAACTTCTCCGGAACCTTTCCGGTGTCCAAATATATCCGTCCAATATATCAATCTTTATGTCTCGACCATTTCGAGACTCCTCGTCATGTCCGTAATCATATCCGGGACTCCGAACAACCTTCGGTACATCAAAATAGATAAACTCATAATATAACTGTCATCGAAACCTTAAGCGTGCGGACCCTACGGTTCGAGAACGATGTAGACATGACTGAGACACATCTCTGGTCAATAACCAATAGCGGGACCTGGATGCCCATATTGGTTCCTACATATTCTACGAAGATCTTTATCGGTGAAACCGCATAACAACATACGTTGTTCCCTTTGTCATCGGTATGTTACTTGTCCGAGATTCGATCGTCGGTATCCAATACCTAGTTCAATCTCGTTATCGACAAGTCTCTTTACTCGTTCTGTAATACTTCATCTTATAACTAACTCATTAGTTACATGCTTGCAAGGCTTAGGTGATGAGCATTGCCGAGAGGGCCCAGAGATACCTCTCCGACAATCGGAGTGACAAAACCTAATCTCGAATTATGCTAACTCAACATGTACCTTCGGAGACACCTGTAGTACTCCTTTATAATCACCCAGTTACGTTGTGACGTTTGGTAGTACCCAAAGTGTTCCTCCGGTAAACGGGAGTTACACAATTCTCATAGTTACAGGAACATGTATAAGTCATGAAGGAAGCAATAGCAGAATACTAAACGATCAAGTGCTAAGCTAACGGGATGGGTCAAGTCAATCACATCATTCTCCTAATGATGTGATCCCGTTAATCAAATGACAACTCTTTTGTCCATGTCTAGGAAACATAACCATCTCTGATAAACGAGCTAGTCAAGTAGAGGCATACTAGTGACACTATGTTTGTCTATGTATTCACACATGTATTATGTTTCCGGTTAATACAATTCTAGCATGAATAATAAACATTTATCATGAAATAAGGAAATAAATAATAACTTTATTATTGCCTCTAGGGCATATTTCCTTCACTGCCTACATATTTAGTTCACCCTGCTGGGGGCACCCCTCGGGCTGCATCATCCCCAGGCCGCTCGGCTCTGACCCAGTGGCATGTATCATTCTCGCATTTACCTAAGCTAGTTCACTTTTCATGGTCATCACTGCCTGCTTGATTATTGCCCGCCACATGAACCTCTCATGCCGGCACGGCGCTTGTGCTCGGGTCTGTCCTTGCAATGCTGACAAATCTGAGCGGTCGAACTCTGGCTCGCGGCACGCCCGCGCACGTCACCTCACCAGACCGTCAGTGCCTTCACCTCCTTGCGAAGCAACCAGTGGTGGACCGGCAATCATCATGGCAGTTTATGCCCTTCCTCGTGCTAACCTATAGGAACCTCCTGAGGACCACAGCGGGTGGTACTGCAGGCTCTCTTTCTCTTCTCCCATGCAATTCGCTTGCATGTTGAAACGGGGGCTCTTGAGCATCGTGACTCAGGAGCTCTTACTGGCTCTCTAGCCCTCACCCCCTGGCCTTGACCACGGCATCGCGACCTAGCATACCAGCGGCGGCTCAGCTCGCTCGAGGGCCGAGACCTGAGGACGTAGAGCACATAGAAGAGCATGGAGAAGAGGAGGAGGCTCACACGGGCCTAACCTAGCTACACAACAGCGGCCGACGCACAAGTCTGGCACAGCACGAGGAACCAGCTCTGGAGTGTCAAGATAAGTGCCGCGCCTGGATCAACCCAACGCTACGACATAAGATCCTCGCCTTTCGCTGCCCTGCTGTGGCAGCGTTGCCTCCCTTTCCCATCCTCAGGTAGCTGCTTGCGCACTAAAGGGGACTTCTTCAGCATCGCGCCTCAGGGGCTCTAATCGGACCTTGGGCCGCTCACCTCCTGGCATTGACCACGACATCGCAACCTAGCATACCAGCGACGACTGCAGCCTGCCTGGGGATCAGGACCTGTCGGCGTAGAGCACCAAGCTGTCGCGGTATTGGAAAGGGGAGACCGAGCCTCAGTAGGACATGCGCTCGCAAACTTTCTTCAATAGCTCCGTCATTGGCTTCGCAATCTTGGAAAAATTCTCGATGAAAGTCTGGTAGTATCCTGCAAGGCCAAGAAAACTGAGGATCTCGCTAACTGAAGTGGGTGCCAACCATTCAGTGACTGACTGAACCTTGGTGGGGTCTACTTCTATACCTTCTCCTTATATAACATGTCCAAGGAATCCAACTTCTTTCAACCAAAACTCACATTTGCTGAACTTGTCATACAACTGATGTTCCTTGAGTTTTTCGAGAACTAAACGCAAATGCTCCTTGTGCTCTTTGAGTATACCATTATATCATCAATGAACACCACAACAAACTTATCCAACTATTCCATGAACACATTGTTCATCATGCTCATGAAATAGGCTGGGGCGTTAGTTAGTCCAAATGACATGACCGTATACTCATATAACCCGTACCTTGTGGTAAATGCGGTTTTAGGTATATCCTTCTCCCGAATATTCAGCTGGTGATATCCTGATCACAGATCGATCTTCGAAATCACTTAGCTCCTTGCAACTGGTCCAACAAATCATTGATCATCGGTAGTGGGTATTTGTTCTTGATCGTCACCTCATTCAATGCACAATAATCAACAATCATCCTTAGAGACTTATCCTTCTTCTCAACCAAAAGCACTGGGGCTCCCCATGGTGATGAACTCCGTTGGATGTAACCTTTCTCCAATAACTCCTTGATCTGCTTCTTAATCTCCTCCAGATCATTTGCGGGCATCCGGTAGGGTCTCTTTGATATTGGCCCTGTACCTGGCAATAGCTCTATCAAAAACTCGATGTCTCGATCCGGTGGCATGCCTGGTAACTCCTGTGGAAAAACATCTGGGTAATCCTTCACAATAGGCACTTCCTCCTGAACAACTCCCGTGAGGGTATTTATTTGGCTCCTCCTAGGCGCATGCATAGATACATACTTGATCCTTTTTCCCTCCGGGGTGGTGAGACAAATCGACTTACTAGAAAAGGCAATGCTTCCTCCATATTTTGGCATCCAGTCCATGCCTAGTATCACATCCAATCCTTGTGACTCCAAAATTATCAGGTCTGACAGGAAAACATGGCTACCAATGGTTAAGGGTATCCGGTCGCACCGTCGGCTATCCATATACTCTGCTCCAGGTGAACTTACTAACAGAGGGGTCCTAAGGGCTTGGGTTGGTAGTTTAAACTTATCCACGAATCCCCTTGATATGTATGAATGTGATGCACCAGTATCAAAAAGAACAAGGGCGGTAAAAGACTTAACCAAAAGCTTACCGATAACTGCGTCTGGCTGCCCTTCAACCTCCTCCACGCTAACGTGGTTCACTTGTCCTTTGTTCAATGGATTGAGCTTCTTCCGAGCGCTCCCATTACCGTTTCCATTATTCACTTCAGGGCACTCCGTGGCATAGTGTCTAGTCTTCCCGCACTTGAAGCAAGTAATGTGACTTAGGTTTCTCTTGGCGGGTGTGGCTGGATTGGAGCGGTTCTGATTATTGCTTATTCCGTTCCCAGTCCCATTCTTGGAACCATTGTGGTTATGCAAACTTCCTCCATTGTGGTTATGACATCCATGGTTATGAACAAGTCCTCCCGAGTTCGGGGTTAGACGAGGCTTCTGCTGGCTCTTGAGTTGTACCTTCCTTGTCCATACTTCCTTTTGCGGCTCTCAATTTGCTGCTGCTTCCCTTCAATCATAAGAGCCTTGTCCACCAACTCCTGGTACTTGTTAAATGTTGCCACCATCAATTGCATGCTCATCTCATTGTTCAGCCCTTCCATAAACTTCTCCTGCTTCGCGGCATCTATGGCCACATCGTCAGGGGCATAACAAGACAACTTACTAAATTCATCCACGTACTGCCCCACGGTACGGTGCTCTTGGCGCAAGTTGCGAAACTCACGCTTCTTCATGCTCATAGCTCCCGTTGAGACATGGGCGGTGCGGAATGCTTGCTGAAACCGATCCCATGTAACAGTAGCTATAGGGTAGGTGACTGTGTAATTCTCCCACCATGAGGCTGCTGGTCCATCCAACTGATGTGCGGCAAAATGCACTTTCTCAGCATCTGTACATCCTGCAGTGGTTAACTCCCTTCTAATCATGCGGAGCCAATCATCTGCCACTATCGGCTCGGTGCTGCTGGAAAACACCGGCGGCTGCAACCTCAGAAAGCGGGCTAAGTTATCAACTGGTGGTGGTGGTGGGTTGTTGTTGTTGTTGCCTTGGTTCTGAACTAACAACTACATCAGTGTATTCTGCTGTTGGATCAACTGAGTGAGCTCTGGTGGGAAAGTAAATCCGGGGTCACGTCTCGGAGGCATCTGAGGGTTTATAGGGAAGAGAATAGAAAAGAATGAGGTCTAGTGAGAAAAACACTACCCATATGCACATGAGACAAACACAATCATATCACTCAATCAATCAAGCAAGGGAATACAATCGATCTAACTATCATTACAAAAGTGCTCGGACTATACTATATACATGGTGGAATACTACTACTAATGTGGTGGTCTACTAGAAATATTGATTGGTCAAAGACTCCATGATGTCTGCTCCAGCTTCGTCTTCGTCGGGGTCCGAGTCGGTGTCGTCGATGATGATGTAGTCGGTGTGGTCTACTAGAATCATCGCTATTGTCGGGGTCCGAGTCGGTGTCGTCGATGATGATGTAGTCCTCAGAACGAATCTCTTTGGGTTCCTCGTCTTCTCCTCCTGGCGCGGGGTCTCCCATGAATACTCCTAGCTTCCTTTCCAGATCATCATTCTTCTCCACTAGTACGACGATTTCCTCCTCATAATCTTCGCGAGTAGCCTTAAGTTCTTCCTCCAGTTTTGTGATCCTTGTCATCGCCTTCTTCAGATCTGTCATGCCTGCGCACATCTGGTTCTCCTGGCGACGAATGTGCTGGTTTGACTCCTAGATGAAACCTGCGATTGATCTATCCTTCCTGGTGCTGATCATCTCCCATTGCTCATCTCGGCACCCACAAATCTGGTAGATCGTATCCTTAAGCTCCGTATGGTAAACCTCTCCAATGCGTCCCATGGTGATGTGAGCCGCCATAATCTTTCCTAGACTCCAGGTCGGTGCATCAAAGGAAAACTCTATGGGCTTAGTGACTGGCGCGAATGTCCTTCCTGGAACTTGAACTTGAATCATCCATCGCTCCTCTTCTGGTAAAGTGACGTTGTAAGTCCCGGTGAAGCTTGGTATTCCAATGTTCAGGTACTTAGTGACTTCCTTCAAGTGTCGTCCAAAAGGTGCTTCTTCATCCGGTTGTGCAAACTTGTTCCTTGCGTCCGTCATCTTAAAGAGTAGAAAATGGAGAGGAGTCAGAAATGAGAAGAGAGTAGTGACCTAGGGCTTTAGCTTAGTGGTCGTGTCCTACACTCAGCGTGTGCTCTGATACCATTTTGTAGCGACCTGGCCTCAAACGGTCAAGTCTTTGTGCTTCAGTGTCATCCTGGATCGGTAATGCTGACACACATAGTACTCAAAGGATTTATAATAGAGTAGAAATCACACACTTATTACATTGAATGTCTCAAAAGAGAACTTATTACAATAAATATGGCATAAGGCCATCTAATACGATAACAACGGAAGGCTTGGAAGATAAAGTGAGTTCATCAACTCCAACGACATGGCTGAGCTGCACGACAACGACCTAAGGAAGCTTACTCCTCGTCTAAAAAGTCTGCAACATAATACGTTGCAGCCGAAAACGGGTCAGCACATGGAATATGCTGGCAACATAACACAGTAGAGCAAGAACAGAATAATGCTATCACTTCATGCATATTTGGCTGGTGGAAAGCTCTATGGTTAAAGTTTTGCGAAAAGCCAATTTTTCCCAACGACAAAGGAATAAGTTTGTGATGGCCTGGCTTATTAGGGATGATAGACTACTCATATCAATAAGGAATTCCTTCTTTTCCGGGAGCCCATTCGGACAGAACTCCAAAGTTAAGTGTGCTCAGCTTGGAGTAGTGTCAGGATGGGTGACCGAACGGGAAGTTGCTCCCAGGTGCGCATGAGTGAGGACAAAGTGCACAAAAGAGACTGGTATTGATCTGTGGGGCCAGTCTAGATCCCGCCAGGAGTAACGACCATCGACGGGTGTGTCTGGGGCGTTACAAAGTTTTATTTAACTATCATGGTAGTTGAAACATCATTGAGAAGGTTCCTCCAACTCAATCGCAATTGAAGGTAATTATCAACCCAAAAATATTAATTTAGAGTGATGAGATACATATGATAATCCAAGTACTAGATACTCAAGATATCCATAACCGGGAACACGGCTAATCATGATTAGTTTGTACACTCTGCAGAGGTTTGCGCACTTTTCCCCACAAGACTCGAACTCCTCCGTTGGATTTCTCGCACTACATGGTGTTTGAGAAACGGATGACCGAGACACAGTCTTTCAGAAGCATTAGCTCTAACCCCGGGTAGACAGTACCAACCTACATCTCCTACATCTGCTAGCCTACCACTTGAAGAGGTCATGCAACTTACTCAACTATGCTAGAGCCCATAATAGCTTGTGGCTGCACACGGAAGTTTCTAGCTTGAAATATCTCAGTTCCCTTTGAGCCTGGGTGGCGGACATTAGGATTATCACACGGGTACTCCGGGATATCCTAGGACAACACTGGATTCTCCAGGTGCCCGACAAGCAATCCACCCAGATGTGTATTAAAGTTGCCACCTTAAGTTGAACCATTAGTTAACAATCTCACATCTGTCATGGATTCACTCACCCAAACCACGTCTACGAGCATAGCATAGCAATATAAGCAATACGTAGAAGTAACACCCAAGGTTTCGATAATAACAGGGCAATAGGTTCTACCTCATCAACTACTTCCCAATCCCACATGTTATCAAGTCCTAGCCATGCAATGTTTGACGGTTGAAACTAATGCATAAAGCCGGGTGATAAAGGGGTATGATCAAAGTGTTACTTGCCTTGTTGATGACCCGCAAAACCTAGAGACTCGTAGTAGTACGCTTTGCACTTTGGGTGTTCTATTGCAAACAAACAATAGAATACATAAGCAATCAAGCAAAGGCGCATGGGTAAAACACGAATAAGAATATCTAACCAGAAATTTCAACTTAAGAACTCCGGTTTGCAAAAAGAATCAAATCGAACGGAGAAACGAAACTCAAACTAAAACAAGATCCGATTACTTATCTGGACCAAAGTTAAATTTTAATATATCAAAATCTTGTTCAAGTTGGTTAAACGGAAAGAGGGCTTCGAGACGAAGATCTAGGCGCTTGAATCGCCTGATTCCAATAAACGAGCGAAAAGATAAACTAAAACGAAAATTGGATCAGAAATCACGATCGAAAATAATCGCGGAAAATACGAAAAAAAAGAAAAAACTGACAAACAGGCTAACAAACGAACGTTCGCTGTCTGTGGCTAACGAGTGAACACCGTTCGTTAAAACGAAAGTACGGATGAACGTCCGCTAAGTAACTAAACCGAGAATAAACTAAAACCGATCTATTCTAAAAAAACGAAACCTAGGGTTTTCTAAAAAAACCGAATCGGTTTTAAAATAAAACCAAACGACGGCGATGGCGGCGTATACCTCCGGCGAGGCTCCGACGAGGCGGGGCAGCTCCGGCGGGTTTCGGGTGCGGCGGCGAGGCGGCGGTTGGGCGACGGCGAGGCGCGGCGGCGAGGCGCTGGGGCGCGACGGCGGT
>NC_041390.1:243458263-243520230 GCF_002162155.2 Triticum dicoccoides | reverse complement strand
GACGGCGGTTTGCGGGCGGCGGGGCTCCGGCAGGCGGCGGCGGAGGGTGGCGGCTGCGGCGACTTGTGGTCCCGAGGGGCCCCGATCTCGGCTTACAAAGGGGGGGGGCACGGAGGCGGCTTGGGCGAGGGGCACGGCGGCGGCGAGGCATATCTGGCTCGGACTCGCCCTGCGATGTCGGTGGCGGCGCGGGGTTGGGCCGGCCGGCTCGGCTGGGCTTCGGCCCAATCGGGCGCTAACCTTTTTTTAAACAGATTCCGCTGAAAATAAATTGTAGAAAAAAATAAATAAAAATCTAAAAATGCCAAAATAAATTTTCACCTTCTAAATAAAATATTTCGAACAAGATGAACATTTTCCTGGCCCTAAAATGCAATTTTGAAACGCAATTTTTCTAATGCAAATAAAATTGCAATAAAATCCGAATAAAATCCAATATTTGATTTTAATATTTTCTTCCAATATTTCATTTATTTTGGAGAAGTCATATTATCTCCTCTCATATATTTTAACATGAAATATTTTCGGAGAGAAAAATAATTAAAACCAAAAATCCTCGTTTCAATTTTTGATAAAATTCAAATATGAAAATAGTGAAATACCCAACTCTCTCTCTGAGGGTCCTTGAGTTGCCTAGGATTTCGAGGATGAAGCCAAAATGCAATAAAATATGATATGCAATGATGACCTAATGTATAACATTCCAAATTGAAAATTTGGGATGTTACATTTTCGTGTGTTGTTTGCTTATTTTGATGTATCTATGGCTAGTATCGGGGGGTATGAACCATAGTGTCGGCGTTAAGGGAACGGGGGTCCCCAGACTTGCCTGCCTGCGGCCAGCGGCGTGGCTCCACCAGCGGCCCTGTACGGCCCATCTTCACCAGCAAACACTTAAGACCCTCGTGAGGGGCCAAGCCTCGTGAGGTGGACGACGCAAGATGTCCGTAGGGGCGGCCTCACCACGCTGGCTCACAAAGGGCGGAGAGATCAAGGCAAGGGACACCTCGCGAGGTTCCTGTGATGCAAGCCATGACGACTGAAGCCAGGCGGGCACCAGCGCCTAGTGTCCTCGTTTCCTCTTTGGTGCTAAAGAGGCAAGCGCAGGCGAGGAGTCCCGAGGAATCAGGCAAATGTTTCCATATCGGTGCAACAAGACCAAGACCAGCAGGAAGGCAGGACGGAGGTCACCATGGAGCCCAAGACGGCTTCACCACCAGAGCCTTTGGCAGGCAAAGACTACTTTTGTCAGGATAGCTTGTACTAGCTATCCCCCTTCAAATTGGTCGTTGTGGGATCCCTTCCTGCCTAATATTTGGGAAGAGGACCCGGGCCTCTATATATAGGACTAGCCACCACCGTAGGGAGGCATCTGATAGGATCTAAGCTGATCTGGCTCATCTCATCTTGGACCGGATCCATTCCACCAAGCCACCACACTCACCAAGCAGAAGAGCACCTCTCCTCGGGAGGCTGTTCTTCCCTTGTAACTGTTCATCCTCAGCCAAAGAGGCAATCCACCGCACCACACTGGAGTAGGGTATTACACCACATCGGTGGCCCGAACCAGTATAAACTCTTGTGTCCCTTGTTCTTTGGGGTTCGTCGAACTAGGCCGTGAGATCATGATGTGTGCGAGCTAGAGAGGGGGAGAGAACTTCATGCGCACCCCAGTGTTCGAACCTCAAGGGTTTTGCCAGAACCCAAAATCCGACATTTGGCGTGCCAGGTAGGGGTGCACTTAAGCTTTCCCCTTCGTCGATCCGTGCTTCGCCACTCTGCCCACTTCATGGCCGACGCTTGCCAGGCCCGCGCCGAGCGCCGAGCCGCCCTCACCACCCGTGTCGCTCAGACATCCCCTATCGCCGGGCCTCCCTGTTGTTCTCCGTCATCCACCACCAATGTCACCACCGGCCCGGCGGCAAATGAGCAGCAAGCCTCCTCACTGCACTCCTCCGTGCGGCGAGACGGCCACACCGCCACCCGTCACTGACTCCGGCCGGCTCATCGTCTCACGCACGCCGCGCACCCACCGACGCGCAGGCCGCGCTGTTCATGGCACGCAAGCTCCCGCGCTACCGCCCAGTCGACGACCTCTACGAGGACTTGTTGGACCGCATCGCCGAGCTCGTCAGCGCCGCGGGGGGCTCTCCTGCATCATCCCTCTCGCTGCCTCACCCGCCCCCAGCCGCGGGCGATGTGGCTCATGGGTTCATGGAGCGCCTCCACCCCCTCCACACCAAGATGGCGCCCTCGCGCCGAGGCGTGCGGCTCATGGAGCGCCTCCGCCTCCCCCGCGTCAAGATGGTGTCCTCACTCCGAGATGTGCTATCCAGCAGCATGACCCACCGCGCCGTGTGCCCACTCACGAAGAAAGAAGCTGCCAAGAGATCCCCCGTTCGCAAGAAAATGCTCCACCGCTCCGAGCACCGCCACGTTAGGATCGCTTGCCTCGGCAGGGCCATGCGCTAGTTGCTGTGGCAGCATAGGGGCACCAAGATCAAGCTCCGCCTCCATGACGGGCCCCGGTGGCCACGGCAGGCTACCGTGTCTTCACTCCTGAGTTGCGTAGCTTCGTCTGGCCAGGCAAGTTCAAGACGGATCTGCCTCCTCGCTACGACGGCACCCCTGACCCTGCGGTGTTCTTGCAGCTCTACGAGCTGAGCACCGAGGCGACCAACGGCGACGAAAAGGTCATGGCAAACTAGTTTCCCATGGCTGTCAAGGACGGCGCCCACTCATGGCTCCTGAACCTACCCACGGGCTCGATCTCCTCCTGGGACCAGATGTGCGACAGCTTCGTCGCCAAATTTGAGGGCACTCACGACCGCCCCCGGCTGCGGGTGACCTGTGCCGAATCAAGCAACAGCAGGGAGAGACCCTGCAGAAGTACATCCAACGCTTCAACAGCGTGCGCCTGAAGATCCCCAAGGTGACGGACAAGGCCATCATCTCAGCGTTTTCTGATGGCGTCTGCGACATCAAGATGAAGGAGGAGCTCGCCATCCATGAGGAGCTGTGCACAACTTTGGAGCTGTTCAACATAGCAACCAAGTGTGCAAGAGCCGAGGAGGCGCGCCTCTCCCTCCTCGAGCTCCCCGTTGCGGATCCAGACGAGAAGAAGGCCAACGTCAAGGACGTGAAGCGCAAAGGGGTGGCCGTACTCATGGCAGAACCATATACCAAGCGCGGCCGAGACCTACCCGAGTCGTCCAAGGGCAGACGTATGTTCTGCGCGTTCCATAATGTGCGCAGCCACAACACCAACGATTGTCAAGAGCTCATGGCCATTCGAGACGGACGGTTCGGTCGACGCCCCGAGCGCAATGACCGGGGCTACGGTCGAGGAGGTGGACAAGGTGGAGGACGTTGGGATGACCGTGGGCCCCGCCAGGAGTGGCGCGACCAGCCTCGCGAGGACCACTTGCAGGACCAGCCTCGTGAGGGCGCCTAGAGGGACCAGCCTCGCGAGGACCGCCCTCAGGGCAACCCTGGTCTCCTTCCGCTGCCACCGCCACCAAGGAGGAATGGCGACCACCAACAGGACGAAGGGGCTGGGGGTTTCCAGGAGCCGCGCGCCATCACCTGCATCTTGGGTGGCGCTCAGGCCCCAGCTTCCCAACGCATCTTCAAGCAGTTCTCTTGTGAGGTGAATGCAGCCCTCCCCAAGGTCGAGGCTACGCGCCCACTCAGATGGTCCAAGCATGCCATCACTTTTAGCTCGGCAGACTAGCTCAAATGCGCGGCAACCGCCGGCGTCCTCTCGATGCTCTGTTCACCCGTCATCAGCAATGTCCAAGTGACCAAGACCCTCATCGACGACGCCACAGGGCTCAGTGTCCTGTCCGTTGAGATGTTCAACATCATTCAGGTGCCCTACGATCATCTCCATCCCACCAAGCCTTTCACAGGAGTGTCTGATGGCTCCACCACCCTGATAGGGCAAGTTCGTCTCCCTGTCACCTTCGGTCAGCGCGACAACTATCACACCGAGCTCGTCGACTTTGATGTCGCCCACATCCGCCTGCCGTACAATGCCATCCTTGGGTACCCCAAGCTAGCCAAATTCATGGCAGTCACCCACCATGGCTAAAACATCCTCAAGATGCCGGGAAGCGGCAGAATCATCATAGTCCCCTGCGAAGAAAGAGGCATGGTGTGCTCCCTCGAGCGCGCCTTCCAAGCTGCAGCAGTCGAAAACCCTGGCAGCGCGTATGTGTAGTACCCTCCTGAGGCCAACCCCAAGAAGAAGAAGAAGCTACTCCGCATTGGGCCTTACGGGAGTGGCGCCTCCAGCGGCACCACCTCAGGATCGGTGCCCGCGCCTGGCGTGCTTCCCTCCCTTGCATAGGGAGGCGTGCCCGGCGCCCTCCTTGGGCAGGGCTCGGGAGCACTCTTCTGGAGGGCCTCGAACCTGGCCAACATTACGAGGGAGGTGCTCTGGCAGCACATGGAGGCGTGCTTCGCGACACGTTTCCCTCAGGAGGATATCGGCGAGGAGCGCCCGACGCTCAGGAGTTCATCACCAAGGCCAATCAGGAGCTTCAGGTAGCAAGAGCAATACGTGGCGACCGCCGCCCACCTGGCGCTGCTCCCCATCCAGCCGAGGGTGGTGAGCTACGCGTCTGCATCGACATCCCAGGGCTCAACAGGGCCGCATCTCAGGAGCGCTTCTGGCCTTCGCGTGCCGGCCGATGTGAGGGTCCACCTCACAGCTACGTTTGCATGCCATTCGGCCTGCCAAGCATGGCGGCCTCCTTCCAGCACAACCTACGGAGCATCCTGGCAGGTCAGGAGGCCAGACATCATGCAGTCGTGGCGGAGATGGAGACGTTCCTCAGGAGGCCACCCGTGCCTCCAGAGCCTCCCGAGGCTCTAGGTCCCGATGGCTCATGAGGAGAAACTTCTTCGCTACCTGTCTTCAGCTACCCCAACACTCCTTCGACAACCAAACCAGGTGACATTTTCCAAGTTTATTTAGTTGGGAGTGCCCCCTGGGCTGCATCATTCCCAGGCCGTGTGGGTCTGTCCCTGTGGCATGTATCTGCCTACATATTTAGTCACCCTGCTGGGGGCACCCCTGGGGCTGCATCATCCCCAGGCCGCTCGGCTCTGACCCAGCGGCATGTATCATTCTCGCATTTACCTAAGCTAGTTTACTTTTCATGGTCATCACTGCCTGCTTGATTATCGCCCGCCACGGGAACCTCTCATGCAAGGATGGCGCTTGTGCTCGGGTCTGTCCCTGCAACGCTGACAAATCTGAGCGGTCGAACTCTGGCTCGCGGCACGCCCGCGCACGTCACCTCACCAGACCGTCAGTGCCTTCACCTCCTTGCGAAGAAACCAGTGGTGGACCGGCAATCACCATGGCAGTTTGTGCCCTTCCTCGTGCTAACCTATAGGAACCTCCCAAGGACCACAGTGGGTGGTACCGCAGGCTCTCTTTCTCTTCTCCCATGCAATTCGCTTGCATGTTGAAACGGGGGCTCTTGAGCATCGTGACTCAGGAGCTCTTACTGGCTCTCTAGCCCTCACCCCCTGGCCTTGACCACGGCATCGCGACCTAGCATACCAGCGGCGGCTCAGCTCGCTCGAGGGCCGAGACCTGAGGACGTAGAGCACACAGAAGAGCATGGAGAAGAGGAGGAGGCTCACACGGGCCTAACCTAGCTACACAACAGCGGCCGACGCACAAGTCTGGCACAACACGAGGAACCAGCTCCGGAGTGCCAAGATAAGTGCCGCGCCTGGGTCAACCCAACGCTACGACATAAGATCCTCGCCTTTCGCTGCCCTGCTGTGGCAGCGTCGCCTACCTTTCCCATCCTCAGGTAGCTGCTTGCGCACTAAAGGGGACTTCTTGAGCATCGCACGTCAGGGGCTCTCATCGGACCTTGGGCCGCTCACCTCCTGGCATTGACCACGACATCGCGACCTGGCATACCAGCGACGACTGCAGCCTGCCTGGGAATCAGGACCTGTCGGCGTAGAGCACCAAGCTGTCGCGGTATTGGAAAGGGGAGACCGAGCCTCAGTAGGACATGCGCTCTCAAACTTTCGTAAAAAGGATAATATCGACAAAAGACATCACATACCCTTTACACACCCGCACGGGGTCCATTTCAATTCCTCGTAGGGAACAAAAGAAGGGAGTTCCTAGGAGCCCTATCTACATGCGTCGAACATCGTCGATGCCATCATCAACAGTGGGCCTCCGGAGGCCGGCGCCAACCCCATCCAGATCAGCGACGGCGGCGGCCGGATGCTGCAGCCTTGCTCCAGGCCCGGCGAGAGCTCGGGGGCACGTAGCTATCGTCGCTTGTCTCTGGAGTCTTGGCGAGCTTGGGAGAGTCGCTGGATCACCAGGAGTCACCACTGTCGCTGGAGGAGCTGCGGGCGAGCCCAGCGGCAGGCTCGGCGTTAGCCGCTGCGCCGTCCTGACGATCCCCTTCAGGGCAGCACTCCGAGCGGCAGCCTTCCTCGTTGAAGACCTTGAAGAACATTGTGGAGGCGCCATCGTACCTGAAGTGGATGGCGAGGGTGCCTTCCGCACGGCAGACTCAGGCGACCTCGCCCCACCCACGAGTCATGAAGATCTTCCCAGAGGAGACGGCTTGAACCTCCACTCCGGTCGCCAGGGCATCACAGTCGGCGTGCTGCAACCAAAGCCTGAGGGGGGCCCTTGGTGGCATCTCGGTGGCGAAGAACTGCGGGAGTCCACGGCATGGACCCCTGGGGCGACAGCGTACGTCACTGCAACGCGGCAACCACGACCCTGGCGCGGGTAGCGGCGCTCGTCACCCCTCCGTTTGGAGCCCTCAGCTTGGGCGTACAAGGGCAACGGATACCCTGGAGGTGGCCGCTAGTACCATGGCCGTGACATTTCCGGCCTCACGACGATGTCGCGACGATGAGAAAGCCTCTTCTTCGGCGGAAGTGGCTCGGGCTCGTCAAGGGGAGTCTTGCCCTTCTCCACGGCCGAGAAATTCCATATCGGCACCATGGTCAACGTAGCAAGCAGTGAAGCAAGGAAGAAGAAGGAACGGGAGAAGCAAGGGAAGAGATGGGTGACAGGGGCTCCGCCCCCTCTTCCCATTTATAGCCAAGGGGAGGCCAACCGCCGGCCTCCATGATCTAAGGTAATAATGATCTTTTTTGCATGCAGCAAGGACTCATCAAGTCTAGCAGTTGTCAGGGCAACGTGGGGAAGCGGACACACCCACGTCCAATCAGTCGCCACGCGCCAACCGTGGCCGCAGGCTATTAGGACCCACGGCGCTCCGCACTTGCCCTTTGGCTTCACCTCGAAGCCAAGCCCGAGCGCTCCTGGGGCCAGGGGCTACTGTCAGTGTCCTGGGAACGGGCGTGCCCGGACTTTCCTGCCTGCGGCCCGCGGCGTGGCTCCACCAGCGGCCCTGTATGGCCCATCTTCACCAGCAAACACTCAAGACCCTCGCGAGGGGCCAAGCCTCGTGAGGTGGACGACACAAGACCTCCTCAGGGGCGGCCTCACCAGGATGGCTCACAAGGGGCGGAGAGATTAAGGCAAGGGAGACCTCGCGAGGTTCCTGTGACCCAAGCCATGATGATTGAAGCCAGGCGGGCGCCAGCGCGTAGTGTCCTTGTTTCCTCTTTGGTGCTAAAGAGGCAAGCGCAAGCGAGTAGTCCCGAGGCATCAGGCAAATGTTTCCATATCGGTGCAACAAGACCAAGACCAGCAGGACAGCAGGACGGAGGTCACCGTGGAGCCCAAGACGGCGTCACCACCAGAGCCTTTGGCAGGCGAAGACTACTTTTGTTAGGATAGCTTGTACTAGATGTCCCCCTTCAAATTGGCCGTTGCGGATCCCTTCCTGCCTAATATTTGGGAAGAGGACCTGGGCCTCTATATATAGGACTAGCCACCACCGTAGGGAGGCATATGATAGGATCTAACCTGATCTGGCTCATCTCATCTTGGACTGGATCCATTCCACCAAGCCACCACACTCACCAAGTACAGGAGCACCTCTCCTCAGGAGGCTGTTCTTCCCTTGTAACTATTCATCCTCAGCCAAAGAGGCAATCCACCACAACACACTAGAGTAGGGTATTACACCACATTGGTGGCCCGAACTAGTATAAACTCTTGTGTCCCTTGTTCTAACCTCAAGGGTTTTGCCGAAACCCGAAATCTGAGACATAGAGAAGTTGGAATACAGTAGGTTTAACACCAATATAAGTAAAGAATGAGTTCATTATAGTACCTTGAAGTGGTGGTTTGTTTTCTTATACTAACAGAGCTCATGAGATTTTCTGTTCAAGTTTTGTGTTGTGAAGTTTTCAAGTTTTGGGTAAAGATTTGATGGATTTTGGAACAAGGAGTGGCAAGAGCCTAAGCTTGGCGATTCCCAAGGCAGCCCAAGGTAAAATTCAAGGACAACCAAAAGCCTAAGCTTGGGGATGCCCTGGAAGGCATCCCCTCTTCCGTCTTCATCCATCGGTAACTTTACTTGAGGCTATATTTTTATTCACCACATGATATGCGTTTTGCTTGGAGCGTCTTGTATGATTTGATTGTTTGCTTTTTAGTTTACCACAATCATCCTTGCTGTACACACCTTTTGGGAGAGACACACATGAATTGGATTTTTATTAGAATACTCTATGTGCTTCACTTATATCTTTTGAGCTAGATAATTTTGCTCTAGTACTTCGCTTATATCTTTTTAGAGCACGGCGGTGCTTTTATTTTATAGAAATTATTAATCTCTCATGCTTCACTTATATTATTTTGAGAGTCCTTTAGAATAGCATGGTAATTTTCTTTGGTTATAAAATTAGTCCTAATATGATAGGCATCCAGGATGGGTATAATAAAAACTATCATAAAAAGTGCATTGAATACTAGGAGAATTTTGATACTTGATGATTGTTTTGAGATGTGAAGATGGTGATATTAGAGTCATGCTAGTTGAGTAGTTGTGAATTTGAGAAATACTTGTGCTAAAGTTTGTGATTCCCGTAGCATGCACATATGGTGAACCGTTATGCGATGAAGTCGGAGCATGATTTATTTATTGACTGTCTTCCTTATGAGTGGTGGTCGGGGACGAGCGATGGTATTTTACTACCAATCTATCCCCCTGGGAGCATGCACGTAGTACTTTGTTTCGATAACTAATAGATTTTTGCAATAAGTATGTGAGTTCTTTATGACTCATGTTGAGTCCATGGATTATACGCACTCTCACCCTTCCACCATTGCCGGTACCATAAATCCACCATATACTTTCCTCAAAACAGCCATAATACCTACCTATTATGGCATTTCCATAGCCATTCCGAGATATATTGCCATGCAACCTAACACCGTTCCGTTTATTATGACACGCTTCATCATTGTCATATTGCTTTGCATGATCATGTAGTTGACATCGTATTTGTGGCAAAGCCACCTTAATAATTCTTTCATACATGTCACTCATGAGTCATTCACATAGAGTCATATTTTGTTCTAAGTATCAAGTTGTAATTCTTGAGTTGTAAGTAAATAAAAGTGTGATGATCATCATTATTAGAGCATTGTCCCAAGTGAGGAAAGGATGATGGAGACTATGATTCCCCCACAAGTCGGGATGAGACTCTGGGCGAAAATAAAAAAAAAGGAAAAAAGGGGCCAAAAAAGGAGAAAAAGGCCCAAATAAAAAATGAGAGAAAAATAGAGAAGGGACAATGTTACTATCCTATTACCACACTTGTGCTTCAAAGTAGCACCATGATCTTCATGATAGAGAGTCTCCTATGTTGTCACTTTCATATACTAGTGGGAATTTCATATTATAGAACTTGGCTTGTATATTCCAATGATGGGCTTCCTCAAAATGCCCTAGGTCTTAGTGAGCAAGCGAGTTGGATGCACACCCACCTAGTTTCTTTTGTTGAGCTTTCGTACACTTATAGCTCTAGTGCATCCGTTGCATGGAAATCCTTACCCACTCACATTGATATATATTGATGGGCATCTCCATAGCCCATTGATACGCCTAGTTGATGTGACACTATCTTCTCCTTTGTCTTCTCCACAACCACCATTCTATTCCACCTATAGTGCTATATCCATGGTTCACACTCATATATTGCGTGAAGATTGAAAAAGTTTGAGAACATCAAAAGTATGAAACAATTGCTTGGCTTGTCATCGGGGTTGTGCATGATTTAAATATTTTGTGTGGTGAAGATGGAGCATAGCCAGACTATATGATTTTGTAGGGATAACTTTCTTTGGCCATGTTATTTTGAGAAGACATGATTGCTTTATTAGTATGCTTGAAGTATTATTATTTTTATGTCAACATTAAACTTTTGTCTTGAATCTTTCGGATCTGAACATTCATGCCATAATAAAGAAAATTACATTGATAATTATGCTAGGTAGCATTCCACATCAAAAATTCTGTTTTTTATCATTTACCTACTCGAGGATGAGCATGAATTAAGCTTGGGGATGCTTGATACGTCTCCAACGTATCTATAATTTTTGATTGTTCCATGCTATTATATTATATTTTTTGGATGTTTAATGGGATTTAATTTACATTTTTATATTATTTTTGGGACTAACCTACTAACCAAAGGCCTAGTGCAAATTGCTGTTTTTTGCCTATTTCAATGTTTCGCAGAAAAGGAATATCAAATGGAATGAAACCTTTGGGAGAGTTATTTTTGGAACAACCGTGATCCAGGGGACTTGGAGTGGCCGTCAAGAAAGAAGCTAGGAGGTCACGAGGCAGGGGGCTTGCCCAGGGGGGCAGGCGCGGCCCCCACCCTCATGAGCCCCTCGTAGCTCCACCGACGTACTTCTTCCTCCTATATATACCCATATACCCCAAAAACATCCAGGAGCACCACGAAACCTTATTTCCACCGCCGCAACCTTCTGTACCCGTGAGAACCCATCTTGGGGCATTTTCTGGCGCTCCGCCGGAGGGGGAATCGATCACGGATAGCTTCTACATCAACACCATAGCTTCTCCGGTGATGTGTGAGTAGTTTACCATAGATCTTCGGGTCCATAGTTATTAGCTAGATGGCTTCTTCTCTCTCTTTGGATCTCAATACAAAGTTCTCCTTGATTCTCTTGGAGATCTATTCGGTGTAATTCTTTTTGCGGTTTGTTTGTCGAGATCCGATGAATTGTGGTTTTATGATCAAGATTATCTATGAACAATATTTGATTCTTCTCTGAAATCTTTTATGCATGATTTAAATATCTTTGTAAGTATCTTCAAATTATCAGTTTGGTTTGGCCTAGTAGATTGATCATTCTTGCAATGGGAGAAGTGCTTAGCTTTGGGTTCAATCTTTCGGTGTCCTTCCCAGTGACAGCAGGGGTAGCAAGGCACGTATTGTATTATTGCCATCGAGGATAAAAAGATGGGGTTTATATCATATTGCTTGAGTTTATCCCTCTACATCATGTCATCTTGCCTAATGGGTTACTCTGTTCTTATGAACTTAATACTCTAGATGCATGCTGGATAGCGGGCGATGTGTGGAGTAATAGTAGTAGATGCAGAATCGTTTCGGTCTACTTGTCGTGGAAGTGATGCCTATATACGTGATCATGCCTAGATATTCTCATAAGTATGTGCTTTTCTATCAATTGCTCGACAGTAATTTGTTCAGCCACCATAGAAATTGCTATCTTGAGAGAAGCCACTAGTGAAACCTATGGCCCCGGGTCTATCTTCTATCATATTATTTTCCTATCAATTTTCTATTTCTATTTTGCAATCTTTATTTTGCAATCTTTATTTTGCAATCTTTATTTTCCAATCTCTATCAGACCTCACTCTCGTAAGTGACCGTGAAGGGATTGACAACCCCTTTATCGCGTTGGTTGCGAGGTTCTTGTTTGTTTGTGGAGGTACTAGGTGACTTGCGAGCTATCTCCTACTGGATTGATACCTTGGATCTCAAAACTGAGGGAAATACTTACGCTACTATGCTGCATCACACTTTCCTCTTCAAGGGAAAACAAACACAAGCTCAAGAGGTAGCATTGGGATGCGTGAGTATTGATGTCTTTATGTCAAATTATAGACTATTGCTTTGAATCATTCATGCTTAATATTCATGCCATGATTAGATATATGATCAAGATTATGCTAGGTAGAATTCCACATCAAAAATTATCCTTTTTATCATTTACCTACTCGATGGCGGGCAGGAATTAAGCTTGGGGATGCTGATACATCTCCATCGTATGTATAAATATTTACTGTTTCATGCCAATATTATACAACTTTCACATACTTTTGGCAACATTTTATATGATTTATTGGACTAACCTATTGATCCAGTGCCCAGTGTCAATTCCTGTTTGTTACATGTTTTTTGTTTCGCAAACTATCCATATCAAACGAAGTCCAAACACGATAAAAATTTATGGAGAATTATTTTGGAATATATGCGAACAGAGGCCCACGGACTCCGCAACCCACCATGGTGCGTCGGGCACCCCCTGGTGCGCCCAGATGTCTTGTGCCCTCCCCATAAGTCGGTTGGGGCCCTTCTTTAGGTGCAAGAAAGATAATTTGAGGGGAAAAATCATGTGAAAATTTAAGTGCAATCGGAGTTATGGATCTCCGGAAATTTAAGAAACGATGAAGGGCCAGAAAAAGGAACGCGAAACAGAAGAGAACAGAGAGGGAGATCCAATCTCAAAGGGGCTCATGCCCCTCCGCCGCCATGGAGGCCATGGACCAGAGGGAATTATCCTCCCATCTACAAGGGAGGCCAAGTAAGAAGAATAAGGAGGGGGACTCTCTCCCCTCTAGACCCTCTTCTCGATCCTTTCAGTTCCACATAGCAATCAGCAAGTCAACATACGAATAAGCTTATTTCATCTTTCACTGGTCACTGTAACTTGTTACGAATGTAGGAATACCTGGAGCACCATGAGGTTATAGCTGACAGTAGGCGGATGCAACCAAATGATTTTTTGCGGTTCTACAAAAATTGAGGTTTGTGTCCCTTCTCCTTCTTATGAGAATTCTTCTTGAAGTTGGTACAATGTGACAGCTTGTTCTTTGCATCAAACTTGCCTTTCCACTGAGATTTGTTCTTGTTGTTTTTGGCCTTGTTGGGCTGGAAGTTCTTCTCGTGTACCATGTGGGCACTAGAAGCTCCCTTAGCGACTCGAGCACGTGTCTATTTTGCTCTCGCCTTCTCTTCAAAATCAAGAGTGCTAATGAGATCCAAAACAGAAAACTCATGTCTCTTGTGTTTCAGAGAAGTAGAAAAATTGTTCCACGAAGGTGGAAGCTTGGCAATGATGGTCCCAGCAACAAATTTGTCTCGCAACACACACTTAAAGTACTCAAGTTCCGTAGCGAGTGACTGCATATCATGAGCCTGCTGAACAACAGAGCGCTCATCAGCTATCTTGTAGTCACAGAATTGCTCCATGACGTACAACTTGTTGCCAGTGTTCGAGGCCCCAAACATGCACCCGAGCGCAGCACACATGTCTTTGCTGCTGTCAAACAACATATATGAATCCACAATGGAATCGTTAATAACACTCAGAAGGGCGCATTTGAAGAGGGTATCCATATTCTCAGAAGCTTCCTGCTGTGCAGGATTAAGATCGCCCTCAGGCTTGCCCTTAGTGGCGTAATAGTAGTACATGATCTGAAACCAATAAACTGCTCTCGTGTGCCACCTTTTATATTGCACCCCATTAAAGGTAGGCGGCTTCAAAAGCGCAGAAAAAGCACTCGTAGTAAATTGCCTATAATCAGGTTTTTGGATTGGATTGTTGAAGAGAAAATTACTATGAGATTTAATATGAATAAACAGTAAATATATCATGACGATGATTGCAAAGATCAAAGTAATGATGCGGACTAAACCAGGAGGACAGAATCACATACTGTGCAGCGCGAGCAGAACCGCTGTGGTTGATGTTGTCACTCATGTCATTGACAAAGAGGTTGCCGAGGTCGGGGAAGAAGGTTGTGAAGGAAATATTCCCTAGAGGCAATAATAAAGTTATTATTTATTCCATTATTTCATGATACATGCTGATTATTCATGCTAGAATTGTATTAACCGGAAACATAATACATGTGTGAATACATAGACAGAGTGTCACTAGTATGCCTCTACTTGACTAGCTCGTTGGTCAAAGATGGTTATGTTTCCTTTCCATAGACATGAGTTATCATTTGATAAACAGAATCACATCATTAGGAGAATGACGTGATTGACTTGACCCATTCCGTTAGCTTAGCACTTGATCGTTTCAGTTTACTGCTATTGCTTTCTTCATGACTTATACACGTTCCTATGACTATGAGATTATGCAACTCCCGATTACCGGAGGAACACTTTGTGTGCTACCAAACATCACAATGTAACTGGGTGATTATAAAGGTGCTCTACAGGTGTCTCCAATGGTACTTGTTGAGTTGGCATAGATCGAGATTAGGATTTCCCACTCCGATTGTCGGAGAGGTATCTCTAGGCCCTCTCGATAATGCACATCACTATAAGCCTTGCAAGAAATGCAACTAATGAGTTAGTTGCAGGATGATGCATTATGGAACGAGTAAAGAGACTTGCCAGTAACGAGATTGAGCTAGGTATTGAGATACCGACGATCGAATCTCGGGCAAGTAACATACCGATGACAAAGGGAACAACGTATGTTGTTATGCGGTTTGACTGATAAAGATCTTCATAGAATATGTAGGAGCCGATATGAGCATCCAGGTTCCGCTATTGGTTATTGACCGCTAACGTGCCTCGGTCATGTCTACATAGTTCTCGAACCCGTAGGGTCCGCACGCTTAACGTTAGGTGACGATCAGTATTATGAGTTTATGTGATTTGATGTACCGAAGGTAGTTCAGAGTCCCAAATGTGATCACGGACATGATGGGGAGTCTCGAAATGGTCGAGACATAAAGATTAATATATTGCACGACTATATTCAAATACGGGAAGTGTTCCGGGTGATTTCGGAGAAAACCGAAGAGCCGGAGGGTTACCAGAACCCCCCGGGAGAAGTAATGGCCACATGGGCCTTTGTGGTGAGAGAGAGAGGGCCGGCCAGGGCAGGCCGCGCCCCCCTCCCCCTCCCCCTCTGGTCCGAATTGGAATAGGGAAGGGGGCGGCGCCACCCTTTCCTTCTCCCTCTCCTCCTTCCTTTCCCCCTCCTAGTAGGAGTAGGAAAGGGGAGTCCTACTCCAACTAAGAGGAGTACTCCTCCACCTGGCGCGCCCTGCAAGGGCCGGCCGGCCTCCCCCTTTCTCCTTTATATACGGGGGCAGGGGGCACCCTAGGACACACGAGTTGATTGTTCCAAGCCGTGTGTGGTGCCCACCTCCACCATAATCCACCTCGATCATATCATAGTGGTGCTTAGGCGAAGCCCTGCGTCGGTAGCAACATCATCACTGTCATCACACCGTCGTGCTGACGGAACTTTCCAGTGAAGCTCTGCTGGATTAGAGTTCGTGGGACGTCATCGAGTTGAACGTGTGCTGAACTCGAAGGTGCCGTACGTTCGGTACTTGGATCGGTTGGATCGTGAAGACGTACGACTACATCAACTGTGTTCTCATAACGCTTGCACTTACGGTCTACGAGGGTACGTGGACGATACTCTCCTCTCTTGTTGCTATTCATCACCATGATCTTGCGTGTGCGTAGGACTTTTGTTGAAATCACTACGTTCCCCAATAGTGGTAACAGAGCCAGGTTTATGCGTAGATGTTATATGCATGAGTAGAACACAAGTGAGTTGTGGGCGATACAAGTCATACTGTTTACCAGCATGTCATACTTTGGTTCGGCAGTATTGTTGGATGAAGCGGCCCAGACCGACATTATGCGTACGCTTACGCGAGACTGGTTCTACCGACGTGCTTTGCACACAGGTGGCTGTCGAGTGTCAGTTTCTCCAACTTTAGTTGAACCGAGTGTGACTACGCCCGGTCCTTGTTGAAGGTTAAAATAGCACTAACTTGACAAAATACCGTTGTGGTTTTGATGCGTAGGTAAGTACGGTTCTTGCTCAGCCCGTAGCAGCCACGTAAAACTTGCAACAACAAAGTAGAGGACGTCTAACTTGTTTTTGCAGGGCATGTTGTGATGTGATATGGTGAAGGCATGATGCTATATTTTATTGTATGAGATGATCATGTTTTGTAACGGAGTTTTCGCAACTGGCAGGAGCCATATGGTTGTCGCTTTATTGTATGCAATGGAATCGCCCTGTAATTGCTTTACTTTATCACTAAACGGTAGCGATAGTCGTAGAAGCAATATTTGGCGAGACAACAATGATGCTACGATGGAGATCAAGGTGCCGCACCGGTGACGATGGTGTTCATGACGGTGCTTTGGAGATGGAGATCAAAGGCACAAGATGTTGATGGCCATATCATATCACTTATATTGATTGCATGTGATGTTTATCCTTGATGCATCTTATTCTTCTTGATTGACGGTAGCATTATAAGATGATCTCTCACTAAATTTCAAGGTACAAGTGTTCTCGCTGAGTATGCAGCTATCGGATGACGGGTTCCGGCAAAACCCTTAAGGTTCGAACACTGGGGTACGCGCGAAGATCTCCCCCCTATCGATCCGCGTCCTAACTCAGCCAAGATCTTGCGAACTAACTCAACGAACTCGCAACACAAAGAACACAAGATTTATACTGGTTCGGACCACTGTTGTGGTGTAATACCCTACTCCAGTGTGGTGGTGGTGGATTGCCTCTTGGGCTGAGGATGAAAAGTACAAAGGGAAGAACAACCTCCTCAGGCCGAGGTGTTCTTGTGCTTGGTGCACTTGTGTGGCTCAGGATGATCTTGGATTCTCTCCCCACCTATGGTGGTGGCTAGTCCTATTTATAGAGGCCCTGGTCCTCTCCACAAATATTGAGCGGGCAGGGAGCCAACAACGGCCAATTTGAAAGGGGACAACTAGTACAAGCTATCCTGACAAAAGGTGGTCTTCGCGTGCCAAAGGTTCTGGCAGTGACGCTGCCCTGGGCTCCATGGTGACCTTCGTCTTGCCGTTCTTCTGGTCTTGGTCTCGTTGCACCAATATGGAAACATTTTCTTGATGCCTCGGTACTCCGCGTAGGCGCTTTCCCCCTTAGCACCAAAGAGGAAACAAGGACACTGCACGCTGGCGCCCGCCTGGTCTCGATCGTCATGGCTTACATCACGAGCACCTCGTGAGGTTTGCCCGACCTTGAACTCTCCGCACCTCACGAGATGGCCTGATGAGGCTGCTCCTGAGGAGGTCTTGTGTCGTCCAACTCACGAGGCCTAGCCCCTCTTGAGGGTCTTGATTCCTTGTTGATGAAGATGGGTCGTACAGGCCTGCCAGCAAAGCCACGCCATGGGCCGCAAGCAGGCAAGTCTGGGGAACCCCGTTCCCAGAACGCCGACAGTATCCCCCGGGCCCAAGGCGCGCTCGGGCTTGGCTTCGAGGCGAAGCCAAGGGTCAAGTGTAGAGCGCCGCGAGCCCCACTAGCCTGCGGCCTCGGTCGACGCGTGGCGGTTGATTGGACGTGAGCGTCTTCGCTTCCCCATGCTGTCTCGACAACTGCCCGACATGACAAGTCCCTGCTACGTGCAAGGAAAACCATCATTACCTGTGATCGTGGGGGGTGCCGGTTGGCCTTCTCCTGGTATAAATGGGAGGGGGCGGAGCCCCCGCCGCCCATATTTCCTCTGCCTCTCCTGCTTCTTCTTCTTCCTCAGTCCACTTCTTGCTTGTGTAGACATGGCGCTGATCCGGAGGTTCTCGGCCGCAGAGAAAGGCAAGGCTCCCCTCAACGTGCCCGAGCTGCTCCCGCCGAAGAAAAGGAGGTCTCATCGCTGCGAGGTGGTCGCGAGGCCGGTGTGTTGAGGCCTTGGTATGAGAGGCCGCCTCCTGGGTACCCGCTGCCCTTGTACGCTCACGCTAATATTCCGGAGGGACGAGCGGTGAGCGGCGCCGCCCGCGCCAGGACCGTGGTCGCCGTGCCACGGTGGTGCACGCCATCGCCCCAGGGGTACATGCTGTGGAGTCTTCGCGCGAGTTCGTGCTGTGGGCGGCGATGCCCCCGAGCACCTGGATTTGCCTCCCGCCGTTCTTTGCCGCCGAGATGCCGCCGAGGGGCCTTCACGAACTTTGGTTGCAGCACGCAGACAGCGACGCTCCGGCGACTGGAGCGTAGATTGGAACCGTCGCCTCCGGGAAGATCTTCTTGACCCAAGGCTGGGGTGAGATTGCCCAAGTCTGCCGCGCAGAGGGAGCCCTCGCGATCCACTTCGAGTACGACGGCACCTCCGTGCTGTTCTTCAAGGTCTTCGACGAGGAAGGCTGCCGCCTGGAGTGCTGCCTCGAAGGAGGTCGCTAGGGCGACGTTGTGGCAGGCGCGGGGCCCGCCACCAGTCTCGGCTATAGCTCCTCCAGTGACAGCGGCGACTCCTGGTGGTCCAGTGACTCTCCTAAGCTCTTGGAGTCTCCGGAGACAAGCGACGACAACTATGTTCCCCCGAGCTCCCACCGAGCCCGGAGCAGGGTGGTGGCCAGCCGCCGTCGCCGCTGATCTGGATGGGGTTGGCACCGTCCTCACGTGGCCCACTGTTGATGATGGCGTCGGTGACACCTGGTGCATGTAGATAGAACCCCTAGAATTTCTTCCCATTGTTCCCTGCGAGGAATCAAGAAACGGGCCCCATGGGGGTGTGTAAAGCGTCTGTAGTGCCTTTTGTCAATATAGCCCCCGTTATGAAGATTTGTGTGAGCATATCCTGCCGAGGCTCGGCCTCCCCTTTGCAATCCTATGACAGCTTGATGCTCTACACTGATAGGCCGCGGTCCCCAGGTAGGCTGCAACCGTCGCTGGTATGCCAGGTCGCGTGCCATGGTCAAGGCCAGGAGGTGAGCGGCCCAAGGTCCAGTAAGAGCTCCTGAGGCGTGATGCTCAGGAGGTCCCCCTTAGCGCGCAAGTAGCTGTCTTAGAACAAGAAAGGAAGAAAACGTTGCCACAACAGGGCAGTGAAGGGAGTGAGCAAGGGTCTCGTGCCGCAAGCGACTGGTGGATCCAGAGCGAGTACTTATCTTTGGCTGTCTGGGGTATGCTCCTCGGGTCATGCCAGACTCGCTCGCCGGTCGCTGTAGTGTGGCTAGGTCTGGCCCGTACGGGCCTCCCCTCCCCTCCATTCCCTTCTCGGTGCTCTGCATCCTCAGGTCCCGGCCCTTGAGCGAGCTCAGCCGCCGCTAGTATGCCAGGTCACGTGCCGTTGTCAAGGCCAGGGGGTGAGGGCTAGAGAGCCAGTAAGAGCTCCTGAGGCGCGATGCTCAGGAGCCCCCCTTTTAACACGCAAGAGAATCGCATGAGAGGAGAGAGAGAGTCCATGGTACCGTCTGCTGTGGCCCTCATGAAGCACAAGGAAGGGCACCGATCGCCGTGGTGATTGCGGGTTTGCTTCTGGTGCGTGAGTGGGGACTCCATGCTGCGGAGAGCCCCCGGGGCGTGTACAGCCCCGCTCTGACATGTGGCTAGCACGGTAGGGCTAGACGAGGTGTATTTGGGCGCTCGTGAGCCAACGTGGGACTCACGAGGCCCTACCTCAAGGCGGGTTGCGCCTGGTCTTGATTCTTGTTTGCTGTCTTGTTCCTACGAAATGGTTAGACAACGCGAACGGTCCTGACGAAAGACGGCCGGCGCGCGACTCTCACGGTGGGTGAAAATTAAGCATGCGATAGTCATAGATAGATTAAGCATGGAAAGCAACCTAGCTCAGGTAAGTGCTGGGAGATGCATGCCACCGGGTCTGGCCCGAGCGGCTTGGGGATGATGCAGCCCAAGGGGCGCCCCATCAGGGTAAGCTAAAGACATAAAAGGAAGGATACACGCCACAGGGACGGACCCACGCGGCCTGGGAATGATGCAGCCATGGGGGCGCTCCCAGCTGAATGAACATTGGAAAATGTCACCTGGCTCTATTGATGAAAGGGAGTTGAGGTAGTTGAAGGCGTGCAGCGAGAGGGTTGCCCCTCATGAGCCACTAGGGCCCTGAGGCTCGGGAGGCCCTGGGGCCCCAGGGGGTTCCTCGAGGACTGTCTTCATCTCCGTCAGCACTGCATGGTGCCTGGCCTCCTGAGCCGCCAGGATGCTCCGCAGGTTGCGATGATAGGAATCCGCCACGCTCGGCAAACCGAAGGGCATGCAAACGTAACTGTTAGGTGGGCCCTCACAGCATCCCATGCATGAAGGCGAGAGAAGCTCCTGAGAGGCATCCCGATTGAGCCCTGGAACGTCGATGTAGATGAGCAGCCCGGCATCCTCGCCTGGATGGGGAGCTGCGCCTGGTGAGCGGTGGTTGCCGCGCATGGCCCTCGCGTCTTGCAGTTCCTGAGTGGTCTTCATGATGAACTCCTGAGCGGTGGGCATTCCTTGCCCTGTGTTCTCATGAGGGAAACGTGCCGCCAAGCACGCCTCCAAGTGGTGCCCAAGCGCCTCCCTAATGATGATGGCAAAGTTTGAGGCCCTCCAGAAGAGATCCCCCGAGTCATGCCCGAGAGGGGCGCTGGGCGCGCCTCCCTATGCGATGGAGGGAGGCACCCCAGGAGCGGACGCTGATCCTGATGAGGCGCCGCTTGCCTGAGGCCCTGCATGACACAACTACTTCTTCTTCTTGGGGGTGGCCTCAGGAGGGTGCTCGCCCTGACTGTCGGGGTCATCGATTGCTGCAGCTTGGAAGGCACGCTCGAGGGAGCACACCGTGTCTCTTTCTTTGCACGGTACTGTGATGATTCCGCCGCTTCTCGGTGTCTTGAGGATATTGTAGCTGTGATGGGTCACCGCCATGAACTTGGCCAGGACTAGATACCCGAGGATGGCGTTGTATGGCAGGTGGATGTAGGTGACATCGAGGTCGATGAGTTCGGTGCGGTAGTTGTTGTGTTCTCCGAAGGTAACGGGGAGGCGGACCTGCCCGATCAGAGTAGTAGAGCCGTCGGTCACTCCTGAGAGAGGCTTGGTAGGCTAAAGCTGATCATATGGCACTTTGAGGTTGTCGAACGTGTCGACGGACATGATATTGAGCCATGCGCCACTATCGACGAGGGTCTTGGTAACTTGCACGTTGCTGATGACTGGCGAACTGAGCATTGGGAGGACGCCGGCAGTGGCCGCGCACTTGAGCTGATCTGCCGAACTGAACATGATGAGGCACCTGGACCATCTGAGTGGGCGTGTGGCCTCGAGCTTGGGGAGAATTGCATTCACTTCACAGGCAAACTGTTTGAAGATACGCTGCGAGGCTGGGGCTTGAGCTCCGCCCAAGATGCAGGTGACGGCACGTGGCTCCTGGAAGCCCCCAGTGTAACACCCACAATGTGGCTATATGTCCCACGTGTCGGGGCACGACTTAGAGGTATAGTCGCATGGTAGGTTTGTCGCAAGAGGGGTAATCTTCACACAATCCCATGTAATGAATGAGAAAGGGATAAAGAGTTGGCTTACAATCGCCACTTCACACAAATACAAGTTAAACATACATCATCCAGAGTAAAATCAAAGGTCCGACTACGGAACCAAAATAAAAGAAGACAACCCCAAATGCTAGATCGCCGATCGTCCCAACTGGGCTCCACTACGGATCAATAGGAAATGAAACAAAACAACTATCAAGATCTTCATCGAGCTCCCACTTGAGTTGGGTTGCGTTACCTGCACTGGTATCATCGGCACCTGCAACTGTTTGGAAGTATCTGTGAGTCACGAGGACTCCGCAATCTCACACCCGTGAGATCAAGACTATTTAAGCTTATGGGTATGAAAGGGTAGTGAGGTCACTACTAGGAAAAGGCCTACTAATGGCGCACCGGTTTTGCCTTCTAATGGCGCATCACCGGTGCGCCATTAGTAGCACACCACTAGTAATTTTTACTAATGGCGCACCATCCAGTGCGCCATTAGTATATAACACCATGCGCCATTAGTGTGCCTCCCAGGGGCCATATTTAACCATGTGCTTTGGCACACTAATGGCGCACTGCGGATAGATGCGCCATTAGTATACTTGGCATACTAATGGCACACTCTGTCTTGATGCGCCATTAGGATCCTTTGGCATACTAATGGAGCACTCTGTATTGATGCGCCGTTAGTATCCTTTGGCATACTAATGGCGCACCTTGTGGTGATGTGCCATTAGTATGAATATTTGGGTTTTTTTTACTTTTCTGATTTTTGCGCAGGTTACAAAATATATTATTTGACAGAATATAGACAGTAGCACACAACAACAGCACATTCATCGAATACAATAGAAGATTAGTCTCCGAATACAATTCATCATATTAGTCTCCTAATTCAAAAGACCGAACAAAGATAAAACATTGCAAGTCTCGAGACCGCGAGTATCGAGTTTGTCTTCACATTACAAGTCGATATCAATCATCTAAACTACCATCACATAGAAGAGAGCTGCGGTCATCACGATGAGCATCATCGCGATCAAACTGGTCTTCATCCGGTTCCTCCAACGCTCCCTCCTCTCTCCCGCTAGATAGCGGGCGTATCTGGATTCGGCCTCCGCCCTAGTGGTGTACCCTTCGTAACTGTTACCACTGAAACGGTGAACCTGTCTCCGACACTCCTCCCAGTCGTCGTAGACTCCGGGAACCTTACCCTTGCACACGACATACGACGGCATGTCTATGCACAAGCCAAACAATAGACAATACATACATAAGCAATATATAAGTATGCAACAAAAGGATCGGAAGAGAAAAGCAAGACATTAATAGCACGATTCATGGTCCTACTAATAAATAGCATCGATTACATCTAAGTTGAATGACTGTCCAAACCAAAGAGACATACAATTCATTAAAGTTTAATTACAACATGAGCCAATCAATGTTTCAGAACTACACATCACTACTTTCGACTCGACTCATGGACAGGAGCGTGGATGAAGCCGCCGTCTGTCGTGATGGTCATGAAATCGCGAGTGTTGTCAGCCTGCATTTGTAGCATTCCGTCTATCTCAATGTTGGACGGTTGATATCTGAGGAAGAACTGCCCCGAGGTATGAAGGACATCTTGATGGATGATGTTCGCAAACTCTGACTGGATGCAAAAGAATTCTTGTCTGATTGCCGACAAGCTCGCGGCCCAATCTTTGATATTATTTGGTAGCAGAAGGTGATGATGGTCCCTTATGATCGCCCGCATGTGATGGAGGGCGTAGTAGGCATCCTTCTGACCGCCAGGCGGCTGCTTGACGCAGCAGAACATCATATTGTGGGTGAACACGTGCTTGCCGTACTTACGAACTGCCCTGATGAAGGTGCCTCCAGATTTGGCGTAGCCAGGGAGAACATCATCAAGAACTTTCTTGATATTTGTGTAGTCTATCTTGGAGTTACGGTTCGGGTCGAAATACGTGGCCATGGAATATTTCGGGCTTAAGAGGATGAGTGTGCAATGTGTGTCACTGCACAGAACACAGAATGTTAGAAAAAAAAGAACGATCGAAATCTAAGAAATCATATGTTACGGGGCGGTTAAGGGATGACTTACTCGGGAAAGTAAGGCACAAGGAAGTTATCCTTATCTGGGTTTGCCAGAATGACGTCTTCGACGTGTGAACTCGCGACTTGGCGGTCCCCAGCGCTTCTCAAGAGCTTGCCACGCATGTAGAAGGGGTCGACGATCATGACGTCCGGGGTCTTGTCTCTAATGATCTGCATCTCCATACTCAGCGAAAACAGCCGAACGAAGGTGTAGTGCAGCGGACGAAGGTTGAACATAGCAAAGATGTCATCAAACCGCAGGACAATCGTACCCCCGATGGCGCCATCCACAAAGCCCTTGCCCTCTGGCACCTTGGCCACGAAAACCGGGTATGCCACATCATTCTCTCTGAGACGCCGCTTCTCCAAAGAAAGAACACTGTCGTGCAGACTCCGCATAGCACCGGTTGCAGCACTGAGCATATTTGCTGGTAGCATCGCCCTACCCACCACATGCACCCTCCTCGAGATATCCTTAGGTGAAGGTGGCCTGTCCTGAGCACGGATCGTACTCGGTGCCGGCTGGCTCACACCGGCGGCCTTTTTAGTCGGCCGTTTCCGGCCCTTCTTCTTGATCTGCTGTAATGGGACCGAGTTCTGCTCACAGACCGCCTTCTTGAGCGTGTTGGGGCTGATAATATTTGGCACCTCCGCTATCTGAGGCTTGGTGAAGGCGGCAGCTGGAGGCGTCTCCTAAGAACTGAACGCCAGACGACGCCTATTGCAATTGGGTTTCTCCGTCGTACCAGCTAGATCGCGGTCGTCTTGTTTGGGTTCTTGAGAAGGAGGCCCGCAGAACTCGTCACCGTACCCATGTTCGGCAAAGTACTTATCGACGTTGGTAAATGTACCATCGTCGTTGTCGTCGTTGTCCGGATCCTGTGCCATATGCATGTCCAGATCCTGTGCCATGGGATGTCCGGCATGTCTGGTAGCGTTGCGGCGTTCTTGCCATGGCTTGGCGCTGGCACGACTGGCGGTCTTGTCTGTGGGGTGGTGTCCCCCGCCCCCAAACAAATCTGGCTCTTCGGCCAAAGCAGGGGCCAGCTTACGCAGGCGCTGAGGGTCATCTCATCTTCTTCGTCGGCCCCAGCGGGTCGAATCAGAGGTAACAGCTCGTCGCAGCCTGGCAGCACCCGAACCACTTCAACCCTATACATTGTGGGTGGCATCAGATTACCGTGGAACATGGGGTTTCCCGGTTGAATGATTCTGCCCTTGGCGACATCGACCAACTCGCCTCCCACGAAGTGCAGGAGAGTGCAAGGAACGTTGGCGGCGCCCTGCGAAAACATGTAGGGCGTCAGGGATGCCCAGTCAAAGGCAAGGAGATGAAGTCCTCGGCCGAGAGGCTTAGTTACCGTGATGCTGTCGAGGTCGGCTAATGTCGAGGCACCGCCAATGGCGGGCGTGCAACTGACGGAGGGGCCGCTTGCTGGCGAGGTGCCGGCCGGCGTACACCCGGGTGTATTAAGCTCCAATGCCGGCGTCGGAGACACCAATACCGCCGCCGCCGGAGACACCAATGGCGCCGCCGCCGTAGACACCAATACCGCCGCCGCCGGAGACACCAATGGCGCCGCCTGCGCGTTGTGTGAGTTGCTGGCCGTGAAGCTGGGAATCGGGGGCGGCCCCTGTTGGCCACCCGCAATCCACATCGTTATCCCATGAATCAAGGTAGGCATAATGCCGGTAAGCGTCGATCCCAGTTGTTGTTGCACTTGCTCTTGGACCATCTCCGGAATCCGCGCCACTTGCGCCTTGAGTGCTTCAACCTCGCGCGACTGGCTTTCCGAGCTGGTCTTTTTCTCCTTTCGCCCACCAGCGCCATAGTATGACGACCATTTTGTGGACAAGCCTTTGCCGGCCACATGACCAGCTGACATCGGCTTATTGAGCTTATCCCTGTTTTTCATTACGTTCAATGCCCTATTCAAAGGGCTGTCAAAAGGGGAGCTCTGAGACGACCCCGCGCTACTGCTTTCTTTGTCCTGTGGAAGGAACGTGAACCATTTAGAAATATTGGGGATTAATTAGAATGCAACCATATGGAGCTAATTACGCAGGGGTGTATTCCTTACCAGAACAAGCTCAAGCTCCTTGGTCTTCGGATCCGTGGTAAGCTCCTTTGTTACCGGGTCCTCCTTGTACCGGGCCCTGAGAAAGTTCCTAGTCTGCTTGTCATTGTATTTCTCAAAGCGGGGCGGTAGGCCTTGCTCGGCACACTCCGCGTCCTCCTTGTCCCGTACAGGCTCCGCCACTCTGTAACCGTCGGGACCGAGTTGGTGGACCCCTATGTTCAACTGCCGCATTTCTTTCCCCCACTAACTTGATTCGGAGGTTGCGGGGCTCTCGCACTTGATCTTGAACTCCTTGTAGTCATCTTCGCTCATCAAAGGATATTTCGCCTTGATCTTCTCATAACTATCACCTTTGTCAATCACTGCCTTCATCGTGCTTTTCCAAGTACACAGGGCCGTGCTCATCGTCGTGAGGGCGGCACCGTTCACTTTATTACCCGAGAGGCATGTGTTTGCGAACTCAGCGGGGAACTTGTATCGTTCGTGCAGCTTCATGAAGAGGAGGCTGCGCAAATTCCCTCGGTCCTTATGCCTTAGGTTCTCGGTGTTGATCGAGGCGGTGCTCCGGAGAATGCACCCGAGCTGAATCGAGTACCCCTTGACTATGTGTTTGGGCGCCGTTGGATGCCCATCGGAGTTCACTTCAGCAAATTCCTCCCTGACGGTACCGAGCACGTTCGGGCGCCGGTCCTTCCGTTGCCTCTTCGGTTGGCTGCCATCTGTGCGTGCGCCGCCATCATCAGTGGTGGCATCCGTGGCGCCATCATCAGGGGTGTCATCCCCGACTAAAAGCACAACTGCTCCCTAGGTGGTTTTGATAATTGATGACAACATATCTCTTGTTGGACTAACACTTCTATCTAGCATGTTTCAGATAAGTTCAACAATGGAGTGGCATGGACTAAAGGTTGTGGAAACTCCTTAGATGCTAAGGACAAAGGATTGGCTAAAGCTTCAAGCTCAAGACTCTTCATTTTACATTTTAGTGATCCAAGATCACATTGAGTCCATAGGAAAAGCCAATACTATCAAGGAGGGATGAGGTGTTGCTTAATGAGCCTCTTGCTTCATGTGCTTAATGATATGCTCCAAAAACCCTCAACTACTTTTCCATATCCACATATGACCTAAACTCTAAGCCAAACTGGTCCTACCGATTCTTCCTATCCGGAGCCACCGAGTTTCACTTGTCATTAGCCACTACCAAACCCTAGCAATTCGGTTCTACCGATAAGGATCTCGGTCTCACTGAGATGGGCTTGCAAACTCTCTGTTACCCATGGTAATATTCTCGGTCCCACCGAGATATGCAATCGGTCCCACCGAGATTGCAATGTAAACTCAGTGTTTCCCCTTTGTAACTTTTCGGTCTCACCGAGTTCCACTCGGTCTCACCGAAAGAGCAAATCGGTCCCACCGAGTTTGCCTGACCAACTCTCTGGTTAGCTAATTACCAAATTCAGTCTCGCCGAGTTTGTGTAATCGGTCTCACCGAGATTACGTTATGCCCAAACCCTAACCGAATCGGTCCTACTGAGTTGCATGTCAGTCCCACCGAAATTCCTAACGGTCACTAGGTTTACTACTTCAGTCAGACCGAGTTTTCTGATTCGGTCCCACCGAGATTGGTAAATTGTGTGTAACGGTTGGATTTTGTGTGGAGGCTATATATACCCCTCCACCTCCTTCTCATTCAATGAGAGAGCCATCAGAACACACACACCATTCCTACTCATATGTTCTGAGAGAGAACCACCTACTCATGTGTTGAGACCAAGACATTCCATTCCTACCATATGAATCTTGATCTCTAGCCTTCCCAAGTTGCTTTCCACTCAAATCTTCTTTCCACCAAATCCAAATCCTATGAGAGAGAGTTGAGTGTTGGGAAGACTATCATTTGAAGCACAAGAGCAAGGAGTTCATTACCTGCACACCATTTGTTACTTCTTGGAGAGTGGTGTCTCCTAGATTGGCTAGGTGTCACTTGGGAGCCTCCGACAAGATTGTGGAGTTGAACCAAGGAGTTTGTAAGGGCAAGGAGATCGCCTACTTCGTGAAGATCTACCGCTAGTGAGGCAAGTCCTTCGTGGGCGATGGCCATGGTGGGATAGACAAGGTTGCTTCTTCGTGGACCCTTTGTGGGTGGTTGCTTCTTCGTGGACCCTTCGTGGGTGGAGCCCTGTGTGGACTCGCGCAACCGTTGCCCTTGGGTGGAGCCCTGTGTGGACTCGCGCAACCGTTACCCTTCGTGGGTTGATGTCTCCATCAACGTGGATGTAGGATAGCACCACCTATCCGAACCACGGGACAAACATCCGTGTCTCCAATTGCGTTTGAAATCTCCAAACCCTTCCCTTTACATTCTTGCAAGTTGCATGCTTTACATTCCGCTGCTCATATACTCTTTGCATGCCTGCTTGATATGTATTGTGTGTGTTGAATTTGTTCCTAAACTCTACTTAAACCGAAAAAGCTTAAAAATTGCAACTTTAGCACACAGTGTCTAATCACCCCCCTCTAGACACATCTACTTCTAGATCCTACAAGTGGTATCAGAGCTTTGGTCTCCATTGCCTTGGTTTAATCACCATTGGAGGAAGATGGATGTATCTACTCTAGGGAGTCTTAGACATAGAGTGCCTATTCTTGATGGAAATTATTTTCATGAGTGGAAAAATGAGATGCTTGTAATCTTCAATCAATATCATTTGAACAAGTATATTGCTAGCCCTTGTGCACCCCATATTGATCCCTTGCATCCTACCCTAGATGAAGATATTGACATGATTCGCAATCTTAGAACTATTGAGCTCATCATTAGAGGATTGCCCAAAAATCTGATTGCTAATTTGCCTACTCAAAATTGTGCCTATACTATATGGAAATTTCTTGAGGAACGATTTCCCAATCATTCCTTGAAAACTTTGGATGAAATTCTCCATAAATCCATTGCCTTGAGTAAGATGAACTCTAGTGATCCTAGTTTTGGTAAATGTCTTCTTGAACTTGCCAATCTTAAGCATGCTAAAGGGGATGTTGGAATGATTAATGATATCATACTCAAAGCCATAAGAATTCATAAAAGTGACCACTTTGATGATCATTTGTCTGATGAATTACCCTCTCTAGGAAATGATGAATCACAAGATCATGATGAACATGAATATTATGATGATGATGATGATAGTGACTTCGATCTCAACGATGCAATGAGACATTTTGGTCTTATGGCAAATCTTCGGGGATATGAATTAGGAGGAAAGGAATGGGTTCTTGATAGTGGATGTACTGATCATATGACCAAAGATGAAGAGATGTTTCGTGAGCTTGCTGAAAACAACGGCCCTCGAAAATATGTCACCTTTGGTGATAATTGAAAGGGTAAAGTGGTTGGCCTTGGTAAGGTGGCCATCTCACATGATAGTTCCATTCAAAATGTCATGCTCGTTGAATCTCTTGGCTACAACTTACTTTCAGTATCTAGACTTGCTGATTTCGGTTTGAATGTCCTATTTACTGAGGTAGATTGCCAAGTATTTCGTCGAGACAATCATAAAATGGTCTTTACGGGTATGTGTAGAGGTGATCTTTATATTGTCGATTTCTCTAAAAAGGCACAACCTAAAACTTGCTTTGTTGCTAAATCCTCAAGAGGTTGGTTGTGGCATAGACGACTAGGTCACCTTGGCATGAGAAACCTTGATAAGCTTATTAAAGGAAATCATATCCTTGGAATTAATGATGTCATATTTGATAAGGATAGACTTTGCAGTGCTTGTCAAGCAGGTAAACAGGTTGGAGGAAGACATCCCGTGAAGAACATCATGACCACAAGAAGGCCACTCGAGCTACTTCACATGGATCTTTTTGGTCCCAACACCTACAAGAGTCTCGGTGGAAATTCTTTTGGTCTAGTTATAGTTGATGATTTTTCAAGATTTACGTGGGTGTTCTTTCTTAATGACAAGTCGCAGGTCCAGAAGATCTTCAGAAACTTCGCTAGGAAGGCCCAAAATCAGTTTGACGTGAAGATCAAGAAGGTTCGGGGTGACAACGGTATGGAGTTCAAGAACGCAAATGTGGACACCTTTCTTGACGAAGAAGGGATTTCACACGAGTTCTCGGCCACGTACACACCTCAACAAAATGGAGTTGTTGAGAGGAAGAACCGGACGCTCATCGAAATGGCAAGAACGATACTTGATGAATACAAGACGCCAAAGCACTTTTGGGCAGAAGCGGTCGAGACAGCTTGTCACGCAACAAATCGCTTATATCTTCACAAGCTACTCGGCAAGACGGCATACGAGCTTCTCACCGGTAACAAACCCCAAGTTGGATACTTTCGAGTATTCGGCTCAAAGTGCTACATTCTTGATAAGCATCATCATTCAAAGTTTGCTCCTAAATCTCATGAAGGCTTTCTACTTGGTTATGGATCAAACTTTCACACTTACCGTGTCTACAACAATTTCACCCGAAAGGTTGAAGAGACGGTAGATGTGAAGTTTGATGAATCTAATGGCTCGCAAGTAGAGCAATTGCCAATTGATGTAGGAGACAAAGATCCTTCAGAAGCAATTTGAGACTTGTCCATTGGCAAAGTTCGTCCAACGGAGGTGAAAGAGAGTACTTCATCCGTCCAAGTGGAAGCTTCTACTTCACGTCAAGGTGAACCAAGAACCGATACGGAAGCATCCACAAGTGGGACACATCAAGATGAAGAAAATGAGGAAATACGTCAAGACGAACATCAACAACCTCCTTCTCCACCACGACAAGAGAACGACGACATCAACAATGAAGAAGGCCAAGAAGAAGAACAAAATGAAGAAGATGTTCAACGAAGACCCAAGCAAAAGCTCTCACGAGTTCGAGCAAGAATTGCCAAAGATCATCCCGTCAAGCAAATCCTCAATGATATACAAACCGGGAGAATCACTCGCTCAAAAACTCGTTTAGCTAACTTTTGTGAAAACTATTCATTCATCTCTAGCATTGAACCAATGAAGTTTGAAGAAGCATTAGAAGATCCGGATTGGATAAACGCTATGCATGAAGAGCTACATAATTTTGAGAGAAACCAAGTTTGGACATTGGTTGAGAAGCCCGACAACAACCACAACATCATTGGTACCAAATGGGTGTTTCGTAACAAGCAAGATGAAGATGGACAAGTGGTCCGCAACAAAGCACGTCTCGTCGCCCAAGGATACACACAAGTCGACGGTATGGACTATGGTGAGACGTATGCTCCCGTTGCTAGACTTGAGTCCATTCGCATCTTACTTGCCTATGCTAATCACCATAATATCACCTTGTACCAAATGGACATTAAGAGTGCTTTTCTAAATGGAGAAATAGAGGAGGAGGTTTATGTCAAACAACCTCCCGGCTTTGTCAATCCTAAGAAACCAAATCATGTTTACAAACTTCACAAAGCTCTTTATGGTCTTAAACAAGCTCCTAGAGCATGGTATAAATGCTTGACCAAGTTCCTTACTACAAGTGGTTTTGAAATTGGTAAAATTGACTCTACTCTTTTTACTAAAAAGGTTAATGGAGAACTTTTTGTATGCCAAATTTATGTTGATGACATCATATTTGGTTCAACTAACCCTCTCTTTAGTGAAAAGTTTGGAAAGCTAATGTCAGAGAAGTTTGAGATGTCTATGATGAGTGAACTCAAATTCTTTCTTGGATTGCAAATCAAGCAAACTAAGGAAGGTACATTTGTATCTCAAACAAAGTACACCAAGGACTTATTCAAGAAGTTCAATATGCAAGAATGCAAAGGTATGTCTACACCCATGCCTACTAGTGGACATAATGATTTGACCAAAGATGGTGAACCTGTTGATCAAAAGGTTTATAGCTCTATGATTGGTTCATTGTTATACCTATGTGCTTCACGTCCCGATATTATGCTAAGTGTGTGCATGTGTGCACGATATCAAGCTGCTCCTAAAGATTGTCATCTTAAGGCTGTGAAAAGGATAGTGAGATATTTAATCCATACACCAAATTTTGGCATTTGGTATCCTAAGAGGTCTTCTTTTGATCTTGTTGGCTATTCCGACTCAGATTATGTTGGAGACAAGGTTGATAGAAAGTCCACTTCGGGTACTTGTCAATTTCTTGGTAGATCTCTTGTGTCTTGGTCTTCCAAGAAACAAAACTCGGTATCTTTATCCACCGCCGAAGCTGAATACATTGCCGCTGGTTCATGTTGTGCTCAATTACTTTGGATGACTCAAACTCTTAAAGATTATGGGATTTATGTGAAACATGTTCCCCTGCTTTGTGACAATGAAAGTGCTATCAAAATTGGTCATAATCCTGTACAACATTCTTGAACTAAGCATATTGAAGTTCGTCATCATTTCATTCGAGATCATGTTGCTAAGGGTGACATCAATCTTAAGCATGTTCGCACTGATAAGCAATTAGCGGATATATTCACTAAATCGCTTGATGAGAAAGTGTTTTGCAGGTTGAGAGGACAATTGAACATCATTGATGCTTCGAACTTGGAGTAGAAACTCCATTGGCTACATGCAAGACATGAGCTTATAACTAATCCATGATGTATCTCTTATGATAACTATCTTATGTCTTGGATATATTTGCACCTTGCATGTTGTCTAACCCATGTAGGTGCTTGGTTGAATTTAATTCCATGAGATTACGACTCACTCACATCTTGAGCAATCTCTACAAGACCAAGACTCTACACAATAGTGGTTGAAGACAAGGAAGCACAAAACCATTCAAACATATCCTTTGACAAATTCTATGTTAAGCTTCATGATTGTCATTTTTGGATACACAAGTGCTCTTCCTTGCAAGAACTAACCCATGTAGGTAGATGAACTCAAACTCCAAGTAGTGCTCCCAACTCTTGATGAACTACATCAACCCTGAGCACCCACACAAGTTCAACTACATGAGCAAGAACCACATCACCACCCAAGGTATGACATTCCATCTTAGAGAAGCTTTACTCCAAGACATGAGTCAAAGCAACTCAACAAGATGTGAATACATCAAGATGCTTAAACAAAAAATGGTAACCCCATTTCGAGCTTAAACGATGAGTATGACCTATGATCAAGTGTCCTCACTTGACTCCTAAGTCAATATACTCTAACATAGGTGACTATGTCGCCGCCCAATTCTAGATGAAGTTCTCTTGTGTCCTTTTCTGAGTTATTGCATTTGTTCATCTAGAAACTTTCACTTAGTTTCCTGTTTGTTTTGTTCTGCATATTTCTGCATCAAATTTCTTGCAAATCCTTCAGCTAATTCATTGCAAATCTTTGTGAGATCTTACTTGACTAGTGAGATGAGGTGACAAGTGTTTTTCTCTGTGTAAACTCGGTTTCACCGACTTGCAAATTTTGGTCCAACCGAATCTTTTCGGTACCACCGAAATGTGCCACTCGGTGCCACCGACTTTGTAATTAGAAAGCCATTTTTCCACTTGTTCTACATTTCTTCTGATCCAGCTCCACTCAATGAATCTTGTCCTCCACAAGCATCACAATTTTATCCTCTGCTTTGTGCTGAATCTCAAGGACCAAACCTATTCGACGGATTCCAGGAAAAACCTTCTTGGAAATTGATGTCAAAGGGGGAGAGAGAGATCACATCAAAGCTTGTAGGAAAGAGAGATCACACCAAGAGAGAAAAAGTATTAAGGGGGAGAGAGAGATCTCCAGGGAGAGAAAAATACTCAAGGATCCCAGATGCTTGATGTTCAAGAGGAGAGATGCCACATGTCTTTTTGGGGGAAAGACATGTTCATATGAACTCATTTGAATTTAGTTCTATTCAGCTCTGATTTTCTATTTCCTATCTTCTCCCAATATCCCATGTAAGATTCAGGGGGACCAAGACACCTAAAGGAAAAGAAATCAGCCAAATTCATTGCATATCTTTATTCGTGGGGACGTGTTGAATCCAATGTGGTACCTTGTACTCACTCTCTACATGTCATCCCAGTCCTGGTATTCTTGTGGTCTCTTTTGTTTGCTCTGGCTAGTGGACGTACCTGTGTTATCTAACCTTGCAGGTTCATTCCATCCTAAGCCAACTCGAGACCACAAGGTAAGTATATGCATCAAAATCATGAGTATGAGGAGCTCTTGCTTATGTACATACTGTTTGCAAGAAGGACTCATGAGCATGAAGGTATTTTTCTTGATAATCTTTTGCTCTGATGCATATGGCCAAGATACATGTAACACATTGCCTACTCTGTCATGTTTATGCTCTCACATGCCTCTATATTTCATATTTACATGAGTGCATACATGTAGGGGGAGCCTATGCTTGCTACATGTTCTTCCAAAGCTTTACTTGCTATTCTTTATATCTTTATCTAAAGCTTTGATGTATGTTGCCATCAATTACCAAAAAGGGGGAGATTGAAAGCACAAGTGCTCCCTAGGTGGTTTTGATAATTGATGACAACATATCTCTTGTTGGACTAACACTTCTATCTAGCATGTTTCAGATAAGTTCAACAATGGAGTGGCATGGACTAAAGGTTGTGGAAACTCCTTAGATGCTAAGGACAAAGGATTGGCTAAAGCTTCAAGCTCAAGACTCTTCATTTTACATTTTAGTGATCCAAGATCACATTGAGTCCATAGGAAAAGCCAATACTATCAAGGAGGGATGAGGTGTTGCTTAATGAGCCTCTTACTTCATGTGCTTAATGATATGCTCCAAAAACCCTCAACTACTTTTCCATATCCACATATGACCTAAACTCTAAGCCAAACTCGGTCCTACCGATTCTTCCTATCCGGAGCCACCGAGTTTCACTTGTCATTAGCCACTACCAAACCCTAGCAATTCGGTTCTACCGATAAGGATCTCGGTCTCACTGAGATGGGCTTGCAAACTCTCTGTTACCCATGGCAATATTCTCGGTCCCACCGAGATATGCAATCGGTCCCACTGAGATTGCAATGTAAACTCAGTGTTTCCCCTTTGTAACTTTTCGGTCTCACCGAGTTCCACTCGGTCTCACCGAAAGAGCAAATCGGTCCCACCGAGTTTGCCTGACCAACTCTCTGGTTAGCTAATTACCAAATTCGGTCTCGCCGAGTTTGTGTAATCGGTCTCACCGAGATTATGTTATGCCCAAACCCTTACCGAATCGGTCCTACCGAGTTGCATGTCAGTCCCACCGAAATTCCTAACGGTCACTAGGTTTACTACTTCGGTCAGACCAAGTTTTCTGATTCGGTCCCACCGAGATTGGTAAATTGTGTGTAACGGTTGGATTTTGTGTGGAGGCTATATATACCCCTCCACCTCCTTCTCATTCGATGAGAGAGCCATCAGAACACACACACCATTCCTACTCATATGTTCTGAGAGAGAACCACCTACTCATGTGTTGAGACCAAGACATTCCATTCCTACCATATGAATCTTGATCTCTAGCCTTCCCAAGTTGCTTTCCACTCAAATCTTCTTTCCACCAAATCCAAATCCTATGAGAGAGAGTTGAGTGTCGGGGAGACTATCATTTGAAGCACAAGAGAAAGGAGTTCATTACCTGCACACCATTTGTTACTTTTTGGAGAGTGGTGTCTCCTAGATTGGCTAGGTGTCACTTGGGAGCCTCCGACAAGATTGTGGAGTTGAACCAAGGAGTTTGTAAGGGCAAGGAGATTGCCTACTTCGTGAAGATCTACCGCTAGTGAGGCAAGTCCTTCATGGGCGATGGCCATGGTGGGATAGACAAGGTTGCTTCTTCGTGGACCCTTTGTGAGTGGTTGCTTCTTCGTGGACCCTTCGTGGGTGGAGCCCTGTGTGGACTCGCGCAACCGTTGCCCTTGGGTGGAGCCCTGCGTGGACTCGCGCAACCGTTACCCTTCGTGGGTTGAAGTCTCCATCAACGTGGATGTAGGATAGCACCACCTATCCGAACCACGGGAAAAAGATCCGTGTCTCCAATTGCGTTTGAAATCTCCAAACCCTTTCCTTTACATTCTTGCAAGTTGCATGCTTTACATTCCGCTGCTCATATACTCTTTGCATGCCTGCTTGATATGTATTGTGTGTGTTGAATTTGTGCCTAAACTCTACTTAAACCGAAAAAGCTTAAAAATTGCAACTTTAGCACAAAGTGTCTAATCACCCCCCTCTAGACACATCTACTTCTAGATCCTACACCGACGCCACTAGGGGTTGTGTAGTCAGGGTCGGTGTCTTCCGCGGCATCCTCATAGCGGTGAGGTTCTTCCTCCAACTCCTGGGATAGCTCCTAGAATTGCTTGCCGCCCGAACCGCCGGCCTCATCGTTGTGGGCCATGTTTCGCTCTAAATAGGAAAAAAGTTTGGTCAAAAAGTTGGTTATCGTCAAGGAACAAGATCATGGTCTCATCATTTAGGGTTTGTTGACACCAAGGCATCCTAAAAGCTAAGCTTTTATCATTTAGGGTTTGTCAACGCCGAGGCACCCTAAAAGCCTAAGCGTACATCATTTAGGTTCTCATCGACACCGAGGCAACCTATAGAAGCCAAGGTTTCATCATTTAGAGTTTGTCGACGCCGAGGCACCCTAAATGCTAAGTTAAGTTTTCATCATTTAGGGTTTATCGATGCCGAGGCACCCTAGGTTGGGCCTAATCACTTGGCACTAATCACTTGGCTCTATTGCCACCTATGCAGCAAGAATGGCGGGGCAGTTGATCCTACTTAACTAAGTACTAAGATACCCCAGCCCATGCATTAGTCGCAAGTACCCCATATGTCCTATTTTTAGCAAAGTCATGCTAAAATTCACGGAAAATTTCAGCATGACCTTTGCTGAAAATAGGACATATGGAGTACCCGAATTTGCTGGAACGGAAGTTAATCGACATTCCGGCAAACTCAAGGACCTCTCAGGATACCTGCAATATCATTATCCCCGCGTAATGAAGTCGCCAATGGGTTATTTGAGAAGATCACAAGTAGCATCATCACAAGTACAACATCATCTATAGCTTTATATTAACAAATCATCAGCACATATACAAAAGACCACTTATGCCAACAGTATGGTTTATATCAGATTCAGAGTTAGAAACAGGAAAAACCGATGCTTCAAAGCCTACTGGACACAATTTACATCTATCAGTACGGGATGTCCTAACTAATTTCAAGTGTTCACAGGTGAACTTGTACCATGGATTAGCCTAGTGCTTCATTAGTCAACTGAACAGAGATAATAGGGCATAACACCATACATAAAGTGATGAGCATACATACTACTGTCCAAGCAAATTAACTGAATAGTATTGTGTCAAGTTCAGTTTAAAAATTCAGTTACTGCTTGAGTGATTTGACACCAAAAATTACTCCCAAAAATTACAATGATTGTATATTGACTGCATATATTCACTGTACAGGATTGAATTCAGTCAAGAAAACCTGTCAATTTCTGTTCACTGCAGATATTCACTGTACAGGCTGTCAAGTTCTATTTCAGCTCAAGAATGACACACTCAACTTCATTGCTTCAACCACATGGACAACAGAGCAAATGTTGGAAGTTGACAATATACTTTAGATTGACACATGCTCCCATAATTATTTTGTCTGTATCTTTAGATTATCTACTTTAGGCACAATCATACACAATTCTGACTAATTCATCACTGTAGGCCAGCATGAAACACACTCCTCCAAAAAAGCCTAAAATTCCACTATTATTGCCTGTAAAAAGGCCTAATATCCACTAGTATTGCCTCTAAAAAAGCCTTAAAAGTCCACTATTGTTGACAATCAAAATATGATCTGAACTGTAAGGAGTTAACTGAAAAATGAGTGGTTGTTGGCATGAGGGAGTAAACTAATTGTTGGCACAAAAATATTGGTTCTGCAAACATGAAAACAGTCACAAAAATAATGCACTTGGTTTGTGTTGAGTTTTTGCTTTCAGGGATTGGTTTGTGTTGAGTTGTTAACCTAAAGGTTTGGTAGTTTGAATCTCCTTTAGCTAGTTTGAATCCATGGACTACCCTGTTAGATTGGGACTGAAGATAGGTACCTGCTTATCTTTCTATTCCGTCACCAACAGTGGCTTTTCCAAGAATAATATCCCTGCATGAACATAGGTGAGAGGTTAACTAACTGCCTCAAAGGCATAATCAATGCATCAGCTCGAAGAAATAATGCGATTGACATGTCAAAACTATGACAGAAATGTAAAACTTGGTGGCAACTACGGCATGGCAAGAAAGAACTCATATGTAGTGATGGCAGAACGTATGAATTTGCCGCGGCAAAATTTGGTTCTCCCTAAAAACAAAATGGAAAAATTGTGGTGGAACGAATCTAAATTTTCCATTCACTGCATATTGGAAATTGCCCTAGAATACCCCTACCAGTTCTGAACCAGATCAAAAACTACATATCACAAAAATACCATGGTACAGAATGGTGGTGAAATTTGCCATGACATTTCTACTAGTGCACTAGGTCATGGCATGTCATCTGTACTAGTCTACTAGGTCATGGGATGCAATTTGGGGTGAGAAAACTAAACACAAAATTCGGATGTGCCTCTACTGGGTCATGGCACATCAATTTACAGATAATCAAACTAACAAAAATGAATAAAAGACGGGGGGTTGAGGATGTTGCCACCAGCAGTGGAAAAGGAGGAAGGAGGAGGCCCTCCCCAATCTTGCAATCATAGACTACCACGGTCGAGGGGAGGGAGGGAATGGGGAATGGTGGAGAGAGGGAGGAAGGAGGAAGGAGGAGAGGTACCTGGTCGCCGGAGGGGTTGGGGTCGGGGTTGGGGTCCGAGCTTGTCTGGTTCCTCGCTCGCCGCGGTCGAAGGAGAGCAGGGGGCCGGTGGCGGAGGACGGCAGGGGCAGGCGGGGTGGAGGGAGCACCTTGGTTGGGGCGGAGCGGTGAGGGCGACGGGGCGACGGAGCGGCGAGGGCGACGGGGCGACGGGGCGGCGAAGGCGACGGACGGGAGGATGAGGCGTGGCGGATGGCAGCGGTCGAAACCCTAGGCGGTCGCTCGCTCGCTTCTGGGGTTGGGTTGGGGGTGGGTCGATCGATCGATGGGGATCTGGTGGCGAGGGATAGAGGGTCGAAGGGGATCTGGCGAGGGAGAGGGAGATAGCTAGGGGGAAGCTTACTAATGGCGCACCAGACCTCGGTGCGCCATTAGAAATCTTTTTTTAGATAGCAATGGCGCACCCTGCAGCGGTGCGCCATTAGAAATCTTTTTTTTTGATAGCAATGGCGCACCCCGCAGCGGTGCGCCATTAGAAATCTTTTTTTAGATAGCAATGGTGCACCCCGCAGCGGTGCGCCATTAGAATTTTTTTTATTACAGTTCGAGCACAGGTTATATTGCACCTAACCCAATCCACATAAGAACTTGCCCACTAGCCCGACTGGTCAGCACGCAACACACACACAGGAGGTCCTGGGTTCGATTCCCAGGCTCCGCAATATTTTTTTTGCATTTTAAATGCCTTTTGATATTTATTTGTGTTTAAATATGTTCAAACTTGTTTAAATCATAACAGTAATATTTTTTATAAAAACAGTAACAATTTTTTAAAAAATATATTCAAATTTGTTACTTGAAAATATCATCGGCGGCGGCGGTGGAGCGGGGGAGGGTGCGGGGGGTGCCCGTTGGCGGCGGGGGAGGGTGCGGGGGGCCGGGTGCACGTCGGCAGCGGTGGAGGGGGATCGAGATCGAGTGTCCTCATGAATTCAAAAAGTGCCCGTGAAATTTAAAAATATTCATGATATGAAAAAGTGCCCATGAAATACAATCGAGAAATGAAGACTACAATTTAAATACAATCGATCTTAGCTAGCTATCTGTTCACAATCTTCTTGCCCTTCTTTTTTGCAAATGGAGTTCTTCTATGGAACGGACGTCCTTTAGGTAGGGTGGTCCTGCTTCTTCTTATGGTGTGTGCTGCTACTTCATCGTCTTCATCATGTTCGATCTTCGGGTCGCCGTACTTGTCGAAGTCTTGCTCATTGGCTACTCCATCCATTCCGATGATCTTCCTTTTGCCTCTCCTCACGACAACACGACTGGGCTTTGACGGGTCGGTAATGAAGAAGCATTGGTCCACTTGGGAAGCCAGTACCCATGGCTCATTTTTTGCGGTGACGTTTGCGCCCGCGGTCTTGGATTTGGCTTCGGGTATAACCATGGTGGTGAAATACCGGTCTTCTTTTAGGACGCTCTTGGCCCATCTGACACGGAACATTGGGACCTTCTCTCCAACATAGCTCAGCTCCCAGATCTCCTCGATCCTTCTGTAGTATCTGTCCTTGTCGTTACCGGTGTAGGATTCCATCGTTACCCCGGAGTTCTGATAACCATCGCTCTTCATGTCCTTGTCCTCGGTGTAGAATGTGTAGCCATTGATATCGTACGCCTCATAGGTCATCAGGTTGTGCTCGGCACCCTATGACAAGGCGAATATGAGTTGTTCTTCCGCAGAAGAATCCTCATGTAAAGGGTACGACAGAAGCTTTGATTATATCTCCGTCCGTCCTCTGTTGGCCTCGGTCATTGTACGTCTTATCAATAAAGGTTTTGTGCTCTACCACCCAAGGATCGACCACGTCTATGTGTTGTAGCGCGACTAGGTTTCCTCTTTCAAAGTCGGCGAGTCGACCCTCGAAGTCGACATGCATTTCGCGGCACCCTCATGGTGACCCCATCCAGCGAGCCTGCCGAGGTGCCTGTTGACGGGCAGACCAACGGGGTTCTCGATGCCTAGATAATTCGTGCAGTAGGAGATGCACTCTTCAGTCAGAAAGCCCCTGGCTATACTTCCCTCTGGATGTGACATGTTGCGAACGTATCCTTTGATGACACCATTCATCCTTTTGAACGACATCATGCTGTGCAGGAACGTCGGCCCGAGTTGGATGATATCCTCCATGATATGGACCAGCAGATGCACCATAACATCAAAGAATGCGGGCGGGAAGTACATCTCAAGCTCGCATAGTATCACCACGATCTCTTCCTGTAGCCTTCTGAGTTGCCTCACGCCAATCGACTTCCGAGAGATGACGTCGAAAAAGTTGCATAGGCCAAATAGCGTTTCACGGACGTGCACGTCCATGATCCCACAGATTGCAACTGGAAGTATCTGCGTCATCAGCACGTGACAGTCATGAGACTTCATCCCGCTGAACTTCTGCTTCGGTAGGTCTAGGTATCTGCTTATCTTCCCCGCGTAACTGTAAGGAAGTTTTACTCCTACGAGGCAGGTGAAAAACTGCTCGATCTCCTCCTGACTTAGAGTGAAGCATGCGGGAGGGTAGTCACTTCCGGTATTCTTGGCCTTTTTGCCTTTGCGACGAGTTTCTGTGTCCTGCTTCGCCTCATCATCATCATCATCATTAGCCTGAAGCTCCTGCCTAATGCCCATTGATTTCAAGTCTGCCCTTGCTTTTGGCCCATCTTTGGTCCTCTCAGGCATGTTGAGCAGGGTACCAAGCAGACTCTCGCACACCTTCTTCGTGATATGCATGGCATCAAGGCTGTGAGGCACACAGTGGATCTTCCAGTACGGCAAGTCCCAGAAAACAGACCTCGTTTTCCATACCTTCAGCAGCGGCTCTGGCGCCTTTTGCTTCTTTCCCAGCTCTGGCGCCTTTTGCTTCTTTCCCGGCAGTGGGCAGTCTTTCCAATTTTTCAACAGCTCGTCTATTTCCTCGCCGCTCCTCGTACGCGGGCGTTTTTGGGGTTCGGTTTCACCATCGAACAGATCCTTGCGTTTCCTCCATGGGTCATCGTCGCGAAGCCACCTTCGATGTCCCATGAACACGGTTTTCGAAGATCCGGGATCTCTATCTAGCTGGCGATACGTTGTGTTATCCATGCACCTTACGCATCTAGAAAATCCGTGGACTACCTGCCCCGCGAGATATCCGTAACCGAGATAGTCGTGCACCGTCGTGAGCAGTGCGGCTCTCATAGGGAAATATTCTTTCTCTGCGGCGTCCCACGTATTGGCTGGCGTTTTCCACAGTGTGTCTAGCTCCTCTTTCAGCAGCCCCAGATACAGATTGATGTTGTTCCCTGGTTGTTCCGACCCTTCAATTAGCATACTCATGTGAATGTACTTCCTCTTCATGCACAACCAGGGGGAAGGTTGTACATCCACACAAACACAGGCCACGTGCTATGTGTGCTTCTCTGGCTGCCAAACGGATTGACTCCATCGGTGCTCGCGCCCAGCACGATGTTCCTTGGATCCTTCCCAAATTCTGGGTATTCAAAGTTCAACGCTTGCCACTGGCTCGCATCCTTAGGGTGACTCAGCATCTTGTCTTTTTTATTTATCTCCGGATCATTTTCGTCATCTTCCCGCTTCTTCTCCTACCTATCCGCGTGCCAACGCAGGAGCTTTGCTACCTTAGGGTCCGCAAAATACCGCTGTAGACGAGGAGTGATCGGAAAGTACCACACCGATTTTCGAGGAGCTTTCTTCCTCTTCTTGTATCGAGTGACGCCGCACACTGGACATATGGTAGACTCCGTGTGCTCGTCCCGATAAATGATGCAATTGTTCATGCACACATGGTATTTCACGTGCGGTAAATCCAGAGGACACACGATTTTCTTCGCCTCCTCGAAACTGGTCGGGCACTTGTTCCCATTGGGAAGACGTTCGTGCCAGAATGACATGTTCTCGTCGAAGCATGCGTCGGTCATTTTGTGTTTTACCTTCATCTCCAGAGCCATGAGCGTTACTTTCAGGCGGGTATCCTTGGGCCTGCATCCTTCATACAATGGAGTAACCGCGTCAATCTCCAGTTGATCCAGCTTGGCTTTCTCTCGGGCGGCAGCTCTTGCGTTATCCGTCTGCTTGAGAAGGAGCTCTTGAATATGAGGGTACTGCACCCAGCCTCCATCATCGTCTGCTCCGGCATCTTCATCTTCATGATCATGCCCATCGTCTTGATCTTCCTCATCATCATGTACGACATCTTCTACATGATGACTGTGTACAGCATCACCGTCATGATCATGTCCTAGAGATTCTTCGTCTTCTCGCCCGCCCTCGCCGCGGTGGTACTTGTCCTGTTGCCCTTCCTCATTTCTTGCCCGGCCCCCATGGACAACTTCATAGTCATCTTCATCACCTTGCCACCGATAGCCATCCATGAAACCACACAAGAGCAGGTGGTCCCGCACCTGCCCGGAATCCGGGTCCGCAATAAGGCTCTTCAACTTGCATCTTCGACACGGACATCTTATCTCCGTCTAGTTCTTTTGAAGCATCTCGGCCTTCGTGGAGCTAAAAAACCTATTCACGATGTCTTCGGTCATCGTGCGGACCATGGTCGCCTGCAGGGTAGAGCAAAACGATATTTCAGAACCAAGAAAAAATTTGGCATGACCTTCCCTAAAAATAGGACCAAAAAGAATGCATAGTGCCAAAATTCTCGCCGAAACGGAAATGAATCAACATTCCGGCAAAATATTGGCAACTATCGCATTTCAAATACCGGTACCTGCAAACACAAACATATATGCAACACCACAAACACATGCAACACCAAAAACATACATAGATCTAGCTAGGCCATAAAAAGTGCATGTGCACGTTGTTGGAGCGAGCTAGGGAGAAAAAAAGTAGATCTACATCATGAAGATAGCTTTCCCCTTACTTACCTATCAAAAAAGGTAATTTCATCACTTAATTTTGATGAATATATGGTGGAAATGAGGTGAGGAGGAGGAGGCAGCCGAAAGCTTGGAGAAGGAGGTGGAGGGAATGAAGTGGGGAAAGTGAGTGGGTAGGTGTGGGGCTGTCCAAAATATCTTGTTGGGTCCCAGGTTACTAATGGCGCACCACCTGCAAATGCGCCATTAGTAACCCTGGTTACTAATGGCGCACCTGCAGGTGGTGCGCCATTAGTAGTTTTGCAGAAAAGTAAAATATATATATATATACTAATGGCGCACTTTTACAGGGTGCGCCATTAGTAGTTTAAACTAGTAATGGCGCACTGTGAGGCGGTGCGCCATTAGTAGTTTTGCAAAAAAAAGAATAAAAAAAATTCAGTACTGGCGCACTCCATGTCTGTTGCGCCATTACTAGTTAGAACTAGTAATGGCGCACTTCGGTAGGATGCGCCATTAGTATGTATGTAAAAATGAAAAAAAATTATCACTAGTGGCGCACCAGTTTTCTGGTGCGCCATTAGTGTCTTCCACACTAATGGTGCATCACCAACTGGTGCGCCATTAGTATATAGTAGTGGCGCACTACTTACCTGGTGCGCCATTAGTGTCAATCCTATCTATAGCCCTTTTCCTAGTAGTGGGTGGAGCTGCAGCAAGCACTAAGCATATATGGTGGCTAACTTACGCAAATAAGAGCGAGAAGAGAAGCAACACAACGGTTGTGAACTAGAAGTGAGAAAAAAGTGATCCTGAATCTACTTACGTTCAAGCATAACACAAGAACCGTGTTCACTTCCCGGACTCCGCCGGAAAGAGACCATCATGGCTACACACGTGGTTGATGCATTTTAATTAAGTCAAGTGTCAAGTTCTCTACAACCAAACATTAACAAATTCCCATCTTCCCATAACCGCGGGCACGGCTTTCGAAAGTTCAAACCCTGTAGGGGTGTCCCAACTTAGCCCATCACAAGCTCTCATGGTCAACGAAGGATATTCCTTCTCCCAGGAAGACACAATCAGACTCGGAATCCCGATTACATGACATTTTGATGTGCCGACATCCTGATAGGAGCTGCACATATCTCGTTCTTAGGGCAACACCGGATAAGCTAAGCGTACAGGTACCAACGTAACCCAAGTTGCCAAGGGACGGTCCCGCACGGTGCTCTGGTTCGGACCAATACTTAGAGAAGCACTGGCCTGGGGGGGTTAAAATAAAGATGACCCTCGGGAGCGCGACTCCCAAGGGAAAAGTAGGTGGTGGTGAGGCAAATGTAAAACGAAGGTCGGGCCTTGCTGGAGGAGTTTTATTCAAAGCGAACTGTCAGGGGGTCCCATGACACCCAACCACGTAAGGGACGCAAAATCAAGAAACATAACACCGGTATGACGGAAACTAGGGCGGCAAGAGTGGAACAAAACACCAGGCATAAGGCCGAGCCTTCCACCCTTTACCAAGTATATAGATGCACTAATATTAATAAGAGATATTGTGATATCCCAACATATCCATGTTCCAAACATGGAACAAACTTCAGCTTCACCTGCAACTAGCAACGCTAAAAGAGGGGCTGAGCAAAAGCGGTAACATAGCCAAACAACGGTTCGCTAGGAAAGGTGGGTTAGAGGCTTGACATGGCAATATGGGAGGCATGATATAGCAAGTGGTAGGTAGCGCGGCATAGCAATAGAGCGATCAACTAGCAAGCAAAGATAGAAGTGATTTCGAGGGTATGGTCAACTTGCCTGAGATCCCGCAAGGAAGATGAACGAGTCCATGAAGAAGACAAACGGACAAAGTCGAATGAATCCTCACAACTCCGGAACGAAACCGAAGCTAACGAGAGAAGCAACCCAGAAAGAAGCAAGCAACATAGTAAACAACCATCACATAATCATGGTATGATGCACAACCAAGTATGATGCATGTACTGTTTAAAGAAGGCATGGCATGGAAAAGTGCACAAACAATACTACAAATTAAGTGGAGCTCAAAATGCAACGAGTTGCATATTGACGAAACACCACAACAATTATTTAGTTCGCTCTTGTTTATGTACCATCAATATTAAATGTTATTAAACATGGCAAGATGGTGAAGCATAATAAAACTACCTATCTAGCCAAGTTTAAATGAGGCCAGAACAACGAACAACAATTCCGGTAAATCCCCATATGCATATTTCAAAGTTGGTACTGTTCTGCCCTATACACAATTTTAGAGTTATTAAACATGCAAACTAAAGCCACCATGTTAAACTAGGCATTTTTCTACCCCATTTACATATAAAGTTTATTAAGTTTGGAGCTACTGTTATTTAGTTATGAAATAAAGCATTTTAAGATGGCAATTAAGCAAATTAATGCAAACAACATTTAAACATGTCAAAAGAGCAAAGTTAACCAAACAACACTTTAAATATTTCAAACATGGATGAAAGTGACATATTATGAAACTAGGCGAAAAACTAAGCATTTTCCATATAAGGTTTGTTTAATGTGGAAGCACGGTTTGAGAGTTATTAAATGGATGAACTAGAAGGGGTTTTGTATAAAACATGTAATTCGCTGGTAATTGGAAAAATTGCCGAAGGAAAAAAACGAGCAGTGGGCTGTAATTGGAGGGGCTGGGACTCTCACCAGGCCTCATGGGCCGGTCGGTGCGGCCGACTGGCTGAGGGGATTGCGGGCAGGCCTGGGTGCTGGCTGGGCCGCGGGGAAGGCATGGCCCACACGGGCAGGGGCCGCGGTCAACCCGCTGGAGGCATTCGTCCTCGTCTTGCACCCGCACGAGCAGAGGGGCCGGCGGTGAAGCATGTTGCGGCGGAGCTCCGGTGAGGGTGCTCGAGGACGGCGGGGTGACCGGAAACGAGCGGATCCGGCCCCGAGGATCTCGTTCCCGGCATCAGCAGTGAACACCGGCGGCGAACGTCGCAACATGGGCGGCGGCGGCTCCCTGCGAAGGAAAAGGCTGACGGGGCGTTTAGCGATGGGGAGAGAGAGAGGAAGAGAGAGGGAGGCGAGGGCGGCACTGGCCTGGATGTGGTCGCCGGCGGCGACTCCGGTGGCTTGCCGGCCAGTGGCGGGGCTGGACGGGGAGAGGATCTCCGTCGCGAGGCTCTTGAACCAGGGTGCATGGCTCTTGGATGCGGCGGAGGGATCCGGGCTTCGCTGGGCTCGGCGGGCCCTAGATGGGCCTGCCAGGGCCGCGGGAGGTGGGAGAGCTGCGGGGCGACATGGCTGACCCTTATTGGCTGCGGCGGGCGCTGAGGGGTGAGTGGTGGTCCGGGATTGGCCCTAGGGCGTGGCGGCGGCGACGACAAGTGGAGGCCAGGGAGGGGCTCGGCGCTGAAAACAAGGTGGGGCGGCAGCTAGAACTAGGAGGAAGGGTAGGCTACCCAAAATGGAAGGGGAAGGTGTTTAAATAGGAAGGGGGGTTAGGATTAGGGTTTGGAGGGGTTTTGCTCCGAGACTCCGTTCGATCGCCATCGGATGTTCCAGAGCGAAGGGGGTAGGTAGGTGGGCTAGATCGACTATGTAGAGGGGCTTGGGCTGAGAGGAGAGGAAAGAAGGCAGCGCGGCAATGGTTTCCGGAGACAGAAAACATCCGATGTTTGACCGGCTATATTGCCGCTATAAATATCCATTGGGGCATCAAACGGACTCCGATTGCAATGAAACTTGCCAGGCGGTCTACCTACACTATAAAAAGACCGCACGCCAACTCTCATCCCATTCCGAGAACATTTTCCGGCCACTTATAAAATACTATTTCGGGCGTTCTGCGGGCGCGTGCAAGTGTGTCTAGGCTCAGAACGGACAACGGAGAGAACTGGGAGAACCCGGACGGATGCAAGTGTTGAAAACAAGATGATGCAATACACATGATGACATGATGAAATGCAAGACACAAGCAAATGACATGGCAACGTCGGCGAATAACTGGAAGACACCTGGCGCATCGGACTCGGGGCGTCACAACACTCCACCACTACAAGAGGATCTCGTCCCAAGATCTAGGATGGCACTGGGGAAATAGAAGAGGAAGGGGAAGAGGTAAAACTAAGTTGCTTCTTTGACAAATAAGTGAAACCAAAGAACCGTGCGAGGTTGAAAGACATAAGAAATGGGGTTGCAATGGACAAGGAGTACATGCAAGCACTCCAGTAGAAATGAGATGTAGAAGGAACGATAAGGAGCAATTACGACAACACTCCGGTTGGAAAAGGAAGGTAAAGAATATAAACTTGGCAAAACGAGAGCACTTGGATGAGATTCCGGTTAGAAGAGGAATGATAGACATAACACTCCGGTTAAAACAAGATAGAGAAGGGAAAAGAATGATATAATTTGGGCAGCACTCCAACTGTAAATGGAAGGAATTGAACATGAACTTGACAAGATGAGAGGATACTTGATGAAATCAACAACAAATTGCCTCCGAAACTATTGAAAGAATGGCACAAGGGGTAAGAAAGATTTCAGACAGCACTACGGTTGAGAAGGGAGGCAAAACTTAACAAAACAGGAAGAACTTGAAAAGAGGGCACGACACTCCGGTTGAATGGATAAGCAAAAGGAAAGAACATGATCTTGACAAAACAAGATGCTGGGACGAAAAGAGCAACGTCACCATGCCTCCAGAACGAATGAATGGAAAACTAGATGGTTGGAAAGAAAAAGAACGGGGAATATGAATGACAACTCTCGCAAATAAAATTGAAAGAGCATGCTTACGAAGAAAAGGTTGAACGGAGTTGTTGGAAAACCAACAACGAAAAGAGTAAGCTTGTTGTGGGCTTATGGAAAACATCTCAAAATCTTGAGGTGAAATTCTGCCACTAACGAAGAAATAGATTGGATTGATATGAACAAGAAGACGAGAAACTTATTTCATCAGGAGGATAAATGAAGAACCTGGGTCATCTATAAGCACCACAAATAGCAACATTCCTTAGGGAAAGCTTTAGGTAAAATATAACCCAAGATAACTCCAGTGAAGAGATTGATGGGTTGCAAAAATTCTCATGACCGAATTGAAAATGATGGGTTTAAAATATGTCATTCTGGACAACTTGTGAATCATGAAGCATGAAGGGAAATTGTCAAGAATGACATAACACCACCTCAACAGATAGATAGAAAGAGTTGCATTTCGGAATGCAAGATGAAGAATGCTTGAACTCCTCAAAACAAGACATGTGTTGAGCATCATGTTTATTTGAGAGTATAGCTTGGCGGATCATAACTTCGAGAGAAATCTTGAAGAACAATTGAAAAATGAAAAGAATTCTTGGCAGACCACCATGTCCAGCCTTCGTGAGAACTCCGGTAACAAAAGAATGATCAAGTGAAGGAAAATTGAAAAGAACTCCGGGAGAAGCCTTGCAATGGTTAGATGAAGCTTCATGACAAGATAATGCGGAAAACTTGGCACTCCGGAAAAGAAAAGATGAAGCATCTCGGACCGAGAATGTGATATGATGAACCACTCCAGAAAGAAGAAATTAGATCACATGGATGAAACAAAAATAAGAATTACGTTATGCGTATCCTTCACCAATATAAATTGATGACAAGCAACGGATTTGGCATACTACTTATTTTCGTAGAAAAGGATTACGATAGATATAGCACAAACTTGAGGAAGGTCTTCAATGATCCACCGGTAGGCTTGGAAAGAATGAATGAATTGATATGATAACGAATGAAGAGAATTCTGGAACGAACCACCATAAGAATTGAAAAAGAAAGTAGCAAAGACACAATTCACCGGGAAGAATTGGAAAACGAAAGAAGATACTTGAGATAATTTAGATACATGAGAACAAATAGATCACGAGCTGATTAGAGAATATTTGAATGATGCACCGGTAAGATTTGGAGAACAATAGCTGAAAGCTGGAATGAATAATTCTTCTGAAGTGATGGCCTTTGGATGAATCAAAACTGAAAAGACTCCTGAATTGCTCCAGATGGTTGCAAAGAATTGTCACAATTGAAAACAATTATGAGAGGATAGTATCAACCTTGAACTGAGAATATTTGAAAGAACGGGCAAGGATTTAAGAGGAACTCTTCTTCGGTCTTCAAATGCAGAGAATGATGATGAGAAACACCACCATGAATTGTTCAGACACTCCGGTTGAATCAAAAGTGAAGAGGTTGATTCAACGATGAAAAGAATTTGACAGATCATGGAGAAAGACATATGACTGATGATAATTCATTCATACGTCAACCTTGGAAAAGAATTTGAGGGATAGGTCAAGGAAAAGAAAAGAAGAGTCAGGGAAGATCCTGTGAAAAGACCTGCGGGTTAGGGCCCACTCAAAATAAACACCAATGAAAATAATTGCTTCGGAAGAGATAATGCACCAGTTGAATTAAATGGCTCAATAGAGATAACAACCTCGAGATATCTTGAACGAATTGATAATGGAGACACAAATCTTGTGAGATATCTTCGGCACTCTGGAACAATTGAATGAAGAGAAGTGGATGATTAAGAGGTGCACCGGCATGACAAAACATTTGAAATGAGGAAAAGATATGATCGACAAACCTTGAATTTAATCCACCGAAGAAGAAAAGGGAATGAAGAATAATGAACTTGTAGCTTCCTTAGTATCTTCCTAAGAATCACCGGATAAGAACATTGACGGAAAAGAATGGAGAGACTTCACATCCATAAGATGGATACTTGATTAAGAAAGCCGATCCTTGAAGAAAAAGGGTGGGAGGGCGGGAAAACAAAGGCAACTTGGGCAGATGGAATAAACACCATTGAGAAAACTTAAAATTGATCTAGCGGGTGTTGAAAACAATCAAATCCACTTGAAGAGAAACACGCCAGTTGAAAAGGATTGACATGACAATCTTGATTATCATGAATTATTAGTATTCACATAGAAATATGAGAACACCGCTTAAGAAAAACGTAGGAATCAACACTTGACTTCAAAGCAACTCGAATACCACAAACCAAAACAAAACAAAGGATTGGCTTGCAGAATAAGCCGGAACAAACATATGATATATACCATATCATACCATATGTCTGTTGGAAAGAATTCCTACATGATACTTGAATTCCCACTTCTAAACTCCCAGAAGTTTCTTGTTATGCAATCAGGTGTTGGGGATATAGGGGAAGCATAATATCTCACCCAAAACTAGCAAATCCTACATCCAGCTGTATCCATCCTTCAACACATAACCAAGAAACCTCCGGAAATCATTTACCTAAACCTTTGAAAAGCATCCGTTATTCGAGTTATGGAAATACTCCTGAACTCCCGCCCCAGTACTGGGTGGCGTCGAGGTTATCTCGCCAACAACTGCATAAAAGAGATTTTCGATGTCGGTGAAACTCAGGTATTCCAGAACTGCAACGATAAAATTGTGACGACAACACCTCGGAGCTCAACTCCTCGGGACACTGCCACTACCCCTAAATGTCAGGAGGCACCAAGAGCAATGTTCTCGTCACAAAACTATCGGAACGATTCCAAGATACCCGCGTGATCCTAAAAAATCATGAAATTTGAGGAGAGAAGAGTCAAAACTTCTACGTTAGGAGGCCTCACTAGAGCGACGAAGGGACTGAGGAGTAAAAAGAATCCTACTCTCCGATATATATAATCCTAAGACTCAAAAACATTTTGTTCTAGACTCAACAACGTCAGTGATTCGATCAAGCAGGGGGCTCCTAAGTCGGGGATGGCTCTGATACCAACTTGTAACTCCCACAATGTGGCTATAGCTCCCATGTGTCGGGGCACGACTTAGAGGCATAGCCGCATGGTAGGTTTGTCGCAAGAGGGGTAATCTTCACACAATCCCATGTACTGAATGAGAAAGGGATAAAGAGTTGGCTTACAATCGCCACTTCACACAAATAAAAGTTAAACATACATCATCCAGAATAAAATCAAAGGTCAGACTACGGAACCAAAATAAAAGAAGACAACCCCAAATGCTAGATCGCCGATTGTCCCAACTAGGCTCCACTACTCATCAACGGGAAATGAAACAAAACAACTATCAAGATCTTCATTGAGCTCCCACTTGAGCAGGGTTGCGTCACCTGCACTGGTATCATCGGCACCTGTGACTGTTTGGAAGTATCTGTGAGTCATGAGGACTCAGCAATCTCACACCCACGAGATTAAGACTATTTATGCTTATGGGTAGGAAAAGGTAGTGAGGTGGAGCTACAGCAAGCACTAAGCATATATGGTGGCTAACTTGTGCAAATAAGAGCGAGAAGAGAAGCAACGCAGCCGTCGTGAACTAGAAGTGATCAAGAAGTGATCCTGAATCTACTTACGTTCAAGCATAACACAAGAACCGTGTTCACTTCCCGGACTCCACCGAAAAGGGACCATCACGGCTACACATGCGGTTGATGCATTTTAATTAAGTCATGTGTCAAGTTCTCTACAACCGGACATTAACAAATTCCTATCTGCCCATAACCGCGGGCACGACTTTCGAAAGTTCAAACCTTGCAGGGGTATCCCAACTTAGCCCATCACAAGCTCTCATGGTCAATGAAGGATATTCCTTCTCCCAGGAAGACCCGATCAGACTTGGAATCCTGGTTACAAGACATTTCGACAACGATAAAACAAGACCAGCAAGACCCACCGATGTGCCGACATCCTGATAGGAGCTGCACATATCTCGTTCTCAGGGAAACACCGGATAAGCTAAGCGTACAGGTACCAACATATCCCAAGTTGCCAAGGGACGGTCCCACACGGTGCGTTGGTTCGGACCAACACTTAGAGAAGCACTGGCCCGGGGGGGTTAAAATAAAGATGACCTTTGGGAGCACGACTCCCAAGGGAAAAGTAGGTGGTGGTGAGGCAAATGTAAAACCAAGGTTGGGCCTTGCTGGAGGAGTTTTATTCAAAGCAAACTGTCAAGGGGTTCCCATAACACCCAACCGCGTAAGGGATGCCAAATCAAGGAACATAACACCGGAATGACGGAAACTAGGGCGGCAAGAGTGGAACAAAACACCAGGCATAAGGCCGAGTGTTGGTGTCAAAACGGGCGGATCTCGGGTAGGGGGTCCCGAACTGTGCGTCTAAGGCGGATGGTACCAGGAGGCAGGGGACACGATGTTTACCCAGGTTCAGGCCCCCTTGATGGAGGTAAAACCCTACATCCTGCTTGATTGTTCTTGATGATATGAGTATTACAAGAGTTGATCTACCACGAGATCAGAGAGGCTAAACCCTAGAAGCTATCCTATGGTATGATTGTATCTTGTCCTACGGACTAAAACCCTCTGGTTTATATAGACACCGGAGGGGGCTAGGGTTACACAAGGTCGGTTACAAAGGAGGAGATATACATATCCGTATTGCCTAGATTGCCTTCCACGCCAAGTAGAGTCCCATCCGGACACGAGATGAAGTTTTCAATCTTGTATCTTCATAGTCCAATAGTCCGGCCAAAGGATATAGTCCGGTTGTCCGGAGACCCCCTAATCTAGGACTCCCTCAGGAGCCCCCGAACCAGGCTTCAATGACGTCAAGTCTGGCACGCAGTATTGTCTTTGGCATTGCAAGGCGGGCTCTTCTCCAAATTTTGAATGTTTGTTAAGTAGTGTCCGGCCCCATAAATGTTGGACTTCTTGGCTTCTGTGCTCAATAAGGGCTATCTCCCATGCGTCGAATGAATACGAGGAGCCAGGGTGTTTTACATTCGCCCCCCTAGCCAGATAAATAAATTGTCTATTAAAGGGATGGGGATTCTTAGATCCAATCCATAACATGCTCCCACAGCGAGAATCCATCGGAGCGCGCTTCGAAAAAATCCATTCCAACATGGCCGACCACCGCAGCTCCTCCTCTCGCCCCCGTAGCCCTAAGCCCGGTGATTGGAAGAGATGTTCCATCTCGCACAGTCGACTAGTCGAACTGTAGACTAAGGGATTTCTCCCTCCAGTGTATAAGGTTCCCGTCCGAGCCGGGCTCGCCACCTACAATGGCGGGGAGCAAGTGGAGAGCTTACCCAGCCCCTCTACGGGGGAGCGGGTGTGCCTTGTTCCTTACTTATTAAGGGGACTCAGATTTCCAATTCATCTGTTCCTCCGCGGGCTCCTGGAGTTTTACGTCCTCCAACTGCATAATTTCACCCCTGCTTCCATATTACACATCGCCGTCTATGTTGCCCTTTGCGAGTTATTCCTGGGCTACGAGGCTCATTTCGAGCTGTGGAAAAGGTTATTTTGCCTCGTCCCCCGCACATAGAAGGGGTCACTTTATTAGGTGGGCAGAGCCGAAATATGGCGTATCGCCGAAACCGGATACCTGTCCGGTACTCCGAAGAAGACATCCGAAAACTGGCCTTCGGAATGGTTTTATATGGAGGACGTCCCCCTTCCGGACCCTGTTTGGCGGGGTCTTCCTGAGTTCAACAATGCTCCTTTGAAGAAAGCGCCGAAGCTGGCACCCACAGAGCCCGCAGGAGGAAGACAACGGAGAAGTCCTTTACTTGATGAACCGGATTAAAGCGCTGGCTCAATCAGGATTGACAGTAATCGAGGTTATGTCAATATGCATAATGTGGGGAGTCCAGCCACTTCAATATCGAGGGCACCCCCTGTGGTGTTTTAACAGGGAAGATGATGCCACCCGTTGTGGGCGTAAGGGACCGGACTCCGCTTCTGCCTTAGCAAAAATTATGTACGAGTTGTTTAAGGGAGATGAAGAGGAGTTCATCCGCATCAAGCCACGGGATGGATTCTCCATGTACAACCCTCCAAGCTGGGTGAGTTATATCTCCTTACTCCCATTCTTCCCGCATTCTTTGTCGTAGGTACTCACCTTGCCATTTTACGGCAGGAACTGCAAAAAGCTGTAAGGGAGGTCAACAGCCCATCTCCACAACCAGAGGACCCTGACCGGGCCCTCGGTCCCGGACTTGAAGAAGATCCGGACATATTCGTGGAGCTGATAGACAGGCAGTTCTATCAATTGAGCTGTGATGACGCCATGGTGGCCATTACGGCCGACTATCCCGGACTGCTCCCTGCGTCGCACATAAGAAAAACCAAAATCCCAACTCCAAAAACTCGGATCCCCTTTTGGACACTTCACCTACCATATACATATGGTGTTTTACAGGGAAGGCATTCGGGGCGCCATGCCAAACCCGCAACAACTCGCCAACAAGAGGCACCGAGGCCGGGTAGGCCAAAAAGGAAGGCAATCAGGATGGAGACGCTGGCGCAATGGTATGACAAAAAACCCCGCTCCGTGGTTGTCGTCTTTCTTGAAATGTAATGACGTCCATGTTTCTTTAATAGAAAAAACGCTCGCCAGAATATGTCCAGGAGGGCTGCCGATCACGCTTCCACCAGTCGGGCTCCAGGGCCGGACATAGAGGCGGAAGCCGACATGGGCGGACACCAGATACTCCTCCTACAGAGGATGCGGATAGACTATCCGCTACAAATTCAGAAGTGGAGAGCGCCATGAATCATAGGCGTCGTCGGGCCGTACTCCGTGACGCTTGCTTCTCACCAGAGGCATTTGATGCCTTCAATTCTGGAGACACGTACCTCCGTGCTGCTCAAAATGGTCTAGCTAGAGCCACGAACCAGTATGTAAGGGATGTACGGGTAAGTAAATCTGATGATTATATGTTTCAGTAGCCCCTGAGACTTGAAACAGTTGACGCAACTGATTTAAGGATCAATATTTGTGCAGGTTCTTATGGAGAAGAATTCCCAACTGTCTCAAGAGCTAGACGAGTGCAAGGCCCAGCTGGAAGCCGCTATTGCTGCATTGAAGGAGTCCAAAAAGGGTCCCCCTCGTAACTCTTTTTTCTATTGCAAAGAATATCCGTACCAGGTAGTATGCGGCGTATATGCACACCTAACAATAGGTGTTGTGGGTGGCCCCGGAGTGAATCCGGAGGCCGTGGAGGCGGATACGGCACGTGATGATCAACAGCGAAATGCTGGCGAGCGCGTGCTGACGCGAGTCAGGCAGGAGAAAAATGATCTCCAAGATGCCAATATCCGACTAGGCGTGGAACTGAAGGATGTCCGAGCCCAGCTTGCGGACTCCGTGAAGGAGAATAAATGGCTTCAGCGCGGCATTTTTTAGTAAGTCCTTGAACAAACTTTTTAAAGGAGTTCGGCTAAGAAGCCTACTAACAGCGTTATGTCTGCAGGTATGCTGAAGGGTCGTCCCGCGGAGGAAATGCCCGGGTCCTCGGGTGATCTTCTGCCCAGAGCTCCCACAACTGCACGAACAAGTTCGGCAGGTGATGCGGAGTATTGCCCAAGCCTTGTGGTCGTCCGCGTCCCCACTAGGAGGCATGGGGGAGCTTATAGAGAAGCTGAAGGGAGCGCGGCGGCGCTTCCGGTTATGGAAGATATCAGCCTGCCGACAAGGTGCATGGGAAGCCTGGGCTATGGTGAAGACACGATACACCAAGGCTGACCCAAACCACATGGCCGAGGTCGGACCTGTATGGCCCGGTGGGAAAGAGATCCCCGTCAGTTTAGTGTATGATCAAGTAGAATTAGCCGCAAAGTATTCCCAATAAGATTGTAGGCTAGACAGCCTGTTGGATGGTATAGAAGAAGAATTTAATCAGTCTTAGTGACTGTGTACTTCAAGTGACGTATGTAATGTCCCTAGCCGGATTGTAAATCATTTGTCATGGCGGACCTTTTCGCTTTGACCTCTGGACCCGATAGTCCGGAGTGTGTCCAAATACCCACTCAGTTATATAAAAACCGGGGTATGCATGGAAACCAGGCATAGGGGTCATAAGTGCTTGAACAGACAAGTACCCAACTAGCTATATTATATTACATGGGTAGTAAGAAACATCTTCCAGGGAGATTAGTCCGGTTAAGGGTTCCTTTCCCTGGGTACGCATGCCCTAATGTGCATGTTCGAACTGCGAGATGCAGGTTAAAAATATCTGGGGGGTGTAGTAATTTAAATGAAAGTCATCTTTTATTCACCGACCGAATATTCCCTTAAGAACGCTAGCTTTCGGCTTCACCCAGTCCGAGGTACACATCCGGCTGACCCGGCAGTAACAATCGCAGAGGTGCTCCCCTTATGCCCTAGCCGAATTAACGGGAATGTAGGGCATAAACACAAGAGCCAGGCAACCCAGCTTGGCCAAAACTTAATTCATATCGATGCATATAATGGCGAAAAAGGTACATGCGGAAGAATGACACATGTGCGGGGCATAAAGCCTGGAAAGATAATTAGATTAAGCTTCTGTATAGGAAGCCCCCAGGTATATTGAGCGCAGTTAGCGCGTCAAGATTCTGTAACAAAGACACAGGTTTAGCCCTTTAGGGCATTGAAGAGAAAAGGGAGAAAGAAAGAGAGAAAAAACAGATGAAAAAAATACATGGAGGTAAGCAGACGAACATAGAGTCCGGCGCTAGGCGTAGAATCTTCGGAGTCTGGCTGCGTTCCATGGGTTTGGCGCAAGTCGATTATTTGATGCATCCCGCAGACGGTACGCTCCACCGGTCAGAACCTGGTCGATAATGAAGGGACCTTCCCATTTGGGCTTGAGCTTGTTCTTTTTCTTTTCCGGCAGGTGCAGAACTAGTTCACCAACGTTGTAGGTTTTGGCCCGCACTTCTTTGCTTTGATACCTTCGAGCCTGTTGCTGATAGAATGCGGAACAGGCTTTTGCCATGTCACACTCCTCCTCCAGGGCATCCAAACTGTCCTGTCGATCGAGCTTGGCCCCTCTTTCTTTGTACATGCGCACTCAAGGTGAGTCATGAATTATGTCGCAAGGCAGCACCGCCTCAGCGCCGTACACCATAAAAATGGTGTGTATCCGGTAGTGCAATTTGGTGTGGTCCGCAGCCCCCATAGTACGGAGTCGAGCTCCTGTACCCAATGGGTGTCTGATTCCTTTAAGGACTGGACTAATCTGGGTTTAATGCCACTAATGATAAGACCATTTGCTTGTTTGACTTGACCGTTAGTTTGCGGATGATAGACAGAAGCATAATCGAGCTTGATGCCCATGTTGCTGCACCAAAGTTTCACCTCGTCGGCTGTAAAGTTCGTGTCGTTGTCAGTGATGATGGTGTGGGGGACGCCATAATGGTGTACAACCCCGGATTCAACCATTTTGACAGGTTTCGCTTCTATCCATTTGGTGAATTTGTCCATCTTGACTAGTAAGCATTTTCTCTTATGGGTTCCCCCTTTGAGGGGTCCGACCATATCGAGCCCCCAGACCGCAAAGGGCCAAGTAATGGGGATTGTTTGGAGGGCGGTAGGTGGCATGTGGCTTTGGTTTGCAAAAAGCTGGCAACCGACACAATGTTGTACCAGATGCTGTGCATCTGCTCGGGCCGTCGGCCAATAAAAACCTGTACGAAAGGCCTTGCTTACAAGGGCCCGGGCTGCTGCGTGGTGGCCGCCGAGTCCAGCATGGATTTCTGCCAGAAGCTTCCGCCCTTCCTCTTCGGAGATGCGCCTTTGAAGGACTCCGGTTGTGCTTTTCTTATAAAGCTCTCCCTCGTGGACCTTGTAGGCTTTAGATCGCCGTACTATGCAGCGAGCCTCATTTTGGTCCTTAGGTAATTCCTGTCTAGTTAGGTAGGCCAGGAATGGTTCTGTCCACGGGGAGATGACGGCCATTATCACGTGGGCTGAAGGTGTTATTTCAGTGGCAGAGCCTCCGATTGTGTCAGAGTTCTCGGTATCTGGGGTTGTGGCCGGGTCCGGACTATTTTTGGCACTGTCCCCTTCCCATACCACGGATGGTTTAAACAGTCTTTCCAGGAAGATGTTTGATGGGACAGGGTCGCGTTTAGCGCTGATACGGGCTAGGATGTCCGCCGCCTGGTTGTTTTCCCTGAGCCACGTGGTGGAATTCCATCCCCTCGAACCAGGCTAACATTTTGAGGACGGTGTTGCGATATGCCGCCATTTTTGGATCCTTGGCATCGAAGTATCCATTTATTTGGAATATTGCGAGGTTTGAGTCCCCACGCACCTCTAGGCGTTGGATGCCCATGGAGACTGCCATCCGGAGGCCGTGTAGTAGGGCCTCGTATTCGGCTGCGTTATTGGAGTCCGTATATAGTATTTGGAGCACGTATTGCACTGTGTCTCCGGTGGGGGACATCAGGACTACGCTAGTGTAACACCCTCGATGCGACTATATCTCCCACGTGTCGAGGCACGACTTAGAGGCATAATCGCATTGAAGGCATATGTCGCAAGTTAGGCAATCTTCACAACATCCCATGTAATGTAAATCATAAAGGGGAGATAACATAGTTGGCTTACACTCGCCACGTCAATCAAGTACATAAATAACATTACATCATCCAAACACTCATGGCCCGACTATGGCGCCAAAATAAAAGAGAACCCAACATGCGACACGGTCCCAATCACCCCCAACTGGGCACCACTACTGATCATCAGGAAAAGAAACATAGTAACGTTGAGAGTCTTCGTCGAACTCCCACTTGAGCTCATACGCGTCTTCTGGAGCGGAATCACCGGGCCCTACATCTGGTGTAATAGTAATCTGTGAGCCACAGGGACTCAGCAATCTCGCACCCTCGCGATCAAGACTATTTAAGCTTGTAGGTAAGGCAGGGTAAAAATATGTGGAGCTGCAGCAAGCGACTAGCAAATATGGTGGCTAACTTATACGCAAAAGAGAGCAAGAAGAGGAGGCAAAGCACGAGTGAGAAACTAGAGAGCAACCTGCGCAAACATTACTCCAACACCGTGTCCACTTCCCAGACTCCGCCGAGAAGAGGCCATCACGGTAACACACTCAGTTGATTCATTTTAATTAATTAAGGTTCAAGTTATCTACAACCGGACATTAACAAATGCCCATCTGCCCATAACCGCGGGCACGGCTTTCGAAAGTTCAATCCCTGCAGGGGAGTCCCAACTTAGCCCATGACAAGCTCTCACGGTCAACGAAGGAATAGACCTCCTCCCAAGACGTTCCGATCAGACTCGGTATCTCGGTAATTCAAGACACTTCGACAGGTTAAAACAAGGCCAACAACACCGCCCGAATGTGCCGACAATTCCTGATAGGAGCTACACATATCTCTTTCTTAGGGCACACTCAGATTGTCTTAGGTACGGGTAGGCCAGCCCAGAGTTGCCCCTGGTGGCCACCGGTAGCTGACAGGTGGACCAACACTCAGAGGAGCACTGGCCCGGGGGGGTTAAAATAATGATGACCCTTGAGTCTGCAGAACCCAAGGGAAAGAAAATGCTAGGTGGCAAATGGTAAAACCAAGGTTGGGCATTGCTGGAAAGCTTTAATCAAGGCGAAATATCAAGGGGTTCCCATTATAACCCAACCGCGTAAGGAACGCAAAATCCGGGAACATAACACCGATATGACGGAAACTAGGGCGGCAAGAGTGGAACAAAACACTAGGCGAGAGGCCGAGCCTTCCACCCTTTACTAAGTATATAGATGCATTAGATAGCATAGCAACATAATGATGTCCCTACAAGTAAATAAAAGATGTTCCAACAAGGAATGGCCTTCAATCTTCACCTGCAACTAGCAACGCTATAAGAGGGGTTGAGCAAAGCGGTAACATAGCCAATCAACGGTTTGCTAGGACAAGGTGGGTTAGAGGTTTGACATGGCAATATGGGAGGCTTGCAAGCAAGTGGTAGGCATCGTAGCATTGGCATAGCAAAAGAGCGAGCAAACTAGCATATCAAAGATAGTAGTGATTTCGAGGGTATGATCATCTTGCCTACACAGTTGTCAGAGTTGACTGGATCCTCAAAAGCAAACTCAACGGGCTCCTCGTTAGCGAACTCGTCTCCCGGCTCTACCCAAACAAGACAAACAAGCAACAAGGATACAATCAACCACGTGCAAACTCAAACAACGCAACGCAAAGATGGTATGCTATGCGGGATGTAATGCGGGATGCGAAATGCAAGATATGACAGGAAAATGCATGAACCTGGCCTTAACTTGGAAAACCAAGTGTTCCACTGGAAAGATGAGATGAAATCGCTTGAAAACGATATAAAGAACGCCGGAATCGGAGTTACGGTTTGGAAATGGCAAGCGATTCAAATATGACATCAGTCTGCGATTTACAGCAAGTAGCCAACTAAATGCGATGAGATGAACATGCTACAGCAACCAAACATGAGAACAAAATACATGGCAGGGATGCATACAAGATGCTTAACAAAAGTCTAGCACTGAGATACAGCCAATTCATCCATTAACAGGTTCAAACAAGCATGGCAAAAATGCATATGACAAACAGATCTCAGACTTAGTGAAGTTAACACTTGTTTGGAATTTCAGATCAGGTAGCCCGCTTTGGAGCAACAAAATTACATGCTACAGGATCTGATCATGGCAAAGTAAAGCATTGCATGGAGCTACTCAAAGAGCTTAACAAAAGTCCCTTAGTGACCTTGAGCCAAAAGGGATCAGAAAATACAATTGCAAGCATGTGAACATAGCAAAAACATAATCAGTTTTTATACTTAGTGAAAACTGACACATGCTGAAATATAACTCAAGTAGGCATGTTTACGAGCTCGATGCACTCACTACGGTGCAAGTCATGGCAAGACAAGCATACACCCATCAAGAAGGCACAAAATGCAATCTAGACATGGCAAGAACAATAGCATAGCATGTACGGATCCACTACAACATCATCGGCAAAATTGCAAACAAGTTGACAATCTGCCCAGATTCACAAAGTAGCAAAAGTAGAGCTCGATTGACTCAAGCTAGGGTGCCCCATAATTGCAAACAAAGACATGGATGTATAGAGCACTACAATATTAACAAAACATCCTTACTGATCATCCTCAAAACAGGCACGGATCACTAGGAAACAACATGAACATATGACAACATGAGATAAACAGCTCCAGGACTTGGTGGAATTGCCAAGTCCCTGAAATCAGAATTAGCAAGTGCACCACTTTGCAAGCTTGCACTAGTCACCACACACATCACAAAAATACATGGGTTGCACCTCTGGAAAGATGACAAAACCCTAAACAAAACATATGTAGAACTCATGGGCATAGCATGCACACATTAATCATGGCAAAAATGACAAAAACCTAAATGGAGTAGCAGATCTGACAAATAACTCAAGTAGCCCTCTTCTAACAGCATTTCGGGCATCAAGATGAGCTGAAATGAAAAATGATGCAATGGAATGAAATGATGTACTCTCTGAGATGAACATTTTGATATGCTATATGCATGAATCGGAGCTACGGAAGCAAAGTTACGAGGCTATGAACTTATGCATATGGATCTGGGAATCTCAGGACTTAGAAGAAATTCTAGCCCGCGGGAACCGGGACGAGGTGGACCCGGGACGAGGAGATCCGGGACGCGGGGCTGTTTGGTTGGCGGCCGGGTGGATCTGATCCCACCTGGCCGGATCTGAGCCAGGGCGGCGGCCGGGTCCGGCGAGGTCGCCGGAGTCCGGTGAGGGGGTCGGGGCGGAGCCGCGGCGATGGAGGCGGTGGCCGATCGGCGGTGAAGCGGCGAGGGCCGCGG
>NC_041390.1:243433059-243457723 GCF_002162155.2 Triticum dicoccoides | reverse complement strand
TGGGCCGGCGGCGTGGTGCGGAGGAGAGAGAGGGAGGATGGCGCTGAGGCGGCGAGCCGCGGTTGGCCCGGGGCATATGGCGCGACTGATGTGGCGGGCTCCGATAGGCCGAAGTGAGGTGGCCGGCTGGGTGGATGCGTCCGCCGGCGGGTGGACATGTCCGGCGGCGCGGAGGGAGTTGGGTCTAGGGTTGGACTGCGCGAAAAATTCGGGGAGAGCCACATATATATAGGTAGAGGGAGCTAGGAGAGTCCAAATGAGGTGCAGTTTTCGGCCACGCGATTGTGATCGAAAGCTCTAGGTGATGGAGTAAGTTTAGGTGGGTTTTGGGCCAAATTGGAGGGGTGTTGGAATGCAACACACATGAGGCCTTTTTGGTCCCTCGGTTAACCGTTGGAGTATCAAACGAAGACCAAATGATACGAAACTTGACAGGCGGTCTACCGGTAGTAAACCAAGGTCGCTTGGCAAGTCTCGGTCCAATCCGGAAATGTTTTTAATCCCCACACACGAAAGAAAGGTAGAAATGACCACCGGAGGAGAACAAAGCGCCGGAATGCAAAACAGACAACGGGAAAAATGCTCGGATGCATGAGACGAACATGTATGCAAATGAAATGCACATGATGACATGATATGCAATGCATGACACGCAAGCAATGACAACGCAACAACAGCGAATAACTGGACGACACCTGGCACATCGGTCTCGGGGCGTTACAGCCCCTACACCAGCCAGCATTTTAGAGCCATCGAAGTGCATGATCCTATTGGAGTATGCGCCGTACTCTTTAGGGAGTTAGGCTTCTATTCATTCGGCTATGAAATTGGCCAGTACTTGCGACTTAATGGCTCGTCGTGGCTTATATGTTATGTCGAACGGGAGGAGCTCGATGGCCCATTTGGCAATCCGGCCCATGGCATCACGGTTGTTTATTATGTCATTGAGTGGTACTTCGGATGCCACCGTAATTGAACACTCTTGAAAGTAGTGTCGTAACTTCCGGGATGCCATAAATACCGCGTATGCTATCTTTTGGTAATGTGGGTACCATGATTTGCATGGAGTGAGGATGGTGGATACAAAATATACCAGCTTTCGAAGCGGGAATTTATGTCCGTCCATCTCTCGTTCGACGACGAGCACTGCGCTTACAACTTAGTGAGTTGCCACTATATATAATAGCATTGGTTCGCCAATAGTTGGCGCGGCCAGGATTGGGTTGGCGGCCAGGATGGCTTTGATTTTGTCCAGTCTGGCCGTGGCTGCGTCCGTCCACTCGAAGTGTTTGGTGCGCCGAAGAAGGCGATAAAGGGGATGTGCCTTTTCTCCTAATCGGGAGATAAAGCGGCTTAAACCCACCATGCATCCAGTCAATTTCTGGATTTGCTTGAGGTCAGTTGGGATAGCCAACTGTGATAGAGCTTGGATTTTAGCTGGATTTTCTTCAATTCCTCTATTGGAGACGATGAAGCCCAGGAGCTTTCCGGCGGGAACGCTGAAAAGGCATTTTTCCGGATTGAGCTTAATGTCGTATGTTCGGAGATTGGTGAACGTGAGCCTCAAGTCGTCTATTAAAGAGTCGACGTGTTTGGTTTTAAGGACCACATCGTCTACATATGCCTCCACAGTCTTGCCGATATGCTTTTCCAGACATGTTTAGATGATGCACTGATATGTTGCGCCGGCGTTTTTGAGCCCAAAGGGCATTGTGTTAAAGCAGAAGGGGCCATATGGTGTTATAAATGCCGTTGCGGCTTGATCAGACTCTGCCATCTTAATCTGGTGGTAACCGGAGTATGCGTCGACGAAGCACAATGATTCGTGTCCTGAAGTAGATTTGATCGATGCGAGGGAGTGGGAAGGGATCCTTTGGGAAAGCCTTGTTAAGTTCTTTGAAGTCGACACATAGGCGCCAGGATTTGTCCTTCTTTGGTACCATCACCAGGTTTGCTAGCCAATCCAGATGTTTTATTTCTTTAATGAATCCGGCTTCCAGTAGCTTGGCCAGCTCCTCTCCCATGGCTTGTCGCTTAGGTTCAGAGAAACGCCAAAGAGTCTTCTTGACCGGCTTGAATCCTTTTAGAATATCTGTATTGCCTAGCTTGCCTTCCACGCCAAGTAGAGTCCCATCCGGACACGAGACGAAGTCTTCAATCTTGTATCTTCATAGTCCAACAGTCCGGCTAAAGGATATAGTCCGGCTGTCCGGAGACCCCCTAATCTAGGACTCCCTCACGGAGCCTTCCACCCTTTACCAAGTATATAGATGCATTAATATAAATAAGAGATATTGTTATATCCAAACATATCCATGTTCCTAACATGGAACAAACTTCACCTTCACCTCCAACTAGCAATGCTAAAAGAGGGGCTGAGCAAAAGCGGTAACATAGCCAAACAACGGTTTGCTAGGAAAGGTGGGTTAGAGGCTTGACATGGAAATATGGGAGGCATGATATAGCAAGTGGTAGGTAGAGCGGCATAGCAATAGAGCGATCAACTAGCAAGCAAATATAGAAGTGATTTCGAGGGTATGGTCATCTTGCCTGAGATCCCGCAAGGAAGAAGAACGAGTCCATGAAGAAGACAAATGGACGAAGTCGAACAAATCCTCACAATTCCGGAACGAAACAGAAGCTATAACGAGAGAAGCAACCCGGAAAGAAGCAAGCAACATAGTAAACAACCATCACATAATCATGGCATGATGCACAACCAAGTATGATGCATGTCCGGTTTAAAGAAGGCATGGCATGGCAAAGTGCACAAACAATACTACAAATTAAGTGGAGCTCAAAATGCAACGAGTTGCATATTGACGGAACACCACAAAAATTATTTAGTTCGCTCTTTTTTATGTACCCAACAATATTAAATGTTATTAAACATGGTAAGAAGGTGAAGCATAAGAAAACTACCTATCTAGGCAAGTTTAAATGAGGCCGAAACAACGAACAACAATTCCGGTAAATCCCCATATGCATATTTCAAAGTTGGTACTTTTCTGCCCTATACACAATTTTAGATTTATTAAACATGCAAAGTAAAGCCACCATGTTAAACTAGGCATTTTTTGTCGGCGTTCTAGGAACGGGGGTTCCTAGACTTGCCTGCCTGCGGCCCGCGGCGTGGCGGAGCCAACAGACCGTAAGGCCCATCTTCATCAACAAAGCACCCAAGACCCTCGTGAGGGTCCAAGCCTCGTGAGGCGGACGACGCGAGACCTCCTCTGGAGTGGCCTAGCTAGGCAGGCTCACGAGGAGCAGAGATATCAAGGCGAGGCGAACCTCACGAGGCTCTCGTGATGTGAGCCATGACGATCGACACCATGCGGGCGCCACGCGGGCGCCAGCGCACGCAGCGTCCTTGTTTCCTCTTTGGTGCAAAGGGGGCAAGCGAAGCTACGGATACCGAGGCATCAGGCAAAGGTTTCCATTTCGGTGCAACAAGACCAAGACCAGGCGGACGGCAAGGTGGAGGTCATCATGGAGCCCAAGACGGCGTCACCCCAGAGCCTTTCACAAGCGCATACTAACCTTTTGTCAGTATAGCTTGTACTAGCTGCCCCCCTTCAAATTAGCCCGCCATTGTTGGCTCCTTTCCCGCTCAATATTTGGGAAGAGGACGAGGGCCTCTATAAATAGGACTAGCCAGCATAGTAGGGGCATCTCATCTTAGCTTGAGGGAATCTACACACCACAAGTTCATACGCACAAGAACACCTCAACCTCAGGAGGCTGTTCTTCCCCTTGTACTGTTCATCATCAGCCCAAGAGGCAATCCACCACCACCACACTGGAGTAGGGTATTACACCACAACGGTGGCCCGAACCAGTATAAACCCCGTGTCTTTCTGTGTTGCGAGTTCGTCGAGTTCGTCCGCAAGATCTTAGCGAGCTAGAGCGTAGATCGGTAGGAGGGAAAGACTTCACGCGCAACCCAGTGTTCGAACCTTAAGGGTTTGACAGAACCCCACATCCGACATTTGGGGCACCAGGTAGGGGTGCGCCGGAGCTTCTTCTCCGCCAATCAGCTCTCCGACATTCACCGGCTACAATGTCTGGCGACCCAAGGGCCGGCTCCGACCGCTGGGCAGCCTGGCCGGCCCTGACGGCGCCGCCTGCCCATGAAGGTCTCGACCCCGCACCCCAAGCGGCATGGGCGCCACCAAGCTCTGACGGGCATGGACAGCACGGCCAGGTGTCATCCACCCTCACCCCGCGGCAAGTACGAGCCGCCGCGAGAGCAGCAAGTCACGCCGCAGCAACAACGCCGCACACACGGCGGGAGCAAGCGAACATGCGGGCGACACTCACAGTGGCAAGGGAGCTGCTACGATGTAGGCTGATGGAGAGCGGCCGGGACATGCTGCTTGAGCGTGTTGCTGAGCTGCTGGATGCAGTAGCGTCAGGAGCACCACCCTTCTGCTATCGACTCCCCTCCTAGGCCACTGCAAGGTCGCGCGGCGAGCCTCACCACATCTGCGCGCCATCGACTACGCCCGAGGCTTCATCAACATCAGCACGTCCGGTGGCGTAGGGGCTCCAACCCCCCCCCCCCATACCGCCCTCGACAAGCACGAGCGCAAGCGTCACCCACCATGGTCCCGGCCGGATGCCATAGTATCATCCCCAGGACAGTATCTTGGGAGGAGCAACATGGAGCATGGGGCACCACGGTGAGGTGTTCGGGGTGACGGCCCCGGAAGCCTACGTGCCCCGCATGATGGACCAAGGGTACGCACCAGAGGACGACATCGGCTCATTCGTTGGAGAAGATTGGGGAGAAGGGGCGCTAGGAGTCGAAGCTTTCCAAGAACTAGCGGAGAACCACAGCGATCGCGCCTATGAGGGCAACTACTTGGTACTGCTAACCTCTCAGGAATAGGCTTATTCTAACCATGGGCTGCAGATGAATCAGGTTGCAGCATCGATCGGCTTCCCTGGCACGGAGGCACCCGCTTCAACAAGGGAGACACACTGGGGGGCGCCTGGAGGGAGCCAGGAGCAAGGCCCCTCCCCAAGGCACGCGAAACCAGGGGACACCCGGAGGTAGGCCCTCTGCCGGGGTGGCTTCAACAACCCTTCCCCCGGCAGAGGACCCATGGTCGCCGAGGGAACCGCTGGCGTCCTCTTTCCCTCCTTTGTGTCGTCCTAGTCTCCGGTCGGCTCAAAGGAGGTCAAGGCTGGCGCAAGGCGGGCCCCTCGTCTGGCGATATGAAGCAAGGCCGGTACATGTGAAGAAGGCTCGGTGCCTGTGAAGCTCGCTGCCCGTGACACTCTCACGTAATAATGAGTTGGGGCTGTACACGCCCCGGAGTCTCAGAAGCGCCGGCCTCAGGCCCTGGGGCTCCCTCCCACGCCTAGTGGACAACACTTAGCTCCGCGCTGGTGAGAAGACTTGAAGACCCGAAGACTAGACTAGGTGCCGGACATGGCCTTTTGCTTTGGATCTCTCTTTATGTGGCTTTGCTTTCTGATTCTGGACTTAAATTGAAGCTGAATTTTTATCGATGCGCGCGGGGGTGTCTTTTCTCGCTCGAGCCATTTCTCACCTTCTGGATCTTTTCTGGTTTGGGACTCACGTCCATTTCCTTTCCCTCACAAAGCTCCTCGCGAGCCGGACCGTGCAAAGCACGCACTAGCACTACGCCTGGTGCTCACCCCTTGCGGGGCCCCCTCAAACGGGGCAATAAGCTCCGCAGGATTCTCAGGAACTCGTCGCCTCATGACCCAGCCCTAAGTTGGCGCTGACTAAGGTAAACCACGTCGGGAAACTCACCCCAGCTTCATGAGCTTACGAGGACACATACCCACATCGCATAGGAAAGTAAAAACTGCATTTTGCTTACACGAGGGGCTCCCCCTCTCAAAATGCTCTTACAAGTTTTCCAAGGGCCACGCCCGAGTTTTGCGTGCAGAATAAAACAACAGGAGAATATGGTATCAGCCAAAGATATCACTCGTTGCGTCGTCCATGGACGCGTCACTCGCATCGTCATCATCTTCGTCGGAATCGTCGCCGCCGTCGTTGACCACGTCACCTTCGTCAGTGATGACCAGCACCCCATCGTTCTCCGAGGTGAAGGCCCTGACCAACGCGTCGACATGGTCCTCTACCCAATGCGCCAGGTCGCCTTGGACGACCATGGGTACAGGGGCAATGGCGGCATCGAAGTTGAATGGGGTCGGCGTTCAGAAGGTGGCTGAAGACATGGGAGAAGGCGCGCTGAAGCAGGTCACGACCCCTCTCCTCCACAAGCCGCCGAGCTCTGGCAAATTGAGCCTCCAAGCGTGTCACCACCTCGGTGAAGAAGGTCAGGTGGTTGGCATAGTCACTTGAGTGAGGGGTCGGGGCGTTCTTGTCACAGATGTAACCCAGGGCGGTGTTGGCCTTGTTTCGAAGGTCTTGAAGCATAGGAGCGTGCTCGCTCTCCAGCGTCCGGTGTTGAAGCTCTTCCTCCCTGTTTTGTCGTGCGACGGCCTCGGCATCATCAACTCGTTTCCGGAGGGAAGACAGCTCGGCACGGGCGGAGGCCAAGTTCGCCTGCACCTTAACCAGGGCGGCAGCTGTGGCCTCCACACGCCTCTCAGCCTTGTGCAACCTGGGCCTAAGGGCGGCGGCCCTGCCCGCACCCTCCTGACCGGCAAGCTTCAGCTTCAAGTCCTACCTGCCTTCCAGATATTCGTGAACCTCAGCCACCCGGCGATTGATTTCCTCCTCGACTCTAGCCTCGCGGGCCCCGACGGCATCTTCAGCTTGAGCGACTTGATGCTCCCTCGTCTCCACTTGCTCGAGCTCGAGGCTGCGCTCCACGGCTTCCAGGGCCAGCATCTCCTCCCGCTGCCGGACCTCCTCTTCCTCCGCAGGCGTCCCCCTCATCGACGTAAGGGCGGCCCCGCGCGCCTCGACCTGCTGCTCAAGGGACGCGCTCCAGGCCTGGAGCTCCCACGCGCGCTCCTCCGCAGCCTCGCAGCGGCGATCGGCCTCGTGAGCATCTTCCAGAGCTCGCGAGCGGGCCTCATTGGCAATCTTGAGGGACGCCTCAACCTTCGCGTTCTCGAGGTCGTGATGATAATGACCAAGGTTGATGGCCACTCGCAGCTTGCGCCACTCCTCCACCAACCGAAGACCTTCAGCCTCAAGACGCGAGTCGAGACCAGCAAGCTCTTCACCAAGGCGGTTCATCGCGCCCATCGCCTCCTGGAAGAGCTCGTGGCGGACCATGCTGTGCCCGCGCTCGAGTTCGAACGCTCGGCCCACCTCGTCCTCCACCTCGGGGGCTTCGGGTGGAGCATCAAGTGGTGCCCCACCTCCCGGTTGGGGGCTGGGGGCTAGCACGGCCCCAGGCGCCAGCTGACCCTCGCGAGTGGCCCGAGCCGAACAAGGCCCATTGCTTTAAGAAGACTCCAGGATCAAGGCTAGCCAGCTCCCAACCGTGACCAGGGGAGGAGCCATTGGCACACCTGCTGCGCTCCGAGCAAGGCCGCGAAGAAAGGACGGCGAAGGCGCAAGCTCGGGGCGCCTTGGTGCCGGACGAACTCCCATGGCTGACCCCACGCCGTGGGCAGCGTCCGAGCCTGTAGCGCTGGAGCTTGGCGGGTGCGATGGGATGAGAGGGAGCTGCTTCTCTGGAGATTTTGCGGCCTTAGCAGAAGGGGACCTGAGGGGACAATCGTCAGGAACGGAAGGCGGCACATAGAAGATCACCAAGATAAGGTACTTACTCGTCGATAGCGATGTACTTTCGTCGCTTCAACTGTCCAAAGATGCTGCTGCCGCTAGGGGATCCCTTCCTCTTGCGGAGCTCCTCGAAGTCCACACAAAGGCGTCCGAAGCACTGGATGTGGCGGCCAGCACGCGGCGAAGCCGAAGAAGAACCAAGAGGGATGGCTTCAGGGGAGCCCGGCTGCAGCGAACAACCCGGCTATTTCTCGCTGCGACCTCCCAAGGTTCCTGGAGCCTCGGCTTCGGGAGCCACATGCCGCCTCTCATTAGCGACCGATGCCTCGGGAGGAGCGTCGCAAGCTCCCGAGGACGACGCCCCTCGATCACCTCTCAACATGTGCTCCTCAATATCCGAGCAGCCGACCACCGTTGCCGCTCGCTCCCCCGCACCGTCACCTGGGGCGAGCTTGGCACCGGCGGTGAAGATGGGGACCACGATGACGGGATTCTCGCGAGGCCCCACCAAGCCAATTGGGCGCAGCCCCCACTCATCAAAGGAAGGCATGTTCGCGGCAAACGTGACCTTGTTCTCGCAGCGGTACAACATGCAGCTTTTCCTGGGCATCTTGTCCGGCAGAGGGACACCAGATAGGACCATGAGCACTATTTGCCGCGCAGCAAGAGGAAGCCCCTCCTCCTGAAACCTCATGTTGTCTTGTCCGCTAAGCAAGGCCCACATCGGGTGAGAATGGCGCTGAAGCGGAGCAACTCGACGCCTGACGAACTCCCTCACCACCATGGGCGCAGTCACACCAAGGTCCTTCAACCACCACAGCCTGGCCCAGACAGGGGCATGACAGGGGCTGGCGAGCCTCTGGTGACCCCAGCCGGAGTTTGGAATAGCGGGCCCCACCGGAGCTTGGAGCAGAGGGTTGAGCACGCCGGCATCAACAAACACCCATCACGTGCGGAACTCGCTCGCGGATGAAGGAAGATCGAAGTCGATCCCCATGCCTGCTGTCGCAGCCACGACCTGGAAGCCCACACACCCTGAGCTCTGCCGGGCTCCGGTGAGATGCAGCGAGAAGAAGTGGCGGAGGAGTGCCACTAAGGGGGTGATGCCCACCATGGCCTCACACACGGAAGCAAAGACGGCAAGAAGGGTCACAGATTGAGGGTCGAGATGGAGCATGTGGATCTGATAGTGCTCGAGCACCGCGTTGAAGAAGGCGTTGAAGGGAGGAAGCAGGCCAGCCTAGAGGGCATCAATGAAGATTGGAACCTCGGTGACTGCCCGAGCCATGCTGGAGAGAGACGCAGGCCAGGCCGGCGTCTCTCCCCACTCGTTGAAGCTGGAAGCGAGCATGGGGCGCACCTTGCCCATGGCCTCGTCATTGAGCACCCGAGGCCGGCCGAGCACCGGCTCGAAGGATGGAGGCGTAGTTGGGGAGGACAGAGGTTTCTTCCCCTTTTGGGCATGCTTCGGCGCCATGGCGGTGAAGCGGGCGGAGCGCTGGTCGGATTGGGAAGCCGGAGCAGGGCGTCGAGGAAGCAGGGAGATTGGAAGAACCAGGCGTGGTGAAGGAAAAATAACTGTGTAGGCCACATGGGCCGCATAGCCAGTCAGATTCAAGGGAAGCATGGGGAAGTGGAAACGCCCACATCCAATCAACTCCCACGCGTCAACCGAGGCTGCAGGCTTTTGGGGCCCACGGTGCTCCGAACTTGACCTTTGGCTTCGCCGTGAAGCCAAGCCCGCGCGCACCTTGGGCCCAGGGGCTACTATCGGTGTTCTGGGAATGGGGGTCCCCAGACTTGCCTACCTCCAGCCCGCGGCGTGGCAGAGCCAACAGACCATACAACCCATCTTCATCATCAAAGCACCCAAGACCCTCGCGAGGGTCCAAGCCTCGCGAGGCGGACGACGTGAAACCTCCTCTGGAGTGGCCTAGCTACGCAGGCTCACGAGGAGCGGAGATATCAAGGCGAGGCAAACCTCACGAGGCTCTCGTGATGTGAGCCATGACAATCGACACCAGGCGGGCGCCAGCGCACGTAGCGTCCTTGTTTCCTCTTTGGTGCAAAGGGGGCAAGCGCAGCCACAGAGTACCGAGGCATCAGGCAAAGGTTGCCATTTCAGTGCAACAAGACCAAGACCAGGCGGACGACAAGGCGGAGGTCATCGTGGAGCCCAAGACGGTGTCACCCCAGAGCCTTTCATAGGCGCAGACTACCTTTTGTCAGGATAGCTTGTACTAGCTGTCCCCCTTCAAATTAGCATGCCATTGTTGGCTCCTTTCCTGCTCCATATTTGGGAAGAGGACCAAGGCCTCTATAAATAGCACTAGCCACCATAGTAGGGGCATCTCATCTTAGCTTGAGGGAATCTACACACCACAAGTTCATATGCATAAGAACACCTAAACCTCAGGAGGCTGTTCTTCCCCTTGTACTGTTCATCATCAGCCCAAGAGGCAATCCACCACCACCACACTGGAGTAGGGAATTACACCACAACGGTGGCCCAAACCAGTATAAACCTCGTGTCTTTCTGTGTTGCGAGTTCGTCGAGTTCGTCCGCAAGATCTTAGCGAGCTAGAGCGTATATCGGTAGGAGGGAAATACTTTGCACGCACCCCAGTGTTTGAACCTTAAGGGTTTGCCAAAACCCCACATCCGACATTTTTCCAGCCCATTTACATATAAAGTTTATTAAGTTTGGAGCTACGGTTATTTAGTTATGAAATAAAGCATTTTAAGATGGCAATTAAGCAAATTATTGCAAACATCATTTTTAACATGTCAAAAGAGCAAAGTTTAGCAAACAACATTTTAAATATTTCAAACATGGATGAAAGTGGCATATTATGAAACTAGATGAAAAACTAAGCATTTTTCATATAAGGTTTGTTTAATTTGGAAGCACGGTTTGAGAGTTATTAAATGCATGAACTAGAAGGGGTTTTCTGTAAAATAGGTAATTCGCTGGTAATTGGGAAAATTGCTGAAGGAAACAAAACGAGCAGTGCGCTGAAACTGGAGGGGCTGGGGCTCTCACCAGGCCTCACGGGCCGGCCGGTGCAGCCGGCTAGCTGAGGGGATTGCGGGCATGCCTGGGTGCTGGCTGGGCCGCGGGGAAGGCGTGGCCCATGCGGGCAGGGGCCGCGGTAAACGTGCTGGAGGCGTTCGTCCTCGGCTCACACCCACACGCGCAGAGGGGCCGGCGGCGAAGCTTGCTGCAGCGGAGCTCCGATGAGGGTGCTCGAGGACGGCAGGGTGACCAGAAATGAGCGGATCCGGCCCCGGGCATCTCGTTCCCGGCGTCAGCGGTGAACACCGGCGATGAACGTCGCAACATGGGCAGCGGCGGCTCCCTGCGGAGGAAGAGGCTGACAGGGCAGTTAGCAATGGGGAGAGAGAGGACAGAGAAGGAGGCGAGGGCGGCAGTGTCCTGGATGTGGTCGCTGGCGGCGACTCCGGTGGCTTGCCAGCCAGTGGCGGGGCTGGACGGAGAGAGGATTTCTGGCGCGAGGCTCTCGAACCAGGGCGCGTGGCTCTCGGACGCGGCGGTGGGATCCAGGCTTCGCTAGGCTCGGCGGGCCCCAGATGGGCCTGGCAGGGTTGCGGGAGGTGGGAGAGCTGCGGGGCGACGTGGCTGGCCCTTATTGGCTGCGGCGAGCACTGAGGGGTGAGGTGGCTGTCCGAGATTGTCCCTAGGGCATGGCGGCGGCGTTGACAAGTGGAGGCCAGGGTGGGGCTCGGCGCTGAAAACAAGGTGGGGCGGCGGTTAGAACTAGGAGGAAGGGTAGGCTACCCAAAATGGAAGGGGGAGGTGTTTAAATAGGAAAGGGGTTAGGATTAGGGTTTGGAGGGGTTTTGCTCCGAGACTCCGTTCGATCGCCATCGGACGGTCCAGAGCGAAGGGGGTAGGTAGGTGGGCTAGATGGACTGTGTAGAGGGGCTTGGGCTGAGACGAGAGGAAAGAAGGCAGCCCAGCAACGGTTCAAAACGTCCAACGTTTGACCGGCTATATTGCCGCTATAAATATCCGTTGGGGCATCAAACGGACTCTGATTGCGATGAAACTTGGAAGGCGGTCTAACTACACTATAACAAGACCGCACGCCAACTCTCATCCCATTCCAAGAACATTTTCCGGCCACTTATAAAATACTATTCTGGGCGTGCCGCGGGCGCGTGCAAGTGTGTCTAGGCTCATAACGGACAACGGAGAGAAATGGGAGAACCCGGACGGATGCAAGTTTTGAAATCAAGATGATGCAATGCACATGATGACATGATGAAATGCAACACGCAAGCAAATGACATGGTAACGTCGGCGAATAACTGGAAGACACCTGGCGCATCGGACTCGGGGCGTCACACCTAGCCCCCTCGTCTTGATGGTGGTCGTCATTCCTTCTAGGTGGTGGTGGTAATGGAGGAAGGCCTGCGTTGCCTTGAGGACGAGCCTCACGAGGTTGGTCCCTCCAGGCGCCCTCGCGAGGCTGATCCTGCCAGCGGTCCTCACGAGGCCGGTCGTGCCACTCCTGGCGCGGGCCACGGTCGTCCCAGCATCCGCTACCACGTCCTCCTCCTTGGCCGTAGCCCCGGTCGCTGCGCTCGGGGCATCAACCGAAGTGTCCTTCTCGAATGGCTCTGAGTTCTTGACAGTCACTGGTGTTGTGGGTATGCAGGTTGTGGAAGGCGCAGAACGGTCGGTTGCCCTTGGATGACTCGGGCTGGTCTCTTCCGTGCTTGGTGTCTGGTTCCGCTGCGAGCACGGCCGCTCCCTTGCGCTTCACGTCCTTGGCCTTGGTATTTTTCTCCTCTGGGTCTGCAGCAGGGAGCTCGAGGAGGGAGAGGAGCCCCTCCTCAGCTCTTGCACACTTGGTTGAAATGTTGAATAGCTCTAGGGTCGTGCACAGCTCTTCGTGGATGGCAAGCTCCTCCTTCATCTTGACATCGCAGACACCGTCAGAGAACGCTGAGATGATGGCCTCGTCAGTCACCTTGGGGATTTTGATGCATGCGCTGTTGAAGCGCTGAATGTACTTCTGGAGGGTCTCTCCTGGTTGTTGCTTGATGTGGTGCAGGTCACCCGCGACCGGGGGGCGGTCACGATTGCCCTAGAAGTTGACGATAAAGCGGTTGCGCATTTCGTCCCAGGAGGAAATTGAGCCTGGAGGCAGGTTCAGGAGCCAGGAGCGGGGGCCATCCTTGAGAGCCATGGGAAACCAGTTCGACATGACTTTCTCGTCGCCGTTGGCCGCCTCGATGCTCAGCTCGTAGAGCTGTAGGAACTCCGCGGGATCGGGGGTGCTGTCGTAGCGAGGGGGTAGATCTGGCTTCAACTTGCCCGGCCAGGCGACGCTACGCAGCTCGGGAGTGAAGGCACAACAGCCGGCCGTGGTCACCGGGGCCCGCCTTGGAGGTGGAGCTTGGCCTTGGCACCCGCGTGCCGCTACGGCCAGCAGCGCGGGGCCTTGCCGCAACAAACGATCCTGGCGCGGCAGAGCGAAGAGTGGCGGAGCCCTCGCTTGCAGTCGAGGGACTTCTTGGCATCTTCTTTCTTCGCGCGCGGGCGCCGGACGCGGTGGGTCGCGCTGCGGAGCCGCGTGCCTTGGCGCTAGGGCGCCGTCTTGGGGCAGAGGTGGCGGAGGTGGAGGTGCTTCTTGAGCTGTGTCGCCCGTGGCTGGCGGAGGGCAAGGCGGAGAGTGGGACGGCGCAGAGGAGCCTCCTGCGGCGCGGATAAGCTCGGCGATGCAATCAAGCCAGTCATCATAGAGGTCGTCGATCGGGCAGTAGCGCAGGAGCTCGTGCGCCATGAGGAACGTGGCCCGTGTGTCCACGGGAACGCGACGAGCGTGAGATGACGAACCAACGGGAGTCAGCGATGGAGTGGCGTGTCACACCCTAGCTAGTTCAAGCATTAGAGTGTGCATCATGTTTAAATTCCTCTTAAATTTGAAATGGGGAAGGCAGAAACCCCCAACACCCCCCTGGAAACAACTAGGGTTTACTAAAATTATTTTCAATGAACCTGAAATGCCCTTCTAAAAAGTTCACCCTCTTTGTCTTGGGTTAGAACCTCTGACAAAATTGGTGCACAATTTTCTAGGTCAACAGAAGGTCATTGAATGAAATCATAAGTATTTGAATTAGGGCATTTAAATGCTATAAAATAATTTAAATGCTCAAATAATTCTGGAAATAAATGTTTGCTGTTGGAAATATTCTAAACAGAGCCCACAATTATTTTCAGGATTTTTGGAAATGTTTTAGTATTTTTAATAAAGCCCAACAGTTGCAGTTAAATAGAAAAAGAAAACAAATCAGAAAAAGAGAGAGAGGGAGAAGCCCACCTGGGCCTTACCTGTGCTGGCCGGCCCACCTGGCCTGTGCCAGTCATCACCCACCTCTGCCAGTAGGCAGAGGCGTGTCGCCGGCGCGTGCTCCCGCGGCCACCTCCTACTTCCACCTCCTGCTGCCTCCTCGTCCCCATCCGAGCGCCATGGAGACGCCAAGCACCTCCCTACACTCCTCCCCTCTCTCCCCCTCGTCTCCCTCACCCTCTCCCGCGATGGCCGAGTGCGATCCTCACCGCCGTTCGCCATAGTTGCCACCAGAGCCACCCCCTCGCCTCCCTGACGTGCCCGTGAGCTCCGCCTCCATCGTCTACGCCTCCCCGTCGACTCACGCAACGCCGGACGCCTCCAAGCGCCTCCCCGACGCCTTCTTCTTCCTCGGTCCTCCGAGATCACCGGCAATGCCCCGACGACGTCCGACCTCCCCCGAGCCCGCTGAGACGCGTCCTGCAACCGCTGTGAGCTCCTATACCGATCCCCCCTCTTCTCTGCTTCGTTTGCCCGCCATAGACGCCGCCCCCTTGCTCACCGTAGCACGCCGGCGCGCGAGCTCGATGCCGGCGTCACTCCGGTGGCCTTTTGGTCAAGCGCGGGTGCTTAACACACTCCCCGCATCTCGCAGCGCCTCACTAGCACGTCCGTTTTCCCCCTAGCTTGCTACAGCAGCAAAATCACCAACGACCGAGCTCCGGCCGCCACCACGAGCTCGACTCCGGCGAGCTCGCTCCACCCCAGCTCCTCCCACTTGCCCCACTAGATGCGCGCGAGCCCCAGCTACGCGTAGGACCAAACCGCGGTCGAATTGGTCGCTTGTGGCCGATTTCCGAAGCTCTTCGCCGTCTCAGCCTCGCCGGCAGCTCAACGCCGGCGGGATTAACCCCGTTGACCAGGGGTTTGACCCTAGTTTGACTCCGCCTGAGACACTGATAGGTGGGGCCGGCTCCTAACTAATTCAGATTAGTTTAAATTAGAGCTAATCACTCCGTTAGAGGTTAATGACGTGGTTAACTAATCCTCTCTCACTGACATCTCGGCCTAGAGCCTAACTAACCCAGTTTAGTGCTAACTAAACACAAACTAACTCTGTTAGTTAGCTGAGAGACTGACAGAAGGGGCCCACCAGTCATGTTTGACATGGGCTGGCACCTTTGACCCGCTGACGTCATAGGGACGCAGTGCTGACGCATTAACTCAATTACTTGATTTATTCTTTAATAGGAAATTCCAGAAAATAGTCAGAACTTCTAAAAATCATAGAAAATCAACCATAGCTCCAAATGCAAAGATTTATATATGAAAAATGATCAGAAAAATTCAATCTATCCATCTGTAATGGTTTCATGCATGACAAAACAAGTTAACCCTGCTGTTTAAGCAGAATAAGGTAATGCACTAATAAGGCCATGTTTAATGAGCTAATATTTGAATCTTTGATTGAAATGTGTTCATACCCTTCTGTTTTAGCTTGCATTAGGCCAAAACACTTTCATCTTGCCATGTCATAGCATGCATCATATTGTTGCATATTGCCATGTGTTGATTATGTTCAGTGTGTCTTTCGTGGTAGGTTCTGCCTCCGAGGATAACCCCGAGTATCCGTCTGAAGGGCAGTACCCTACTACCTCTACAACAGGCAAGCAACTCATTGATCATTCCGATACAACCCATGTTCCGCTTCTGCTCTTGTTTACTGCATTAAAATAACGCGATTCAAACTGCTGTGTGCTACGGTAGCTGAACCCTTATCCTCTGCATGACATGTCATTGCCACAGTAACTAGATGAAACCCACTAGCATGTGTAGGAGTTGATTGAGCCATGTATGTGATTCCTACCTTGCTATGCCTGCTATGCTTAGAGTTGTGTCAGGTCTGGTTCATCTGGGTGATGGGCTAGAGTGATATGATTATGTCGGTAATATGAGGGATGTGTTGAACATGTTTTGGTAAAGGTATCGATGAGAGGCCATGTAGGAGTACATGGTGGGTTGTTTCATTGAGGCCGTCCATAAGAACTAATATCTGTATGTGTGACTTAAGATGCAGTTACTACCGTACATTGGGCCCGAAACCAATGGACCCTCTCGGCTTCTTAATCACCCTAGTACTCTGTCCAGGAGTTGCAAATAGTTTCTGGTGTTTGTAGGTTATGTGTTGGCGGCCGTGCGTAGCGCTGACCCTAGGGGTGGGCTATGTTGCGGTAGATACACCGTGGCCGGGTATGCCAGGCACCCGTTTGGCGTCTCGGGACCCTGTTCACATCGTTCGGGGCCATATGTGGAAACCTCGGCCGGACTCCCTGTGGATGGAACCTGGATAGGCAATAAACCTGGACTAGAGACTTAAGTGTTTAGGTAGGCCGTGGCCGACACCCTCGCTGGGCTTCCGCTTGAAGGTTGCCGAGTACATGTTGTGTAGATGGCGGTAAGTGGTGAAAGTGTGTGTGAAGAAGTACACCCCTGCAGGGTATAAAACTATTCGAACAGCCGCGTCCGCGGTAAAGGACTACTTGGTTGCCTATACAGTTCATAAACAAGTTAAATGGATACTATTAAAAGTCTCAAGATAAGTGTGAGTACCGAGGATGGCCCTCACGTAGGATGACGAGAGAGGATCCCCGATGGAGTATTGTGTTGGTGAGTAGTGGACTCGTGTGCGAAAACTATTTTACTAGTGGAGTTCCGTAGCATAGCTTAGCCAAGAGTCAAAGCTGGCTTGCTGCAATAACCCCACCACCTTCTTGAGAATGAGCATGTATATTAGGTTCTGATGTAAGACTTGCTGAGTACCTTTGTACTCATGTTTGCTTAATTACTGTTTTCTGATGACAACACCGCCCCCTCCGACGGGTTCTACGTAGACCTTGACGTCGACGAGTGACTAGCCACCCAGGTGGTGATCCTGGCCATGGAGGGCCCTATGTAGATAGACAGGCTTCGAGAAGCCTTCTTTCTTTCTAGTGTCTGTACTCAGACTATTTACTTCCGCTTGTGCTTGTATGATTGTACGACTTGAGTGTCGGGTCATGTGACCCCTATCTGTATGAACTTGTTATGTATGGCTCTTTGGAGCCTTTAAATAAAGTACTTGAGTTGTAGAGTTTTGTTGTGATGCCATGTTGTATGTACTCATATCGGGCATATTGTGTGTATGATTGAAATGCTCGGTATGAGTGGGATCCGACAATCTAGTTGTTTATCCTTGGCAGCATTTCCTATGGGGAAATGTAGTCTAGTGTTCCTCGAGCCATAGTAGTCTACTACAGCCCGGTTCACCGGAGTCCTCCTAGCGTAGCACTACTGTTCAGGACACTTGATTGGCCGGCATGTGTTTCACTTCGTTCCGATGTCTGTCCCTTCGGGGAAATGTCACGCGGTGACTTTCGGAGTCCTGCCTAGCCTGCTACAGCTCGGGTTCCCAGAGTCCTGTTTGCCTAGTGCTACAGCCCGGAATCACTCGCTGATGACCGACATGCTCGATGGGATTCATGTATGCCTGTCTCCATAGGTCTGTGCCGCGTTGGGTTCACGACTAGCCATGACGGCCCGGGTTCTCTGTCATATGGATGCTAGCGACACTATCATATACGTGAGCCAAAAGGCGCAAACGGTCCTGGGCCATGGTAAGGCGGCACCCGTAGAATACCGTGCGTGAGGCAGCAAAGTGATATGAGGTGTTACCGGCTAGATCGATGTGGCTTGGGATCGGGGTCCTGACAGCATTGGCATCAGAGCCAGACTGCCTGTAGGTTCGTTGAGCCAAACTGGTCGATGTCGAGTCTAGAAATGCTTTAGTTATATGTAGGGGAATTGATTGTGGGAGGGAACGTAAGGCTCTCTTACTCCTTTACCCTATGCCCTCTGATCTGAGTCTTTCTCTTCTCATTCAACGTGGGTTAAGAACTAGGCTCTCTTCTTCTATCAGGTTCACGTGTTACTAATCCGTAGTAGCTTATAGGATTGTTGTTACAACTCCCAGTTCAGTTTCTACTATCTTTAGTATGTTGCTAATTGAATCAGAACCTTGATATGATGTTGTTGAGTGGTATGCAGACTGTTGTGGATGTCTCAAATCTTTTTCTGAGCATTTACAACTGTTATGCTGTCCAATTTTCCCTAGAAATTCTAATGTCTTTGCTTTGTGGTTGTGCTTTCAGATGGCCAACCTTGTTCAAAACCAAGTGGTTCGCCTGACCCGGTGCCTCGACGTGCCCGGTCATACTGCTATGTTAGTCCGGGTAATGATCGAGACAGGTTACCGTTGGTATCCCGAATACACTGTCGAAGAGCAGTTCCGCAACTTTAATCAAAGCCAATATTTCTGCACCGTCAGGATATTTCCTTCTTATCCTGGATCTACCGAGCCCCTTCACTGTTCCTATGGACTCGGGGTTACTGTTGAGATGGCTGTGCAGGATGCTGCCTATTCCATGATGACCATCATGCGGGTCCGGACTGGCCTGCTTCGGAACATCGACTTCCGTTACATGCCAGCTTCACTTCCGGGAGCGCAAGGGTATCTTCAGGCTATCTATGATGACTCCACTCAGGAGGACTCATTAACTCGTACCACTACCGAGATGCTCGAAGATAAGGACCGAGAGAATCGGGTTTTGAGGTTGGAGCTTTTCAATACCCATGCTGATCATTGGGCCACATTGACTCGGTTTGCACCTGCGGTGCAAGCTGGATGTATGGATACAAGGGATCTGTATCCTGTGAGATCTGCTCTGCCAGACATGGTGGATTGGCGTGATGTGGGGGGCATCACCCCACCCCGTGGTCCTCACAGGCCACCGTTTGTTGGTCCAAGACCTCATCCTAGCCCCTATGGTCCACAAGCTCCTCAGGACCGTCTGTTCCCGGATGATCACATTGAACTTCCAGGCTATGGAGGTGACTTCTATGAGGACTACTACGGAGCTGTCTGAGTTAGTAGTAGTATCACTAGTATTGTAATAGTTGTATGTCCACTGTCCTGCGTGACTTGTGGAATATGACTTGGCGTGTAACCAATTCCGGAGGTGTAGAAAAATAATGTATAGGAGCTTGGAATGCCTCCGATGAGATGTAACGTCTTTCATCATAGTTGTACTGTAGCCTGGGCTTGTACTAAACTATGTATGATGTGTATGACCGTTGGTATATATATGGCAGTTTTATATACCCATGACATACGGATGAACATCTCTAGATTCCATGTTATCCATTACATTCTGCACTTCCTTGCTAAGTTGAGCCATCCTTATCTAAACCGTTGTCTTGTTTTCTCCTAGGATGGTCAACACCCGCAGCAACCCTGCTGCCCCGGAGCAGGGGGAAGCTAGTGCAGCTAGGGGTGAAAACCTTCCTCATCCGCCTTCTCTGGCTGAAATAATGCTGGAGGCGGAAAGAAACAAGCGTGAGACTAACCGCCTGCTGGAGAGGATTGAGCAGAACACTACACGCCATCCGCGAAATGACTTGGTGTCAATCAATGACTTTATCAAGCTGTACCCACCAAAGTTTAACCATTCCGTCGAGCCCCTCGACGCGGATGACTGGCTTCGCAGCATCACCCACAAGCTATGTTCTGCCAACGTAGCCGAAGCCGACAAGGTTACTTACGCTGCCTACCATCTCGAAGGCCCTGCTAGCCTCTGGTGGGAAAATTTTGAAGCTATGCGCCCGGTCGGCCAAATCACTACTTGGGCTGAATTCAGTGAGGCTTTCCGTGAGCATCACATTCTGGAAGGTCTCATGGATCGCAAGAGGGAGGAGTTATGCAATTTCACCCAAGGAAGACTGACTGTGGATGCATATAGTCGTGAATTTGGGAATCTGGCACGCTATGCCCCTGAAGAGGTATCTACTGACGCTAAGAAGCAGGCAAGGTTCCGCAAGGGACTTAGCCCTGAGCTTCGCCGCGATCTTCGTCTGCACGAGTGCACCTCCTTTCAGAAGTTGGTCAATAAAGCCATTAGTGCTGAGACAGGCCAGACTGATTATGACGCTTCACGCAAGCACTCCCGTGATTTTGGCTCTTCATCCGGCTCTGGAGCTCAGAAGCGCCGGGTGTGGATCCCAAGCACGGCACTGCCACCCAGGTTCATCCCGAGGCCATCCTTTGAGGCGCCTCGTCCCAACCAGCAATTTGCACCGCCCAAGCCCTATGGTGGCCCCGCTGCTAACGCTGCTCCACGCCCCAATGTGGTGACATGCTTTAAGTGTGGAGAGCCGGGTCACTATAGCCGAGAGTGTCCCCAGAACAACAACCCCACTCAAACTGGAAAGTCCGTTGGCCATGGTAAGCCAGCGGGAAAGACATTCTACGCCAAGCCGGTCACTACTGCCCGTGGCCATGTCAACTATGTTTCAGCCGAGGAGGCTCATGAGGATCCCAACGTCATCCTTGGTACGCTCCTTGTTAACTGCCATTCGGCATCTGTTCTTTTCTATACTGGAGCATCTCATTCATTCATATTCGAGAACTATGCTCGATTGCATAACACGAAATTTCTGTGACATGCCCTCTACCATGGAAATTCAAACCCCTGGCTCTGGATGGCAAACTTCTAGAGTAAGACATGGGAACGAAATTCTTGTTGATAGACTTGTCTTCCTCGCATCCTTAATAGCTCTCAAGTCCTCGGACATAAACTTCATCTTGGGTATGGACTGGATGTCACCTCATTATGCTAAGATTGATTGTGCCACTAGAACCGTTCAACTTACTCACCCATCGGGCAAGACAGTCAATGTCTTAACTCGAGTGGCCAAGCGCCAGCTCTACTCCCTAAATGCCAACCCCCTTCTAGACCTTGAGGATGTTCCGGTAGTCCGAGACTTTCCAGATGTCTTTCCAGAAGAACTGCTAGGTGTTCCACCTGACAGGGATGTTGAGTTTGTGATAGACCTTGTTCCAGGAACCTTTCCAATTTCTAGAAGACCCTACAAGATGGCACCCTTAGAACTAGCCGAGCTTAAGAACCAACTCGATGAGTCCTTGAAAAAGGGTTTCATCCGTCCTAGTTCCTCTCCTTGGGCTTGCCCCGTCCTCTTCGTCAAGAAGAAGGATGGAACGCATCGAATGGTTGTGGATAGCCGACCTGTCAACTTGGTCACCATCAAGAACAAATACCCGCTTCCCAGGATCAACGATCTGTATGATCAGCTCGCTGGATCCTCAGTCTTTTCCAAGATGGATTTGAGGTTGGGCTACCATCAAATCAAAATCAGAAACGGGGACATTCCCAAAACGGCCTTTGTTACTCGTTATGGCCAATACGAGTACACCGTTATGTCTTTCGGTTTAACCAATGCCCCAGCCACCTTCTCCCGGTTAATGAACTCAGTCTTCATGGAGTATTTGGATAAATTCGTCGTAGTATACCTCGATGACATACTCATCTACTCCAAGAATGAAGAGGAACATGCCGAACATCTAAGGCTAGTATTGATGAAACTTCGAGAGCATCGCCTTTATGCCAAATTCTCCAAGTGTGAATTTTGGTTGCCAGAAGTGACCTATCTAGGCCATGTAATCTCTGGTAAGAGTATTGCTGTCAATCCCGAGCGAGTTCAAGCCGTCCTTGATTGGACTCCACCTGAGACGGTCAAGCAAGTTCGGAGCTTCCTTGGCTTAGCGAGCTATTGCCGCCGCTTTGTCGAGAATTTCTCCAAGGTTGCTAAACCTCTAACTGAACTCCTCAAGCAATATAAAAAGTTCGAGTGGACTCCACAGTGCGAGTTCTGCTTCCAGGAACTAAAAAGACGCCTGACATCTGCTCCCGTACTGGTACCACCAGATTTCTCCAAGGACTTTATTATCTATTGCGACGCCTCGCGACAAGGACTAGGTTGCATACTCATGCAGGATCGTCAGGTAATTGCCTATGCTTCACCGCAATTACACCCACATGAGGAAAATTATCCCACACATGATCTAGAGCTTGCAGCTGTAGTCCATGCACTTAAAACCTGGCGACATTACCTCCTCGGTAATCGTTGCGAGATCTTCACCGATCACCAAAGTTTGAAATATATCTTCACCCAACTAGATTTGAATCTCAGGCAAAGATGTTGGGTCGAGTTGATCTCGGATTACGACTTAGAAATAACTTACACCCCGGGCAAGGCCAATGTCATGGCTGATGCGCTAAGTCGTAAGTCCTATTGTAACAACCTGATGTTACAACAAAGTCAACCACTTCTCCACGAGGAATTTCGTAAGCTTAATCTTCACATTGTTCCTCGAGGATTCCTATCCACCCTGGTGGCGAAACCTATCCTTACTGATCAGATCATCAAGGCACAGAAGGTAGATCCGGGAATCTCATGTATTAAGAGAAGCATTAAGAAAGGAGTCGCGAATTGTTTCTCCATTGATGATAAAGGTGTCGTATACTTTGGTAATCCCCTAGTGGTTCCAAAGTCATGAAACCTGAGGCGGCTGATCCTTAAGGAAGCTCATGAATCCCCTCTCACCATTCATCCCGGTAGTACCAAAATGTATCAAGACCTACGCCAGAGGTTTTGGTGGACTAGGATGAAGAGACAAATCGCTCAATACATTGCTAATTGCGACGTTTGTCGTCGTGTTAAGGCAGAGCATCAACGGCCTGCTGGCACCCTTCAACCTTTGGCTATTCCTGAGTGGAAATGGGATAAAATCAGTATGGATTTCATCACTGGGTTTCCCAGGACCAAGAGAGGGAATAATGCCATCTTCGTCGTGGTCGACCGTCTATCCAAAGTAGCCCACTTTCTACCTGTTCGTGAGAGTATCACCGATAGCCAGCTAGCCGATTTATACATCTCCCGAATAGTGTCTCTTCATGGTGTCCCATTGGAAATTAACTCAGACCGTGGGAGCCTCTTCACCTCTTGATTTTGGGAAAGTTTCCAAAATGCTATGGGAACTCGTCTTTCTTTTAGCACCGCCTTCCATCCTCAATCAAGTGGTCAAGTAGAGCGAGTTAATCAAATTCTGGAAGATATGCTCCGAGCCTCTGTCATCTCATTCGGAATGGGTTGGGAGAAATGCCTTCCATTCGCGGAGTTCACTTATAACAATAGTTATCAAGCTAGCTTAGGCAAGGCTCCTTTCGAAGTTCTCTATGGACGAAAATGTCGAACGCCTCTTAACTGGTCAGAAACCAGGGAAAGACAACTCTTTGGCCCGGATATGATTCAGGAAGCAGAAGAGCAGGTTCGCGTTATTCATGAGAAATTGAAAACAGCCCAATCTCGTCAAAAGAGTCAATGTGATCGTAAACATAAGCCTATGACTTATGAAGTCGACAAGAAGGCTTACCTTCGGGTTACTCCGTTAAAGGGAACCCATCGTTTCGGTATCAAAGGCAAATTGGCTCCTCGTTACATTGGACCCTTTCGCGTTCTTGCCAAACGAGGAGAAGTTGCCTACCAATTGGAACTACCTTCGCATCTGTCCAGAGTTCACGATGTCTTCCATGTTTCTCAACTCAGGCATTGCTTTGCGGATCCTATCCATGGAGTGGACCACGAAACGCTTGATCTACAAGATAACCTCTCATATCGGGAATATCCCGTTCGTATCCTTGATCAAGCTGAGCGTACCACTCGATGCCATAACATCAAGTTTCTCAAGGTTCAATGGTCACACCATTCCGAGAAAGAAGCCACTTGGGAAAGGGAGGATCGTCTTTGACTCGAGTACCCCACCTTCTTCCCGGAGGATCCTAAATCTCGGGACGAGATTATTTTGAGTGGGGGTGAGTTGTCACACCCTAGCTAGTTCAAGCATTGGAGTGTGCATCATGTTTAAATTCCTCTTAAATTTGAAATGGGGAAGGCAGAAACCCCCAACACCACCCTGGAAACAACTAGGGTCTAGTAAAATTATTTTCAATGAACCTGAAATGCCCTTATAAAAAGTTCACCCTCTTTGTCTTGGGTTAGAACCTCTGGCAAAATTGGTGCACAATTTTCTAGGTCAACAGAAGGTCATTGAATTAAATCATAAGTATTTGAATTTGGGCATTTAAATGCTATAAAATAATTTAAATGCTCAAATAACTTTGGAAATAAATGTTTGCTGTTGGAAATATTCTAAACAGAGCCCACAATTATTTTCAGAATTTTTGGAAACATTTTAGTATTTTTACCCAACAGTTGCAGTTAAATAGAAAAAGAAAACAAATCAGAAAAAGAGAGAGAGGGAGAAGCCCAACTGGGCCTTACCTGTGCTGGCCGGCCCACCTGGCCTGTGCCAGTCGTCACCCACCTCTGCCAGTAGGCAGAGGCGTGTCGCCGGCGCGTGCTCCTGCGGCCACCTCCTGCTTCCACCTCCTGTTGCCTCCTTGTCCCCATCCGAGCGCCACGGAGACGCCCAGCACCTCCCTGCCCTCCTCCCCTCTCTCCCCCTCGTCTCCCTCACCCTCTCCCGCGATGGCCGAGCGCGATCCTCGCTGCCGTTCACCGTAGTTGCCACCAGAGCCACCCCCTCGCCTCCCTGACGTGCCCGTGAGCTCCGCCTCCATCGTCTACGCCTCCCTGTCGACTCACGCAATGCCGGACGCCTCCAAGCGCCTCCCCGACGCCTTCTTCTTCCTCGGTCCGCCGAGATCGCTAGCAACGCCCGGACGACGTCCGACCTCCCCCGAGC
>NC_041390.1:243420030-243432782 GCF_002162155.2 Triticum dicoccoides | reverse complement strand
GCCGTAGACGCTGCCCCCTTGCTCACCGTAGCACGCCGCCGCACGAGCTTGACGCTGGTGTCACTCCGGTGGCCTTTTGGTCAAGCGCGGGTGCTTAACGCACTCCCCGCACCTTGCAGCACCTCGCTAGCACGTCCGTTTTCCCCCTAGCTTGCTGCTGCAGCAAAATCACCAACGGCCGAGCTCCGGCCGCCACCACGAGCTCGCTCCACCCCAGCTCCTCCCACTTGCCCCACTAGAAGCGCATGAGCCCCAGCTACGCGTAGGACCAAACCGCGGTTGAATTGGTCGCCTGTGGCCGATTTCCGAAGCTCTCCGCCGTCTCGGCCTCGCCGGCGGCTCAACGCCGGCGGGAATAACCCCGCTGACCAGGGGTTTGACCCCAGTTTGACTCCGCCTGAGACACTGATTGGTGGGGCCGGCTCCTAACTAATTCAGATTAGTTTAAATTAGAGCTAATCACTCTGTTAGAGGTTAATGACATCGTTAACTAACCCTCTCTCACTGACATGTGGGCCTAGAGCCTAACTAACCCAGTTTAGTGCTAACTAAACACTAACTAACTCTGTTAGTTAGCTGAGTGACTGACAGAAGGGGCCCACCAGTCAGGTTTGCCTCGCTGGCGCCTTTGACCCGCTGATGTCACAGTGACGCAGTGCTGACGCATTAACTCAATTACTGGATTTATTCTTTAATAGGAAATTCCAGAAAAAAGTCAAAACTTCTAAAAATCATAGAAAATCAACCATAGCTCCAAATGCAAAGATTTATATATGAAAAATGATCAGAAAAATTCAATCTATCCATCTGTAATGGTTTAATGCATGACAAAACAAGTTAACCCTGCTGTTTAAGTAGAATAAGGTAATGCACTAATAAGGCCATGTTTAATGAGCTAATATTTGAATCTTTGATTCAAATGAGTTCATACCCTTCTGTTTTAGCTTGCATTAGGCCAAAACACTTTCATCTTGCCATGTCATAGCATGCATCATATTGTTTCATATTGCCATGTGTTGATTATGTTCAGTGTGTCTTTCGTGGTAGGTTCTGCCTCCAAGGATAACCTCGAGTATCCGTCTGAAGGGCAGTACCCTACTACCTCTACAACAGGCAAGCAACTCATTGATCATTCCGATACAACCCATGTTCCCGCTTCTACTCTTGTTTACTGCATTAAGACAACGCAATTCAAACTACTGTGTGCTATGGTAGCTGAACCCTTATCCTCTGCATGACCTGTCATTGCCACAGTAACTAGATGAAACCCACTAGCATGTGTAGGAGTTGATTGAGCCATGTATGTGATTCCTACCTTGCTATGCCTGCTATTCTTAGAGTTGTGTCAGGTCTGGTTCATCTGGGTGATGGGCTAGAGTGATATGATTATGTCGGTAATATGAGGGATGTGTTGAACATGTTTTGGTAAAGGTATCAATGAGAGGCCATGTAGGAGTACATGGTGGGTTGTTTCATTGAGGCCGTCCATAAGAACTGAGATCTGTATGTGTGATTTAAGATGCAGTTACTACCGTACATTGGGCCCGAAACCAATGGACCCTCACGGCTTCTTAATCACCCTAGTACTCTATCCAGGAGTTGCAAATAGTTTCCGGTGTTTGTAGGTTATGTGTTGGCAGCCTTGCGTAGCGCTGACCCTAGGGGTGGGCTATGTTGCGGTAGATACACCGTGGCCGGGTATGCCGGGCGCCCGTTTGGCGTCTCGGGACCCTATTCACATCATTCGGGGCCGTATGTGGAAACCTCGGCCGGACTCCCTACGGATGGAACCTGGATAGGCGATAAATCCGGACTAGAGACTTAAGTGTTTAGGTAGGCCGTGGCCGACACCCTCGCTGGGCTTCCGCTTGAAGGTTGCCGAGTACATGTCGTGTAAACGGCGGTAAGTGGTGAAAGCGTGTATGAAGAAGTACACCCCTACAGGGTATAAAACTATTCGAATAGCCGCATCCGCGGTGAAGGACTACTTGGTTGCCTATACAGTTCATAGACAAGTTAAATGGATACTATTAAAAGTCTCAAGATAAGTGTGAGTACCGAGGATGGCCCTCACGTAGGATGACGAGAGAGGATGCCCGGTAGAGTATTGTGTTGGTGAGTAGTGGACTCGTGTGCGAAAACTATTTTACTAGTGGAGTTCCGTAGGATAGCTTAGCCAAGAGTCAAAGCTGGCTTGCTGCAATAACCCCACCACCTTCTTGAGAATGAGCATGTATATTAGGTTCTGATGTAAGACTTGCTGAGTACCTTTGTACTCATGTTTGCTTAATTACTATTTTCAGACGACAACACCGCCCCCTCTGACGGGTTCTACGTAGACCTTGACATCGACGAGTGACTAGCCACCCAGGTGGTGATCCTGGCCATGGAGGGCCCTATGTAGATAGACAGGCTTCGAGAAGCCTTCTTTCTTTCTAGTGTCTGTACTCAGACTATTTACTTCCGCTTGTGCTTGTATGATTGTATGACTTGAGTGTCGGGTCATGTGACCCCTATCTGTTTGAACTTGTTATGTATGGCTCTCTAGAGCCTTTAAATAAAGTACTTGAGTTGTAGAGTTTTGTTGTGATGCCATGTTGTATGTACTCATATCGGGCATATTGTGTGTATGATTGAAATGCTCGGTATGAGTGGGATCCGACAATCTAGTTGTTTATCCTTGGTAGCCTTTCTTATGGGGAAATGTAGTCTAGTGTTCCTCAAGCCATAGTAGTCCGCTACAGCCCGGTTCACCAGAGTCCTGCTAGCCTAGCACTACTGTTCAGAACACTTGACTGGTCGGCATGTGTTTCACTTTGTTCCTATGTCTGTCCCTTCGGGGAAATGTCACGCGGTGACTTCCGGAGTCCTGCCTAGCCTGCTACAGCCCGGGTTCCCCGGAGTCCTGTTTGCCCAGTGCTACAGCCCGGAATCACTCCCTGATGACCGACATGCTCAATGTGATTCATGTATGCCTGTCTCCATAGGTCTGTGCCGCGTTGGGTTCACGACTAGCCATGTCGGCCCCGGTTCTCTGTCATATGGATGCTAGCGACACTATCATATAATTGAGCCAAAAGGCGCAAACGGTCCCGGGCCATGGTAAGGGGGCACCCATGGAATACCGTGTGTGAGGACGCAAAGTGATATGAGGTGTTACCGGCTAGATTGATGTGGCTTGGGATCGGGGTCCTGACATGGCGGTGCGGCCGTCCTGTCGCACCGAGGGGTGCATCAAAGATGCTTGCTGCTCGTTCCCCGCCGGGCCGGTGGCGGTGTTGGTGGCAGGCGACGGAGAGCGACGGGGTGGCCCGCTGACAGGGGCTGTCTGAGCGATGCGGGTGGCGAGGGCAGCCTGGCGCTCGGCACGTGCACGTCGTGCATCCACCATGGAGACGATGGATCGACGAGGTGCGGAGCGACGGAAAGGAAGCTTTGGCGCACCCCTACCTGGCGCGCCAAGTGTCGAATCACGGGTTCCGGAAAAGCCCTTAAGGTTTGAAAACTGGGGTGCGCATGAAGATCTCTCCCCCCTATGGATCTGCGTCCTAACTCAGCCTAGATCTCGCGTACTAACTTAACGAACTCGCAACACAAAGAACACGAGATTTATACTGGTTCGGGCCACCGTTGTGGTGTAATACCCTACTCCAGTGTGGTGGTGGTGGATTGCCTCTTGGGCTGAGGATGAATAGTACAAAGGGAAGAACAACCTCCTCAGGATGAGGTGTTCTTGTGCTTGGTGCACTTGTGTGGCTGAGGACGATCTTGGATTCTCTCCCTACCTATGGTGGTGGCTAGTCCTATTTATAGAGGCCCTGGTCCTCTCCCCAAATATTGAGCGGTAAGGTAGCCAACAACGACCAATTTGAAAGGGGACAACTAGTACAAGCTATCCTGACAAAAGGTGGTCTTCGCCTGCCAAAGGTTCTAGCGGTGACGCCGCCCTGGGCTCCATGGTGACCTCCGTCTTGCCATCCTTCTGGTCTTGGTCTCGTTGCACCAATATGGAAACCTTTTCTTGATGCCTCGGTACTCCGCGCCTGCGCTTGCCCCCTAAGTACCAAAGAGGAAACAAGGACGCTGCGCGCGCTGGCGCCTGCCTGGTCTCGATCGTCATGGCTTATGTCACGAGCACCTCGCGAGGTTTGCCCGACCTTGAACTCTCCGCCCCTCATGAGCCAGCCTGATGAGGCTGCTCCTGAGGAGGTCTTGTGTCGTCCGCCTTGCGAGGCCTGACCCCTCGCGAGGGTCTTAATTACTTGTTGATGAAGATGGGCCGTACAGGCCTGCCAGCAAAGCCACGCCATGGGCCATAGGCAGGCAAGTATGGGGACCCCCGTTCCCGGAATGATGACAGCACCGTTTCCAAAGTTCGTCGTGCCAAGAAACCACGTGATGATCGGGTGTGATAAGCTCTATGTTCACATACAACGGGTGCATGCTAGTTTTGCACACGCAGAAATACTCGGGTTAAACTTGATGAGCCTAGCATATGCAAATATGACCTCGGAACATTGAGACCGAAAGGTCAAGCATGAATCATATAGTAGATATGATCAACATAGTGATGTTCACCATTGAAAACTACTCCATTTCACATGATGATCGGTCATGGTTTAGTTGATTTGGATCACGTGATCACTTAAATGATTAGAGGGATGTCTATCTAAGTGGGACTTCTTAAATATGATTAATTGAACTTTAATTTATCATGAACTTAGTACCTGATAGTATTTTGCTTGTATATGTTGTTGTAGATAGATGGCCCGTGTTGTTGTTCCGTTGAATTTTAATGCGTTCCTTGAGAAAGCAAAGTTGAAAGATGATGGTAGCAATTACATGAACTGGGTCCGTAACATGAGGATTATCCTCATTGCTCCATAGAAGAATTACGTCCTGGAAGCACCGCTAGGTGCCAAACCTGCTGTAGGAGCTGAACCAGATGTTATGAACGTCTGGCAAAGCAAAGCTGATGACTACTCGATAGTTCAGTGTGCCATGCTTTACGGCTTAGAACCGGGACTTCAACGATGTTTTGAACATCATGGAGCATATGAGATGTTCCAGGAGTTGAAGTTAATTTTTCAAGCAAATGCCCGAATTGAGAGATATGAGGTCTCCAATAAGTTCTACAACTACAAGCTGGAGGAGAATAGTTCTGACAGTGAACATATACTCAAAATGTCTGGGTGTAACAATCACTTGATTCAACTAGGAGTTAATCTTCCAGATGATAGTGTCATTGACAGAATTCTTCAATCACTGCCACCAAGCTACAAGAGCTTTGTGATGAACTATAACATGCAAGGGATGGATAAGACAATTCCCGAGATCTTCGCAATGCTAAAGGCTGCGGAGGTAGAAATCAAGATGGAGCATCAAGTGTTGATGGTCAACAAGACCACCAGTTTCAAGAAAACGGGTAAAGGGAAGAAGAAAGGGAACTTCAAGAAGAATGACAAACAAGTTGCTGCTCAAGAGAAGAAACCCAAGTCTGGACCTAAGCCTGAGACTGAGTGCTTCTACTGCAAAGGGAATGGTCACTGGAAGCGGAACTACCCCAAGTATTTGGCAGATAAGAAGGATGGCAAGGTATATGTGATATGAATGTTATTGATGTGTACCTTACTAAAGCTCGCAGTAGCACCTGGGTATTTGATACTGGTTCTGTTGCTAATATTTGCAACTTGAAACAGGGACTACGGATTAAGCGAAGATTGGCTAAGGACGAGGTGACGATGTGCATGGGAAATGGTTCCAAAGTCGATGTGATCCCCATCAGCACACTACCTCTACATCTACCTTCAGGATTAGTTTTAGATCCAAATAATTGTTATTTGGTGCCAGCGTTGAGCATGAACATTATATCTGGATCTTGTTTGATGTGATACGGTTATTCATTTAAATTAGAGAATAATGGTTGTTCTATTTATATGAGTAATATCTTTTATGGACATGCACACTTGAAGAGTGGTCTATTTTTAATGAATCTTGATAGTAGTGATACACATATTCATAATGTTGAAGCCAAAAGATGCAGAGTTGATAATGATAGTGCAAATTATTTGTGGCACGATCGTTTAGGTCATATTGGTGTAAAGCGCATGAAGATACTCCATTCTGATGGACTTTTGGAATCACTTGATTATGAATCACTTGGTACTTGCGAACCATGCCTCATCGGCAAGATGACTAAAACACCGTTCTCCAGAACTATGGAGCGAGAAACAGATTTGTTGGAAATCATACATACTGATGTATGTTGTCCGATGCAGGTTGAGGCTCGCGGCGGGTATCGTTATTTTCTCACCTTCACAGATGATTTGAGCAGATATGGGTATATCTACTTGAAGAAACATAAGTCTGAAACATTTGAAAAGTTCAAAGAATTTCAGAGTGAAGTGGAAAATCATCATAACAAGAAAAAAAAGTTTCTACGATCTGATCGTGGAGGAGAATATTTGAGTTACGAGTTTGGTCTTCATTTGAAACAATGCGGAATAGTTTCGCAACTCACGCCACCCAGAACACCACAGCGTAATGGTGTGTCCGAACGTTGTAATCGTACAGTACTAGATATGGTGCGATCTATGATGTCTCTTACTGATTTACCGCTATAGTTTTGGGTTTATGCTTTAGAGACAGCTGCATTCACATTAAATAGGGCACCATCTAAATCTGTTGAGACGAAGCCTTATGAACTATGGTTTGGTAAGAAACCAAAGTTGTCATTTCTTAAAGTTTGGGGCTGCGATGCTTATGTGAAAAAACTTCAACCTGATAAGCTCGAACCTAAATCGGAGAAGGTGTACCCAAAGGAGACTGTTGGGTACACCTTCTATCACAGATCAGAAGGCAAGACATTTGTTGCTAAGAACGGATCCTTTCTAGAGAGGGAGTTTCTCTCGAAAGAGGTGAGTGGGAGGAAATTAGAACTTGATGAGGTAACTGTACCTGCTCCCTTATTAGAATGTAGTCCATCACAGAAACCGGTTCCTGTGACACCTACACCATAGTGAGGAAGCCGATGATGACGATCATGAATCTTCAGATCAAGTTACTACCGAACCTCGTAGGTCACCCAGAGTAAGATCTGCACGAGAGTGGTACGGTAATCCTGTTCTGGAGGTCATGTTACTTGACCATGACGAACCTACGAACTATGAGGAAGCGACGATGAGCCCAGATTCCGCAAAATGGCTTGATGCCATGAAATCTGAGATGGGATCCATGTATGAGAAAAAAGTGTGGACTTTGGTGGACTTGCCCGATGATCGGCAAGCCATCGAGAATAAATGGATCTTCAAGAAGAAGACTGACGCTGACGGTAACGTTACTGTCTAGAAAGCTTGACTTATTGCAGAAGGTTTTCGACAAGTTCAAGGAGTTGACTACGATGAGAACTTCTCACCCGTAGCGATGCTTAAGTCCGCCAGAATCATGTTAGCAATTGCCGCATTTTATGATTATGAAATTTGGCAAATGGACGTGAAGACTGCATTCCTGAATGGATTTCTGGAAGAAGAGTTGTATATGATCCAACCTGAAGGTTTTATCGATCCAAAGGGTGCTAACTATCGTGGTTCTAAGTCTGACAGTAATGTAGGGGGTAGGTATGGAGAGGCAAGATCTTAGCTATGGAGAAGTTGTAAGCACACGAGGTTTACGAGTTCAGGCCCTTCTCGGAGGAAATAATAGCCCTACGTCTCGGAGCCCGAAGGTGGTCGACTGGATTATGCGTGTATGAATTACAGGGCCGCGAACCCTTTACATTGAGGAGGGGGTGGCTTATATAGAGTTCGCCGGACCCCTCCGGCCCTCAGTTGTGCACGGTTTTAAATACATTAAGGTTGGGCGTTACTGTTAACGTCCCTAATAAAGTGCTATGATGACCATAAAAGCTACTTAATAACCGACCGTTAGCGTGTGGAGTGTCTTTAGGTCTCCTGGCCGTCGAGTGATTGGACCTTGGTCGAGTGATTGCTTCTTGGTCGAGTGTCTTCGAGTCTGTCGAGTGAAACACCTCCAAGTCGATTGAAAGGTGATTTCTTCTTGAGATGTCCTTGTGTAGGGCAGCTGGGACAGGTCCATGACCCTACCCTAGGTACATAGCTTCATCATTAGCCCCTGAATGGATCGAGGTTTGAGTGGGGAAGGAGTTGAGCACTACTCTGACTCATTTTTCATGCTATGAGCATATCCTGTTTCGGGTCAATGAACCTGAGTGATGACAGCATCTTCCGTTTTAGTCGCCTTGATCCATTCTTAGTTTTTTGTCGAGTGAGTTTCTTTACTTGAGAGGCTCTAAGTGACGGTGTGGAGGAGATCTTCGGTCTAACAAGTTGTTCTGCTGCCCGCAGATTTCGCGGGATCCGAATTTTGGGAAGCGCGCGGGACGGGGAAGGCCACAGTAATCGGATGGGATAGGGTGGAGCTGCCTCGATCCCCGCGCCACCTTTTTCGCCATGTATCACGCGCGCGATTGTTACGGGATCTAACAGGACCGCCCGGGCATACCAGTCAGCCACTCGGAAGCAGCCTCATATAAGGCATTGGACCGGGGTCTCTTGAACAGTGCGTCCCCATTATCTCTTCTCCTATTCAGCCTCCTTCGTTGCGCTCGCTCTCACCCCAGCGCCACCGCTCCGTATGCGTCTCGCCGGCGATGATGGGGAAGGAGAAGACAGCAACTCTGGAGCGGGCGAAGAAAGCAACGACAAAGGCGAAGGGGAAGGCGACCAGTCGGGGCGGATCTTCCTCGCGGACCGGCCTACCGAAAGGCTGGATCCAGGGCAACTGGATCCGCTCAACGATCACTCAAGAGGATCTCGATGACCTAGCCGAAGGAGGGCTGATCCCCCATGAATCGGCGCGGCTTCCGGGGAAGGAATCCAAGCCGCAACCTCGGGAGGGTGAGCGCGTTCTCCTTGCCACCCACGTCGACCGTGGATTTTCCTTGCCTCCTCACCCTTTCTTTCGGGGATTTCTGAACTTCTTTGGGGCACAACTCCGCCACTTCACTCCCAACACAATCGTTTATCTCGCCGCTTTCATTTCTTTGTGCGAGAATTTCTTGGGTTGCTGGCCTCATTGGGGTCTTTTCAAGCACATTTTCACTTGTCGCTCTCAGACGGTGAAAAAGGCCAATCCGAGTGACGAGAGAACTCAAGTGATTCAGATGTGCGGGGGTCTTGGTGTTCAGATGAGAGGGAAAAGTTCCTTTCGGGCCATGATTCTTCCCTACTCGGTTCGCGGATGGCAGTCGACCTGGTTTTACTGCAAAGACCAGTCGACACCAGGGCAGTCGACCGGCCTCCCTGCTTTTACCATGGACTGAGTAAGGAAACGCTCCTCTTTGAAGGTGCTCCCGGAGGAGAAGGCGTAGGTGAGGGTGCTGGTCGAGCGAGTGGTCCAGCTTATCCGTGACGGGGTCACCGGTATGGATCTCTTGGAGGTCTTCCTTCAGCGGCGCATCCAGCCTCTTCAAGCTCGAGACCATCCGATGTGGATGTATTCAGGTCTTGATGACTCCACTCGGATTTACCCAGAGGAGGTCGATGACGACACACTAGAGAAGTGGCTGTCGGGCATGACCGGAAACAAGGACAACCCCAGGGGAGCCAAGAGAGTTCCTCCATTCGACCAGTCCCATGTACCAGAGAAGGTCTAATTCCGAGCTTTTGATTGTAATCCGAATTCACTCGCACAGCTGTCTATACCGCGTCGACTGACTTTATTCTTCCTGCTTTCTTTCAGGCCCTTATAGAAATGTATTCAATGCCCAAAGGAGAGCAAGAGCAAGATCTGGAAGGCGAGGCGAGCGGCAGCGACAGTGGCGAATGGACTTCTGACGGTGAAGGGGACGGAGGAAGCGACGACTCAAGTGATGAAGAAGAAGTCGAGTCGCCTCCTCGTAGGGAGAGGCGATCCAAGCTTGACCAAGAACGACCGAGTGCCCGCGAAAAGGCGATTGCTCAGGCTGGTCAGTCTTCAAAGCGTCCTCGGATCTGTTCACCAACCCCGACCGAAAAAGCGCCAAAGCATCCCAAAGTTGCAGAGCCGAAGACTCGGAAGGTTTTGCCGAAGATTAAGATTGACATCCCCATCGCTTCCGTGTGAGTGTCTCCCTTTGTATTCACTCGACGCCCCATGTTGTTTGTTTTTCTTGTTTTAACCAGACGGACTTTGGAACTGGCAGTGCTGCTACTTTCGGAACCTCAGCTTACAGGGACGAGGATGAGGTAATGGAGGATGTGGTCACTTCCAATCTAGGTATGATTTCTGCCATTCTATCTTTATTTGGTCGACTCAACTGCAATGCGCACCATTGGGTGATGTGATTTTGGCGATTGAACTTTGCACAGCTCCAAACATTATTGACCTCCCCGATGATGATGAAGAGCCTGAGAGGCCTTTGACAAGGAAGAATAGGCACGCTCCTGCAAGCAAGGTGCCACAGTCGACACCAAGGGCGGAACCAGTCGTTCGGGACACTGGCGACGCCAATCAGGGTTCTGTTACCTTCGCCGTGCCACTGTCGAGTGCCTTGCCTTCTTCGTCGACTACTCAGGCCCCTATCGACCCACCTTCAGTTTTTGCGACCCATCATGTCCCAGAGGACGAAGTGAATGCTGCCAAGGAAGCCATACGCCAGGCGGGCATCATGATGGAGAAGATGAAGATGGTGCGGGACGCCAGTCAGGCCGCCTACGACGCCAGCTCGGCTCTCCAAAGCAACGTTCAGGTTAGTTGGTCACCGCTTGTTCTGTTAGGATATGCTATCTGAAGACACTTTCCGAAAATCTTTGCATCTGTACACCCACTGGGTGCGTCGATTGAATTTTTGAACTAGTGTGTGCACTCAGCACACACTGGGTGTAGTCCCCGAGACTACGGTGGACTGCTGGCAGTCGACTGTAGTCTTTTTATTTTGTCGAGTGTAAACCGAACCGGTAGTTTGTCTCGTCCACTCGGTCTGGTCGAGTGGGATCAGAGCCGGTGGGGGCACGCCAAGTGCACCCACTGGGTGTAGTCCCCGAGACTGCGGTCGACTGCTGGCAGTCGACTGTGGTTTGAGTTCTTCTTTTTCTCCCCCTTTTTTTACTTCCTGCACTCGACTCCGGCAGGCCGGTCGAGTGGAATCAGAGCCGGTGGGGGCACGCAAAGTGCACCCACTGGGTGTAGTCCCCAAGACTATGGTGGACTGCAGGCAGTTAACCGTAGTCTTAGTACTTATTGTCTTTGTCGTTTTTCGCTGTAAAATAACTTCTCCTCTTTGATTGCAGAAATCTTGTGATCTTGGAGCTCGCTTTGCTGACTTGGAGAAATAGCAGATCCAACTAAACCTTGACTTAGAGCTGGCCAAGACAGAGCTGCAAAAGGCCAAGGATGGCGCCAATGGTCAGACCAGTTTGTCGACTGGTTTGTCTTAGGCTTGAGTACCCTTCTGCTCTTTCTGAATCAAGCATTATTTCTTTGCAGAAAAACTGAGAGAAGCTCTGGCAAAGAAGGATCAGGATTTGGCTGCTGCTCGAAAGGAAGCTGACAACAGGACCGCTCTGGCTGAACAGAAACTGGCTTCGGTCGGCCAGTTGGAAGAAGAGAATACCAAGATGAAATCTGCTCTGAACGAAGCCAACAAGGAGTGCACGCGCTTGAAGAAGGACAATCTCAACCTGTACGAGAAGATGGAAGGCATAGCTCGCAGGAGGGACGATCTGGAGAGCTATCTGAGGAGCCTTGCCAAGAAGTTATTCATCAAGCTTGAAGGCACACATTTTGTTCTGACTGGTTTTTTTTGTCGACTCAGCTTATGAAAATTGACTTATCCTTGGATCATGAATGCAGAGTTTTGCCAGAACTTCGAGGAGGAGACTGGACGGATTGAGCCAGGTTTGGACCCAATCAATTCTCCCATGAAAGATGAAACTGCCATGAATCTGCTCCGACTGGAATCCCACATCGACGGTGTTGTGGATTACTTGGCTCGACTGAAGGTCGCCACGTCACGGATTGACCCGGCACTTTGGCCAGAGGCCACGCTCCAGAATGATCTTGAGTCTCTGATGACTTGACTTAACGAGATCCCTGGCCGAGTGCAGGAGTGGAAGAAATCTTCTGCCTGGTGTGGTGCTGATGTGGCTCTGTCTTTGGTTCGTGTCCATTGCAAGGGGGCGTGACAAGATAAGCTGGCAGGAATCAAGGTCGCCAACACCCAGAAGCATGACTTCCGATCTTTTATGGAGACTTTCGTCGCTGCAACCACTCGGATCGCCGACGGCGTTGACCTAGACAAGTTCGTCGAGCCTGCCAGTCCTCCTCCCGTGGAGTGAACAAACTTTTATGCCTCACCTTAAATTTGCCTCGGAATGCCGAGTGGTTTTTGTAACCATTAAACTCTTTCGGGCTGAATGCCCGAGCACTTCGATCTGTGGTCCGGAACCTTTAGGATTTATCTGAACTTGGTTTATCGTTGAATATCTTCATGAATCCTCCGTCGAGTGGAAATCGATCTTCACTCGAGACAACTTTTGTATTTGTGGTGCAGCCCCGAAGGAGAAAGTAGCAGTCGACCTGCACCTCGTCGCCCTTGCGGGTCGGCGATGGAGCGCACGTTGTATTTGTGGCGAAGCTCCCAAGGAGAAGGCAGCAGTCGACCTACACCTCGTCGTCCTTGCGGAGTGGGATGGAGCGCACGTTCTTTTTGGGGTGAAGCTCCCAAGGAGAAGGTGGCAGTCGACCTGCACCTC